>NW_022437002.1:13843551-14008681 GCF_009761245.1 Sapajus apella
TCTGTCGCCAGGTGCCAGGCTGGAGTGCAGTGGCGTGATCTCAGCTCACTGCAACCTCTGCCTCCTGGGTTCAAGCAATTCTCCTGCCTCAGCCTCACAAGTAGCTGGGACTACAGGCACGCACCACCATGCCCAGCTAATTTTTGTATTTAAGTAGAGATGGGGTTTCACCATGTTGGCCAGGATGGTCTCGATCTCTTGACCTCATAATCCGCCTGCCTTGGTCTCCCAAAGTGCTGGGATTACAGGTGTGAGCCACTGTGCCTGGCCAGAGTTTTGAGTTTTAATTAAACTTTGCTAAAATACAAAACTCATTTCCCCTTAACTGTGCTTCCTGATGGGACCGTAGGGCTAATGGTGTGGATTACCACAGTGAGGGCCATGCTGCACAGACGGGCTGCCCCTCCTGCTCTGGAAGTCAACTCTTCTGGGTCCACCAGACCCAGCACTTCCACAGGCTGCACCGGTGTGTCCCCAGCACAGCAGCTGGCTGGGACTCAGCAAATATGAGTTGAATGTGTGGGGCTCCCTCCAGGTATGAAAGGAACCGCTGCTCGCAGCACTTCCCGGAAGTCCTTGGTAACTCACTTTCTCTTTCTGTTCTGAACATCCATTTGGGCTGGTTTAGAACACAGCTTGCTCAAGAGGCAGCCCTCCAGAGGAGATTGGGGTCAGTAACGTTTACTGACGAGCTGTCTTCGCCTTCCTGCAGTCGCTTCTTCCCATGTCCCGATTCCATCACTTGTGAAAAGAGATGGCCTTCCAATGGGAAAAGGCAAGGAGTAGAACTCACAAAAAGAAAGTGTCCTGGAGATTTTAAGGAGAAAGGCACATCAGTTCCACCAGCACAAGAGCCACCTGTTTCACAATCGGATATCAACACTCATTCAGTACAAGGGTGACTGTCACCTTTCTGTTGACAAGAAATAGAGTTCGCTAGGAAAATAGCTTGCATCAAAGCAAGGGAAAAGTAGGATCTGAATCAGAACTAAAACGTCTGGCCACCGAGGCTGTGACTGCTGATGTAAAACTATTAACACACAAAAACAAACATTCAAACAAGACTCTGCATGGCTCTCTTTAAATGAGTCCAAACACTAGAACTTTATCTTAAAAATGAACAAAAAAACAAAAAAAAACTCCTTTCCTCCTCCCGCCCCCACCCACCCACTAGAAGTAACACATCTTGCTAGCTCTGAGAGTTTTCTAAGAACTTGGTCAGAGACACTGGGTGGCTGGTCAACATATTTCTTACAAATAGGGCTTCGAGAGCAGAACTAGCAGCTGGGTGCCAAGAACACAGCGGCTGTGCTCACATCTCACATCTGCCCAGACGCTCTGAACCACAGCCCACTGCTGCCGCCACAGCTTCAAGTTCCGAAACCCAAAGAGAGCACAGAGAAGGCAGGAGGAGAAGAAAAAGACCCAGATGTTGTAAATCTGAGTAAGTGCTGAGTGAGGCAGTATCGCGACGTGGCAATGATAAACAGTGAATGCTGGCTTTCCTCCTGTCGGCTGACCCCTCTTCTCTGGGACCCTTCACACTCTGACTCCAATTAAACCAACCAGCTGTGCTTCCAAGAAAGGCAGCTCGGGTCAGTGTGGCTGCGTGGACTCTGCTGCTGATAGCCTCAGAGAGAAACTCAAGTCAGACACATAGCCTGGCCCACCTTGTGGTCTGAACGTGCCCGGCCAAAAGGAAGAAAAGAAAACAGCTCAGAAAACAGCAAGGCTAAGTATGGTGTCTCATGCCTGTAATCTCAGAACTTTGGGAGGTCCAGGTGAGCAGACTGCTTGAGCTCAGGAGTTCAAGACCAGCCTCGGCAACATGGTGAAACCCTATCTCCACAAAAAGCACAAAAATCAGCTGGGGGTGGTGACACACATCTGTAGTCCCAGCTACTTGGGAGGCTGAGGCAGGAGGACAACTTGCATCCATAAGGTCGAGGCTATAGTGAGCCATGTTCATGTCACTGCATTCCAGCCTGGATGACAAAGCAAGACCTTGTCTCAAAAAAAAAAAAAAAAAAAAAAAAAACTACTAACGAAAACCCCCACAGCTGAGAAGCCTCTGGCCTAAATCCACATACAGAGGGCTTCTTGGCTGCCATGTGTATACACACCAGCCACCATGATCCCAGCCTTCTCTGACCATTGGTCTGTAAGGAAATAAGGTGGTAACTGGGACCTGGGCTTTGAACCCTGGAACTGAGAAGTCAGGCTGCTGAAAAACTCTCCAGGGTGTTCATCCCTCTCTTCACCCAGTGGTTCACAATTGGGGGCAGTTCAGCCCCCCTAGGGAACACTCATCAATGCCTGAAGACATTTTTTGGTTGTCACAACTGGGGGCAAGAGGTTGCTAGCACTACCTAGTGGCCCCTGGTGGAGGCCAGGATGCTGCTATACCTCCTACAATGCCCAAGACAGCTCTCATAACAAAGAACCATCTGGCCCAAAACATCAATGGTGCCAAAGTTGAGAAGCCTTTCTCTAGAGCCTGAGAGTGTTGGGCTCAAATTCTAACATCACTCCTGACTAGCTCAGGGGCCTTTGTGTAACCTACTTCACCTGTCAGAGCCTCAGCCTCAGGTTTATATATATATTCCTATATATATATACATATTTATATATGTATATTTATATACAATGTATATTATATATGTAAATATGCATATATATTTTTTATATTTTTTTTTCTTTTTTCTGAGACAGAGTCTCTGTTGCCCAGGCTGGAGTGCAGTGACCTGATCTCAGCTCACTGCAACCTCCACCTCCTGGGTTCAAGTGATTCTCCTGCCTCAGTTGCCTGAGTAGCTGGGATTACAGATCCTTGCCACCATGCCCAGTGCAGGGATCACAGGCATGAGCCACTGTGCCCAGTCTATTTTATACATATAACAAAACTTATGTAGCAGTTTCTAAGTGCCAGGCACTATTCAGAGCAGTTCATACATATTAACTCATTGAATCTTCCTAACCACCCTATGCTATAGTATTAACCTGACCTCCCCATTTTACAGAGGAGGAAACTGAGGTGAAGGGAAGTTAAGTACCTTGTCCAAGATTACGCAGGTAGGAAGAGGAGGACACAGGATTCACACCCAGCAGTCTGGAGCCACAGCCTAGACTCTTCCATTGGCTCACTCACAGGGTTGCCTTATAGATTAAAGCTTACATTTAGTATCCGCCTTGGTCTCTCCTATCAAGGTGTGCAACAAATGTGGCTTCTCAACCTTCGTTCCACGTTAACCTTACATTGTTTGCATTACCCTTGAACACTGAGACCAAGGATCTCACCACTTGCTTTTGCTATTTTCCTTCCATACCCAGAATGGCAAACATTCAAATTTTCACTCCCAAAACATGCAGCAACACCAGAATGTTTATTCAGAAATTCAACATGAGCTCTAGTGGGGCTGGCATTAATATACTCTAACACAGTGTTTTCAAGTATCATGGCTCAACAACAATGCCCAGTGCTAAGGTTACAGTGCAAATGGCATTGCAGGCCTGAAATTGCTCTCTGCTGTAACCCAGCACTGAAGGTGACTCTGGCCTTTACATGTTGGCTTTGGAAGGTCCCAAGTCTGTCTACTTGGAAATAAATTAAAATGTTGTCTATATTTAACAGATAACCAGGCCTTACTAAGCAATCTAAAAATCATACTCTTAGAAGCATGCTACGAGAGCTCCTTCCTGCCCACTTCGCAGAAGAGAAACTAACCTTGCAATAGCAAGTCAGGACCCACCACCCCCCAAAAAACACAAAAATCTCACAAGCGTTAGTATGGTTGGGTCTGCGAGCAAAAGTAAGGAGGTAATAAGCCAAGCCCCACATTGGAAAACTTGACCTTTTTATGAAAGTACAGACAGGCTCACTGAATCAGGTGGAAAAGAAGGCCAAGTACTGAGAGGTGCAGCTGCTGAAGAACAGGGTGGCCCCAAGCAGGCCCCTCTGTGCAGGCTCTCCTGTCCTCTACCTCTCAGTGAAGGATGTCCAGGAGATCCCTCTCCTTTCCCCTGGGCCCCAGTTCCCTTCCATCTGCCCCCTTTGGTCTCCCTGCACATAACCTCATCTCCCTCTATATACCCTATACCATCTGTCCCCAGCCTTCATTTCACCCGCTTTAGCAGAATGCTTCCACATTGGGCTGCTCAGACCCAGGGGGCCCAATGATCATACTAGGACTTCAAATGACCTGGCATTACCAGAGGCAAAGGTGCTTAGGTTAACCAAAAAGCAGGACCAGACTCTTGGCAACCCAGTGTGCTAATGCAGGCCACCCAGGCCTATCAGAAGTGCTGACCAGAGAAGACTACATAAATGTGTATATATATATTTTTAATTACTTAAAGACTGCAAGTTGTTTAGAGGTGTAACTGGACCCCCTGCAGGCCCAAGGGAAGGCTATTCTGGCTAACAGTAAGAAGAGCAGGAGGCAAGGCTGAGGAGGGCCCTCTGAGGCAGGAAGTAAGGCGTATGGCTTACAGGGCAGGGTATGGCTGCGAACATCCCCCAGGAACACATCAAGTGACTGCTAACCATTTATTTGCTTTATATCAGGACAATGAGAATGTAGCCTGTAGAAAACAGTGGAAGTGCTAGGGGCAAAGAAATGGCTTAAAGACAGAGACACTGCCTTTGAGCAAAGTGAGAAAGATCATTCATTGGTACCCTCAGTTATTAAAATAATATATAGCTCACCATTCATCACGGCACTGCCCAATGAATATTAATTGAATATTATATACAACATATTACACACCAAGTGAATCATAGCTACTTCTAATCCATGTCAATATATTTTGACACATTTGACAATGTGGAGTGGTGGAGGCGGGTACTTCCGGAGCCAGGTTTCCTGGGTACACTTCCCAGCTCTGCCACTTACTAGTTCTGTGATATCTAGCAAATCCCTGGACCTTTCTAGGCAGCAGTTTTCCACTCTGTAAAATGGGAATAAAAACAATGTCTACCACAAAGTAAAACTCTCAAGACATAGTAGCTTTTATTTTTTAAAAAAAGCTTCAGGATTCAAACTGATGAGCGAAATGCCTGGGCATCAGCCAGTTTACGAGCGTTCCTTTCCTTCAGAAGCTAGTGCTAAATTATCTGGTCCTTCCTTAACCACTGTGAGCTTGGGTGACGTCCAAAGACAGAACCTTTCCAGACAACGTATGTGGAGGTGGCTGCATTAGGCACCTGGCCCACGGCTTCTCTGATCACAGCTCGGCCAGAGCTGAAATTCTACTCAAGTCCATGAGTGAGGCCCAGCTCATTTCCAAGTTCCTTGTATTCCCACTCAGAAAGTCATGCTTTTTAATGAACTCCAGCTCTCCTGTCTCAAAGAGGTCTCTCACGTGGTCTTCGGAAAGACGTGGCCCCTACTGTGACGGAGAATCCTGACAGCAGTCATGGAGGGCTGGTTAAAGAAAAAACTAATCAATGGCACTTACTAAAGAACTGTGGGGCAAGCTTTGTTTAGGGAAACCAACGAGATTGGTGTAGGGACCACCGCAATGGCGTTTTGCAGTCAGGGAGAGAGACTGGGATCAACTCCAAATACAAGGACAAGTGGGCACGCACAGTCAAAGAGCAGGGCAGGGGTCAGAGGGTGGAAAATTACTGCAGAAACATCAGAGGTAAGAGGGGATTCTGGCTAAACTGGCCTAACAGGATTCTTGCTGAAGGCAGTCACATTGAGCAGACATCACCTGGGGGATGGTAGAGGATGATGCTATGGTCTGAATGTTGGTGTCCCCCCAAAATTCTTATGTTGGAACGTAATATCAGTGTGATAGTATTAAGAGGTGGGGCCTTTAAGAAAGGATGAGGCCATGAGGGCTGGGATTAGTGTCCTCATAAAAAAGGTTGAAGAGAGTGTCCCTGCCCCTCCACCATCTGAGGACACGTAGAAGGCATCTTCTCTGAAGAACAGGCCCTCACCAACACTGAATCTGCTGGTGCCTTGACTTTGGACTGCCCAGCCACCAGAATGGTGAGGAGTACATAAATACCTACTCTAAGGTATTTTGTTATAGCAGCAGGAACAGCCTAAGACAGATGAGGAACCCAATCAGGCATGAAGGGTGATTAGATATTGAGGATGGAGGATTCTGTCTAAACTGGATTCTTGCTGCAATTGGACAATGCAGAGACAAACACAGAAGCTCAAAAGTTGATCTCTACTTGAAAAAACTCTCAGAAGAGCCTAATGTCTGGTCATGGAGAGAATCTTTGACAGGCCCCACATCAAGGACAGCATGTAATGGGTAAGACCCACACTCTTAGGGAGAGGAGTTGCTTTGAATGACCTAATTCTTTGATGCTGGGAGAAGGAGGACCCAGGATGGAAGGAAAGGGCTGAGAGAGAAAGAATGAGACCAAGAGTGAGAGCCAGAGAGTGACAGAGAGAGTGCAGGAGAGAGAGAGAGGGAGGGAGGTGCTGGGAGAAGCAGGACCCAGACCCAGGGTGGAGGGAAAGGGCAGACCACGAGAAGGCCAGAGCCTGAGAGGCCACCATTCCCACTGGCATGGTTTTGCTCTCACAGGGCCCCTGCACCCTGCACAATAAAGCAGGCGTGTAAGCTCCCAGCATCCTGGGGGCAGGAAATACTGGCTTCATCTGCTTGTTGTTTGTTTCAGTCTTAGTGCATCTTGGAACAAAGTTCTCACTGTATGGACACAAAACTAATTTAGTTTTTTTTTTTAATCCAACATAAGAAAACCTTAGTTTCCTCTAGCCACCATCAATCAACACAAAGCCAACAGGGCAGAAGGAAGGGCCCTTGCTTCCTGGCAGTCTCCCTGGAGAGGGAGGGAGACAGGAAGCGACCTGGAATCCAGTCTCAGAAGAACGGCTGACAACATCATCCCCAAAACACATCATTTTGCACTCATCTCTATGTAGTGCCTCCCACAGCCTAGGAGCAAAGGTGCATAACTTCCACCCACAGAGTTTCTGCCATTTACCATTATCTCCCTGTCCTGGCTTGGGCGAAGACCCTCAGAGCTGAGATGCATCTTCAGGTCAGCCCGCCCACATGTAAACAGATCATACATGCACACGTGTGTGCACAGACACCTATACCTCTGTATGCTGGAGATACACAGGAGATGGAACAGGTCCTCTCTAAGAACTTACAAAGACACCTGGCTGCCATCAGTACCGAGTCATCCTCTGTCTGAGTTCTGAAAGTAGCAGTGTCTCTGCAGGCAAGAAGAGAGACAAATGAAGCTTCCTTCCAGCTGAAGTAAGTGGAGGCTTTGTTTTCTCATTAGAGGGTTGTAAGAATTGTTTTGGCGAAATCACATAAAATCTAAGAGTGCTGGTTCCCAGGCTAGAAAACAGACAAGGTCTATTCATTCAGCAAGCATTAAAAACCCACTGCTTAATTAATACACCAGTTGCTCCCTCCTTGCAAAGAGGAAGAGCAATTCAGCCCCGTGGGCTGGCATCTTTGCCACTGAGGTCTGCATAAGATGTGGAAGGGGAATACATGCTATTTTGGATGCTTCCTTGTAGCATCAATGAGAAAAAAAACCAAAACTGTTAAAAACAAAACCTCTGCCACTATATCCTGAATTATATCAGCAAGTTCCTTTTTAACAAGATGTTATGTCCAGAAAACCTATCCATTTACTGATTGTTCCTGAAGAAATAACTTGTTCACTAGGAAATAACTTAAACCAGAAATGCGGGCTCCCATCTGATGTGGTTTATGCATCTCCAGGTGTTTTCAGTGTCTCCTGCCTATTTCATGGACTCCCCTGAAGAGTAGGATATCTACCACAAAAAAAATTAATGATGATACTCTCCTGATGATATGTGGAAGAAAACAAACATTTGTCTCATATCTGTTTTTTATTTTTATTTTATTTATGTATTTATTTATTTTGAGATGGAGTTTCACGCTTGTTGCCCAGGCTGGAATGCAACGGCGCAATCTCAGCTCACTGCAACCTCTGCCTCCCAGGTTTAAGTAATTGTCCTGCCTCAGCCTCCCAAGTAGCTGGGATTACAGGCACCTGTCACTATGCCTGGCTAATTTTTTGTATTTTTAGTAGCAGTGGGGTTTCGCCATGTTGGCCAGGCTGGTCTCGAGCTCCTGACGGCAGGTGATTGTCACATATCCACTATACATCATTTATTCTGCCATGAGCTTAACATAGCATTATAGAGTCTAATCACCTAATGAGCATGTTCATGAAAGTGTTACCTTCATTGAATCATTTACCTCTAGTAGCTCTATGAAGTACCATTATTACCCCCAGCTTACAGAAGAAGAAACCGGGCTCTGAGAATAATCTGCCCAAGTTCCTATAAGTAGTAGGTCTAGAATTCAAGTCCAGCCTGACCCTTCTCCAAATCTACATTATTGTCCCTGAACCAAAACGTTCTCAGGCCATGATCTTCTCCCCTGTCAGCAGAATTTGGAGCATCTCAGAGTTCATACTGAATTACAAAGCCCTGCCCTAAAGCAGATTTATTGGAAGCCCAGTCCCTGTGAGAGCTATTCTGAAGGAAATACACACACACACACACACACACACACACACACACACACGCACACACATGTGCACACACACTATACATGTACATGTACATATACATATACATATACATATATCGGAAAGCCTTCTCTGCCCAGGCCAATGCAGCCAGCCACCTGCTCAAGAATAACTGCCCATGGGCAGGGTTTCCTGGCCAGCAGTTCAAGACGTGCCTATGCCAGCTTTGCCTCTTTAATCTCAGTTTCCTCACTTTTAAAGTTGGTCCCACAAGCCCGGACCTACAGGGCTGCTATAAGGATTTAATGTGATGAGAATCCTAACATATCTAGCAAAGTGCCTTGCACTGGGTGGTCAGTAAACGACAGTTATTGCTGCTGTTGCTTGGTAGACGCCCAAGAGTTATTCCCACATCCAGTGGAGGGAAGAGCAGGGGAGCCGTCCTCTCTCGGGAGTAGAGTATTTTGCATCAACAGGTTTTAGAAATTTTGGTGCGAGGTGAGAGTCAACATCTAACAGACTTTTCATTGACTGTATTAATGCTCTGACGTTGTCTTCAGACAACGTACCCCTTACTGCCTCTCCCTGGGCTGGGCCCCTCTACCCCTTCCCTCTCCCCACTCCCTGTGCTCCCTGCCTAGATCTCTTCCAGATTTCCCAGTAAAGAGGAATAGAGACGCAGCGGTGATCTCTTTCACCACACATCCCAATGGTGATCACTCCACTTCAGGGAAAAAGAAAGCAGCCTTCATACCCATGGGTCTCCCTAAAAAACTTCCCAGGGAAAAGGCTAAAGTAGAGGGAGAAAGGGGAGTGGCTGGAGGTGAGGCTGGAGAAGTAGGCAGGGCCCACCACCTAGGGCAGTGTGTCCCTTGGAAGAATTTTCAATTATCTTTAGTTCAGCAAGAAATTACAGCCATGATCAGGGCTCATGCAAAGAACAGTCTGGAAGAGCCAAGGCAGGATAAAGGGGACCAGTTAGGAATCTCCTGCAGCAGTCAAGCAATGGTGGCCTGGAGAAGGAGCGGACGTCAGGATGGATCAGTGGATAGCTTCATGCACTCGTCTTTAAGAGAAGGAATGGGCAGGAGTTGGTGACAGCTTAGGTGTGGCAGGTGGTGGAGAGGAGCGGGTGAAGTCTGGCTTCTGGCCCAAGCAGCTTGGGGGACAGTGGTGCCCCTTCCTAAGACAGGATGCATCTGAAGAGGAGAGACTCACAGGCTGAGGCAGGGGTGGGGGGTGTGGGTGGGTCACGCATGTGGGAAGGTGCTGAGCCGAGTTATGCATGTGTTGAGTCATCCAAGTGGAGATGCTGAGAAGGGGGCTGCATTTACAGTAGGTTGTTCCAAAGAGGGGTCCAGAGGAGATGCATAAAAACTGACACCAGGGGAGGTGACAGCTTCACTGCAGGGAGAGACTACATTATAAGAACAGAAATCCTCAGACCAAGTCTAGGGAAGTGCGATCCTCAATAGCAAAGCAGAGGGGTGGTGAAGGCAGCAAAGGAGGCTAAGGAGAAGCCAAAAAGCTGGAAGAAAACCAGGAGAGGCTGGTGCCTCAGAAGCCCAGGGAAGAAAACAAGATGCAGGCTTTTAAACTTCACAAAATGCTGCTCAGAGGGCAAGAAAGACAAAGAGGGGACAACGTCACCAGCATTTATTAAGATGCAGATCAGAGGTGCTCTTTTCAGCAGCAGATGTGGCCAGGCATACAGGGTTGAAGAGGAGGGAGGTGACACCATGTGCTCAGACCAGGAGGCTGTGTCACTTCTCCCCATCACCTCTTTAGCCTATTTCCTTCACAGCCATTAACTTAAAGTGTGCTGTCTTGCTTCTTTATTTATTTGTGAATTGCCTTCTTCCTTTAAGGTCTGGTAGGGTGAGTTCCTTGTCTGCTCTATTCACAGCTGTACCTCAGCACCTAGGAGGATGCTTGACACAGAAAAGGGATCCAATACCTGTAGGATACTGAATGAATGAAACAGAAGCAGAGTAAAGTCTGGCTAAGAAGTGAGGAGAGGGAGAGCTGGAAAGCCCAGAAACTAACCATGGGGATGAGCCAGTTGTGAGGAAGAGACGTGGGTTAATGTCCCTGGGAAGTGGGTCCCCCAGCTTAGGTGGAGGCTTAGGGCAGAATCCCGGACACTAACGAGAATGTTTAAGAGAGAATTCGAGGCATGTTCTGTTCTGAAAGACATCCAGTCCACATTGCTTTCACTTAGGTCATGTCCCCTCAAAGGAAACCCTAAGATAAGGATTCCTAGTTGAAGAAATGTCCCCAGAGTGGTCTGTAGTGGAGTGGAGAAGCAGGACAGAGGGGACAGGCCAAGCCAAGCAGGCCCTCAGGCAACATCCCAGCCTCACCCTGACCCCAGGGAAGGTCCTGGAATGTAAACTGTACCTCCTCCGAGTTTGTGCACCCCCACACCCACCACTGCCAGAGGAAGGTGGCTGACCTTTCATAGTCCTGCTGTAATTAATACTGGCTACAGACTGTTATGGCGGGGCCTTGCTCGCTTGGCAAGAGGGCAATCCTTTGAAGAAGGTGATGGGGCAAAGCTTTAGAAACAGAGGCCACAGAAGCTGCAGGATGAGCACACAAAAGTGGCCAGAGTGATCCAAGGTCATCTGAGCACAGCACTGGCACTGTCTGCTACTAAATTGGGAGACAGTTTTGTGTGGATTACCCTGGCAGAGCCCACCAAACCTTTCCATAGGCCCGATGGGGCAGGGATAGTTACCATGTAGAATAGTTTCTATTCTGGTAAAGAACCCTTCAAAGACACCGAGGCCCTTACAATGCAGAGAGGTGCTCTTCTTAGACCACTATAGGGTGTGAATGTAGCACAGTTACTAAAACTGAATGTGATACAACAATTAAGAGAGTATGGAGAGTATTTAGAAATAGTTAGAAGTTAAAACATTAAAAAGTGGGTAACTTGGGTTATATTCCTGGGACATGTTTATTATTATCACAGTACTGTGACATTGTAGAATCTTGAGAAATAAAATAAAATACATCCACCGACCACCATTTACTGAACACCTGCTATGAATCCGACTCTGTGCCGGAAATGAAGCAGCATCTCCCTTGCTCAGAGCTGATTTTCAGGCTGGAGACTACTAGCTGAGGCGCCTGAAACAATTCAAGAACAAGGCAAAACCAGGCCCATGGAGGCTGCACAGGATGATGATTAAGCGTTAAGCCAGGATCAGCAAATGCTTAGGATTACTCCCATTTCTGCTGCCAGATGCTCTGTGCCTCAGTTTCCCCATCTGAAAAATTGAGATACTAAGTCTTTACTTCACAAGATTCCTATAAGGGTAGCATGAGGTGATGTGTGCAAGGTCCTCAGTGGGGTCCTGATGGATGTGGTGAGCACTCAGGCCTTGTGATTCTGCAGTTATTACCGTAGGTGAGGCTGGAAAAGACCACACTTGCCCGACTTATCCTACCGTTCTCTCCTCAGGAGGGACCAAAACATTGATGCCTGGCTACGCAGTGACACTAGAAAAGAAATCAAGAAGCATCTGTCCTTGTTTCTTGAACCCAGATGTGACCAAGCTAAGCCTGGACTAAGAGTTGATAGACAGCTGGGTGGCGTGCTCCTCTGCTGAGCTGGCCAGGAGCTAAGGCTGACAGCTTTCTCTCCAGGGAGAAAGCTTGAAGCCAGGAGTTTGAGACCAGCCTGGGCAACATAGTGATACTCCAACTCTACTAAAAATCTAAAAATTAGCTGGGCATGGTGGCACATGCATATAATTCCAGCTACTCAGGAGGCTGAGGCACAAGAATCACTTGAACCCAGTAGGTTAGACTCAGAGCACATGCATGCTTAGACTCTTAAAGAGTGTTGGGTCAGCAAGGATGCACTGGGAAAGCCATCAGCATCTTCGCATCCCTACTGACCATTTCCTGCCCAGCACCCCAGAGCCAGCACTGACCATTTCCTTTTCTTTTCTGTGTGTGTGTGTGTGTGTGTGTGTGTGTGTGTGTGTGTGTGTGTGGTGTGTGTGTGTTTTGTTTTGTTTTGAGGCAGTCTTACTCTGTCACACAGGCTGGAGTGCAATGGTACAATCTTGGCTCACCGCAGCTGCCTACTGGGTTCAAGTGATTCTTGTGCCTCAGCCTCCTGAGTAGCTGGAATTATATGCATGTGCCACCATGCCCAGCTAATTTTTAGATTTTTAGTAGAGTTGGAGTATCACTATGTTGCCCAGGCTGGTCTCAAACTGCTGGCCTCAAGTAATCTCCCCGCCTCAGCCTTCTAAAGTCCTGGGATTACATGTGTGAGCCACTGCACCTTCCCTGACTGTTTTCTGATTGGCAGGCAGAATGAGGGCCCCAGGATCAAACAATGCAGTCACTCAGGCCTATGCTCTAGCTGCACCTCCCCACATAGCTTGGTGACCCCGGGCCAGTGACTTTGACCTCTGAAGCCCCAATTCCCTTGACTATAAAACAGTTCCTGACCTTGGTTGCACATTAAAATCACTGGGGGAGTGTTTAAAAGTCCAAATGCCCAGTGCTCACCCCAGACCAATAAAATCAGAACCGTCTGATGAGACCCACTGCTGTAAGGAAAAATGATCACCTTCTACTCACAGAAGTGGAATTAAAGGAGACTACCATGGGAGATGCTGACCACCATGCTTTACACAGAGTGTGCTACAAAAGGAGGCCATGATACAGCACCACTCGGAGTTCCTAGACTCCAGAAACACCTCCCACAGGTCCACGGAGGATTCTACTTGAAACTTTGATCATTGTACTTTATACCCCACTTTGGTGATTTTCAAAGATCAATCCTGCATTTTGATTTCTCTAATTCTTCTGATCACCCTTGTCCAGAATCATCTTATTCTTCAAGAGAGAAAATGGTCAACCCAGGAAGTACTTCTCTGGATTAAGGGCTGTGAGGCTTAAATCTTTGTTCCCAACTCTGCACTTATGGGTCTCCAATCACCGATCCTAATAAGAGGGCTGCCATCCACAGAGTCCTTGTCCCTCGGCATGCAGAAGCGGGATGACCATCTACAGCCCTGGCTATGACGAAGGCTACCCTGACAATTACATCCTTGGTAGAGCTGTAGGACAAATATTTCTGAGCCTGTGGTCACTCTGCCATGTCTCTAATCAACATAGGGCTTTCAGCCCTGTGGAACATGAAGATGTTTGTGCACTAGGGTATAAGGATTAAAGAGTGTGGGTGGGGCCTTTCTAGGCCTTGCTTCCTACATAGTTCATGTGTCTAGACCCAGAACTGAGAGAAGGAACAAAGCAAACAGGTGGGATCCCTTACAGTTTATAGTTACATTTTTCAAAGAGTAGTAGACATTCAGGGAAACAGAAACAGAACTCTAGCTCAAGCAGCAAAAGGAGGCAGCCAGCATTCAAGCCGGAAGAAGAGGCAGCAGATGACAAAGGAAAGAGGCACTCCCCATGCAGTGTTAGGCAGTGCTTTCAGCTTTCATCCAGTGGGAATTCGGGTGCCCGGGTGCCAGGCAACAGAGCAGTTGATGGAGACAGTTCCGGCGCCATTATGGGCCGCTAAAAGGAGATCTGATGTGTGCATTCCAGATCCTGATATTACTTCTTATCCAGTCATTCAACATTGTATTCCCTGTAGGCCAAGCATGTCTGTCTGTCTGTCTGTCTGCCTATCTATCTATCTATCTATCTGATTTCACAACCCTATGACACAGGTGCTATTATCCTCACTTTGCAGATGAGGAGACCGAGGCACATAGAGGTTAAGTAACTTTTCCAAGGTCACACAGTTACTATATGACAGAGTGGGGACTTGAACCCTGTGCTCTTAATTCCTATGCCAAATTGTCTCTAGCCTAGTGAGGATGTCAAACAGGTCGACAGACAATTAGACTACAGTACAGTCTAAGTGACTGCTAGGAACTAGCACAGGTAGTAGCATCTGAAATCCCATTCTTAGCTGACGCTCACTCCTAGGAAGGGAAACAGAAGGGCACACCTGGTGACAGGCTAGCAGGCACAAGCACAGACAGAATGGGCACCTGAAGGAGTTCACCTAGGAGAGCTGAGGAGACACAGAGACTTGTATGCAAGTGCTCATGGCAGCTTCATTTGCAAAGCCAAAACCTGGAAATGACCCAAATTTCTATCAACAAGTGGACAGATTAAAAAATCCATGGCATATCCACACAACAGAATACAATTCAGCCATACAAAGAATGGACTGCTGATCTACACAACATGGATGAATCTCAAAAGCATCATGCTAGAAGAAAGAAGCCAGAAGCAAAAAGAGTACATATTTTATGATTTTGTCTATATGGAATTCTAGGAGAGCAAAACTCTAGTTTTAGAAAACAGAGTTTTGCGAGGGGACGGAGGTGGGAGGGAAGAATTAAGTGTGATGGGCATGAAGGAACTTTTAGGGGATGATGGGAATGTTCTATATTTTGACGGTGGTGATGGCTACACCAGGGCAGACACTTGTCAAAAGTCATTAAATTGTACACTTTAAAAGGTGAATTTTCTTACGTGTAACTTATATTCAATTTAGAAAACATTTTCACAAGAGACTTGATGTCATGCAGTCGCGACTGAAATGTGCAGTGCCTTGAAGCTGAGGGAGAGGTATGTAGGTTCTGCCTCCGTTATTTGTTTTTGTTTGCTGTTCTTTCTCTCTTTGCCCTTTTCCCTCTTTGTCTCTCCCTCCTTCTGTCTCTCCTCAAAGCCTACCACCTCCTTTTCCAAGCCAATCCTAGGTGACAGTCCCCTAAGCTCCAAGCATTTCCAGCACTGCCATTACAAATTAGTGGAAATGATCAGACCCCCAGGCAGACTGGTTCTCAGCCTGCTTCAGAGGGGCAGATGTTCTGCAGAACCAGCCAGTGACTCACAGGGAAGACTGGCAAGCCTGCAAGGCTCTCATCGGACCCCTCTGTGGCTTCTGCCTCCCGGGTAGAAAGCATACATAAATTCGATGAAAAAGAGGAAGTGCCTTTTCAAAAACTATTCGGCTTTGGGAGGGAGGGAGGTCATTTGTCTTTGTCCAAGAAAAACATGTTCCTTCCTTGTAATCCTTGATAGCCCTTGAATTGTTTTCTCCAAGATAGTTAGGGACAGGCATAGGGGAGAGGGGCCACAGCAGGAGAAAAAAGGAGGTAGAGAAGACAGAGGAAGCAAATGCCATACTAGTCTGCGGTAACAGCAAAGTGAGCTCTTACCACTTTGAACTCTGGGCAAGATGGGAAAAGAGGGAACCCTTCACCAACCAGTGCCCACATAGCTACCTAAGGCAGCACCCACATGAGGTGCATCCCTGTCCTTGCTGGATAAGAAGTGAACAGAGAGGCTGACAGGGCAAAGAGGCAGCAGTAACGGAAAGAGAACGTGAGGCTGGCACGGTTCCCTCCCCTGGGCCTGCAGGAGGCCCATGGCAGCCAGAACGTCCATCTGCTGTGCCCCACCACTAGTAGGTTCACAGGAAGGGAAGAGAACAATGACAACCCACTGTCCCTTGCGCAGAAGTTACACCAAGAAGTGAGCAGCAGGCCCCGCTGGCCTGGCAGTAAACCACATCAGAGTTATCAGTCGGAAACCTCTCGGACAAAGAGAGTTTATAAAGTCCCTTGGCTAAGAGGCATGGAAGTCGAGTTCAGCCAAGCGCAACTCAGACACATGGGCAGTGGAAGGGGAGCTGGGGATGCCAGCTGCCATCCCAGTCCTGTTGGTTGGAAATTGAAAGAGATAGTATTGAAGTACTAGATGCTTTCACTTTTTATTTCTCCAAAAGAGAGCTGGTCCCCAGGTGGTGAAGGCTATAATTCTATTAAAAAAGGAGAACGAAGAGATAGAAGGGTACAACTCTGCCCCAAGACAGAAAAAAAGCAAAAACAAAAAACAACAGGCATCCATAAGAGAAAAAAGCAAGTGGTTCTGGGCATCTACTAAGTGGAAGAGGAAAGAGACCATCTCTAATCCTAGCTCACTCTGTTCCAGGTTTGGAATAAAAGCTATATCCAGGAGAAATAGCCTACTAAAGCAGAATTGCCAATGTATAGAACTGAAAATTGGCCAAAAATCCATCAGCTTCTCCCAATTTACTAAGAAAGAATAATGAATTCCCTAGTACAGTACCTGATATACTTTTGCCATTAAACGCTAAACTACGTATATCTGCTCAATATCATTCATTTCCAATCTAGTAACGCTCTAATTGGCAGGTTTAAAGCACCCCTACCCAACCCACTACCACCAACTTGTCTTCTGTCTTAGCCTGAAAGGAGCATGTATACATTACTTCTAAGAACATAGTATCATATCTATCGAATAAATCATTAAATGCACTGGCCACTGTAATAAATATGTGTGAAAATATATATATTCTCTTAATAGACTTGGCATAGTTTCAAGTGTTAAGGATTATTGTGATATTAAAGAAAACCTTATAGGCTTTTATTTCCAGGACTATGGTGGATTAGATAAGTAACCAACTCTACTGAAGACACTAAGCAAACTGGGTACTATAGAAAAACATCTTTTGAAATGACTAAAGAGCTGGCAGGTTACTAAGACATATTCAGTGAGCAAAAACTAAGCAAAATCTGAAGCCCAGAATAGGAGCCAATCCCTGCAGCTAGCTTGAAGATGTTAGTCAACAAAGTGACCTTTACTTTTACCTTTTGTGGTCTCATGGGAAGAGGAGACAGGATAAGAATTTCCCATAACATAAAGGCTACTATCACATGGGTCCAGGAACTCCAATGCATACCAAGTATGAGAAATAAAAATAAATATACACCTAGATATGCTTTGTGAAACCGCAGAACACCAAACATTTTAAAGCAACCAGAAGGAAAACACAGATTATTCTCGAAGGAGAGAGAAGACTGTACACAAGACAGTAGATTTCAGAGGCAACAACAGAAACAGAGGACAGTTGAATAATATCTTCATTGTGTTGGAGAGAAAATAACTGACAACCAAGAATTCTACCCTAATTCTACCCAGTATAAGCCTCTCTCAAAAACAAGGGGAAAATTGGTGCATTTGCAAGCAAACAAAATCAAAGAAGTTGTTGCCAACAGAGCCTCAATAAAGAAAATTCTAAAAACTGTACTTCAGGCTCTATCGGAAAATACCAAAATGAAGTTGGTAGAACTACGTTAATATTAATCAGAATGGACTTTAAGACTAAAATAATTACTAAAGAAACAAGTTCTGCTTCATTATAAAAGATTCAATTCACCAGAAAGATAAAACAATTCAAAATTATAGGTACCTAATAACGAAGGCTCAAAATGTATAAAACACAAACTGACAGACCATAAGAAGAAACGGAAAAATCTACAATCATAGTGGGAGGTTATAATATACTTCTCTCAGTCACTGATGGATCAAGCATACAGAAATCAGTAAAGATATAAAAGACTTGGACAACACAGTGAAGAAGGCTGATCTAATGGAATTACATAGAACATTGAATCTAACAATGGCAGAATCCACAGAACATTATGAAAAGTGACCACATGCCAACCTTTACAGTAAGCTGCAATAAATTTAAAAGGCTGGGTAGCACTCAAACAATATTTGACAACCATGATGCAATTAAGTTAGAAATTAGTAACAAAAGGTAACAATAAGAAACATAAATACTCAGAGGATTAAGAAACACAGCTTTAAATCATAAGTCAAAGAATAAATCATAGTGAAAATTATAAAATACAACCAAATTATATAAAAACATTACATATCAAAATATAGGAAGTTAGAGTAGTATGTATAGCTTACCATGCTCATAATGGGGGGGGAAAGCCTGAAAATTAAAAAGCCAAACATTCACTTAAGAAGTTAAGAAAGAAAAATAGCTCAAATGTAAATAAGATAGATGAAAGAAAATAACAAAAATTAGTACAGATATTCAGACTAGAAAACAAATGATGGAGAGGATCACAAAGTCAAGGGTCAGAAATAGTCTCTAATAACATTAAGAAAATTCTGAAAAGATAATTTAACAAAATTATAGAAGGCAAATGAAAAGGGGACATAACCACAGATCTTACAGAACACTAAAAAGTAACAGCATCTTATAAGTAACTTCATGATAAAAATGTTGAAAACTCAAATAAAATGGACAAATTCCTAGAAAAATCTAACATCAATATTGATTCAAGAAAAAAAACTAAAACCTGAATACCCACTATCTGCTGAAGAAATTGAATCAGAGGTTAAAAATCTTCAGGAAAGAAAGAATTCCAGCCTCACATAATCTTTTTTTTTTCTTTTTTTTAAGAACAGATAAAGAGAAAACACTCTATAAGTTACTTTACAAATTCAGCAAAACTATGATACAAAACCCTGCCAAGGATAACATAAGAAGCAAAAAATTACAGTACAACACACTCATGAAGATAGATGTAAAACTTCTAAATTTTATTAGCAAAAAACCCTAGCGATGTATAAGAAATGAAGCCATTACAATCAAGTCAGGTTTATTCTAGGAAAGCAAGGTTAACTTAACATTGGAAAATTAGTTTACCAGATATTAACAAATTGTTTTTTAATTATAAAAATCTTCTCAATTAATGCTGAGGAAGTATTTAATAAAGCTCCATGTATATAATTCGAAAGGAAAAAAACCTCTTCGCAAACTACAGGAGTAGTTCCTTATCCTGATAAGGAATATCAAACCCATAGAAAACATCATTCTCAAGGGAAAATGTTGAACATGAAAGGCAAAACTTAAACTTCTAGAAGACAATACAAGAATTGTCCCTAAAAATGTCCTTTAAAAGACACAAAATGTTCAATGATAAAGGAAAGATTGATAAATTTTATTACATTGAAATTAAGAATTTCTGCCACTGTAAAGATACTAAAAAAGATGAAAAAAATCACAAAGAGAAGGTATTTTTGCAACACAGAGAAATAGTGTCCTGCATATATAAAGAACTCCTACAAATAAATAAGAAAAATGTAAACTATCCAATTTTCAAATAAATGGGTAAAAGACTTAAAGAGGTACTTCACAAAAAAAGAAACTCCAGAAGGCCAACAGCCCATGAAAAGATACTGACCCCCTTTAGTAATCAAATGTATATAACTTGAAATCAGATAAGATACTGTTATACATCCACAAGACTGGCAAAAATTTTTGACAATATCCTACAAAATATAAAGTGTTCATAAGATTACAGAGCAGTAGGAGCAAGTATCTACCATAGCTGGATAGAGACATTGGTTAAACACATTGGAAATTAATTTTTTATTAAAGTGAAACTCATACAACATAATAGAAATTTTGAACTATCCTAGCAGCATTGAAAATGCTCATGGTCCATGACCAGTAATTTTACTACTATGTGTATTCCCAAAGTAAAGTTACATACATTCTCAGCAGGGAACTTGGAAAAAAAAATGTTCACAGCAGCACTATTTATAATAGCAAAATACTGGAAATAAGCTAAGTGTTTGTTAATAATAGAATAGACATATAAACTGCCATATATTCATTCAATGGAATATTACGGTTGAGCAAAATGAAAACATTTCAGCTACATCCAACAATGTGAATGAATCCAAGAGTGAAACATTTAACAACCAGTTGGCACAGACAGTGTTCAATCAAAAGAAGTCCCAGCCATAGTGCCAGAGCTGATGCCCAGGACCCCCTGCCATGCCACGTGTAATCCCTTTAGAAAGGGGAGGAGGTAGAGAAATACCATAGGAGCACTTGGTATTTCCCTCTGGAAAGGGGAGGAGGTAGAGAAATACCATAGGATCAGGTAAGCAGCAACTTACCAACTGATATGGAAATATTTCAGTTGTTTGTCAACCAGTGAGCCTTACTGGTGTGGTGTGCACGGACTAAACCATTAAGAACAAAAGAATACAAACAGGGTGATTCCATTTATATGAAGTTCATAAACATGCATAAGTAGACAATATATTATTTAGGGATATAAATGCAAGAGGATAAAACAATAAAGAAAAGCATAGGGGAATAAAAGGTACAGAAATGTCCAGAAGACAGCAATCCCTGGGAAGAGAGGAAATGGGATAGAATGGAGGGAGGTACACAGGGGATGTCAAAGGTTCCGGTAACATTATTTTTCTCAAATTGACTGGTGAGTACATAAGGTTTGGTCATAATGTTATTCTTTAGATCTTTCTACACAGTTCATAAGCATTATTTTGTATCTAGGGGCTATTTTATTAAAGTTATTTCAAAAGATGGTCACAACACAAATTTAATAAGAAACTCTTATACCAAATTGCTACAGTTCCTGCCATATCTTTTCTAGTTGCTGGGCAAAGATGCTCTCCTCAACCGTAATTGGTGTGCTCTTAAACTCACTTAAAATTCTATGAGCTTCTCCCCACATCACTCCAAAACATTCTTGTGAGAATCTTTCTATCAAGGTACAGCAAGGCCCAACCTCCAGGGTACATTCCGCTCTGGATCCTTTATTTAATACAATCATAATCATAGTAGGGTTTTCCCCTGAAATTTTCAAATCTTCTCAAATTTTGAAATCTTCAAAATGAGGGCATGGAGCAAATGACTACATTCTGCTTCTCTTGCTAAGATTTCAATGGTGATGCTCTCATTTTAAGTTCTTTACCAGACACTTCAGCTGTGCGATGCCCAATTCCCCTCATCAAGATTTGCTGACAGTCAAAGGAAGTTTCTAACAGTATATTAAGTGTATACTGAGGGCCAGGGAATTGGGGGGAGTTTGAGGGGTTGCACACATGTGCAATTTTTTTTAGCAAACCCAGCAGATGCTTGTAGATTCAACACTCTTTCAGTTATTTGTGAACAACCCCTAATAGCCACACCACATGGCAATTTGTCATTTCTCTGAAGCACAAATGTGAACTGTGTATTGCAAAGCCACAGCAAAGAACAAGTCACTTAGCTAGAAAGGGAGCCTTCTCAAAGGCCCAGTATCCCCAACCCAAGATGCCAACAGGGAAACAGAAACTCTCTGGAGTTGAAAGAAACTTAATTTCCTTGAGTGTAAGTTGAAAAGGCAAATCATTGGTAGCCTGTGACTAGTCATAGGAACCTCTTCACTCTGGAAACCTGATTCAGGGGGAAGTCAAGAGCCGATGCAAATATTTCTGCATTTGCAAACTTGGGGATTGGCCAAGGGCTTGAGCTGTATCCACTGAGAATGTCAAGGGCCTACTGTATTATATTTTTGATGGAGGAGGATTTCAGAATTCTCCTATTTAAATTAAACCAGTTCATGTTTAGCAGGGCATCTCTGATCTTTTTGTTTTTAAGAGACAGAGTCTTTGCTCTGTTGTCCAGGCTGGAGTACAGTGATGTGATCATAGCCCATGGCAGCCTCAAACTCCTGGGCTCAAGAGGTTCTCCTGCCTTAGTCTCCAGAGTAGTTAGAATTACAGGTGTAAGCCACAATGCTCAGATAATTTTATTTTTATTTTTTTAAAGACAGGATTTTGTTATGTTTCACAGGCTGATCTCTAACTCCTGGGCTCAAGTGATCCTCCTGTCTCAGCCTCCTGAACAGCTGGCATTACAGGCATGAGCCACTGTGTCCAGCTCCTCTGATCTTAAGACAGTTTCAGCATCTAATGCTAAGCCTGGAAGTCCAATGAATGATTCAATAGATTAAAATTGGTGACTGAGATTCAGCAGATCATATTGTGTATTTACAACACTGCTTTTATTTTTCTATATCTTTCTACTATTTGTTTATTAGCTTTTCTTTGGATCTCAGTTACTCATACATAACACACTTTTTAAAAGCTGACCCCAAACCCCAATTCAAGGGTTCACCGAGGCTCAGGGATCTCAAGATTTCCGAGACTAGCTTTTCTATGCTTCTCCCTGGTTTTGTTCCCCAAATCTGAAGGGCCTTCTCAGATCACCCCTATTTAACATTTAGATATAAAGCTTCCCCCTTTATCCACAAAAATCCCAGCTGCACCTGGCATTTCAAAACACTTAGTAATGAGGAAAGGAGTCCCATCAGTCATGTACTCACCACTTCCATCCTCGTCCTGTCTCCCAAGCACATATTTCCAACTGTGAACCCTCCCAACAGGGCAGCCCTCTGGATACTGTGGTTCAGTCACTTCTCCCCACCAAGCCCCACCTCCTCTGTCTTCCAAGCCTCCTGTGATTTCAGGGAATACCCCTTTCTCCATCCTATTACTATTAGACACAGGGAACCTTTGGAGAGTTCTTAGCATTTGTGATTATATTCAATAACCTGTTACTGACAGTTTCTTTTAAACAATTTTTTTTCAAGTAAGTTACCAAAACAATTAATGTATGTGCATCTAGAAATGGAGAAATATTCTTCCATTACTTTTAATTAGGTCTTTACATTTTCCGCATATTGATTGTACTGAAGTGTTAAAGTACTATTCTAAAAGTGTCCACATTTATTTTCCTCTACTTTTTTCTTCTTGCCTTTGTTTTGGAGCCAATTTTAACTGAGCACATTGTCAGAGGGTCAGGCCAAGTTTGACACTGCTTGTACATCTCAGCCACCCTTCCAGTTTTCAGCACAATGTTTGAACTGAAAAAACACCATTCCTTAGCATAAAGGTGTGGCCATGACAGATTGAACAACATCCTGGTCGTGGTAAGTCTACATTCCCTACCCAGATGTAAGAAACAGATGCCACTAAAGTCCACCTCTTCTGCTCCAACTTTTCCATCACGAGCTCTCTTCCAACGCCAGCATTAATGTCACCAAGCTGGAAGGACTCTAAGTGTGTTGCCTGGTCATGACAAGACAGGTTCAGGATCAACAAGACAGGTTGAGGCAGGCTGAGGTTCAACCTGTTCTAACATTTGATAGTAAAGAGAATACTCTTTAGTATCAAACATTAGAACATAAGCACTCATAATAACACCAGCATAGTAGTTCCCTGATAAATTTTGACAAAATCATAAAGTTTTCAATTTCAACAGTAGGACTTTATAGTTGGAATACAATTTTGACCAGTAAGCCACTGGCTATCCAGAAACCTCACGGGTTCCATTATCCTGGATAGTGGCAGTTTTTTTTTTTTTTTTTTTCCTCTAAGAATCATGCAAAGAAAAAAAAATCATTCTGGGATACTTCAAAACTCTCATGTCTTTTTAAACTGGATGAACAAAATATAATTTGAACTTCTATGGATACATGTGGGTCATTGTGAGTATGTTACTATGTTATAAAACAGAGTCCCGAAGATCCACCAAAATACATAAAATTTCACTGAACTGATTACATTAAATGCTTATATTAGCTTTATAATTCCATGCCTTCAATTCTTGTGCCTTTTATTATTATTTTTTGTTTGTTTGTTTTTTGTTTCTTGTGTTACTGTTACTTCTTACTGATACTTGATAAAGGATCTTTAATAATCCTTGCCCAGTACATTATCAGTTGCTTCCAGTTTGCTAGGTGCATTTGACAAACTAGCAACCAAGCCTCCTGAAACTTGAAGTAAAGGCAGAGGCCTGAAAGAGAGTCTAAAGTTTCCTCCAATGATCGAAATTCATGAACTGTAGCTCCTAGACTTACGACCTTTCACTTGATTTGCCACCTAGGTCCCAACTGGATAAGTGAAATTGTGTAAATGTGAGTTCCAGATTGTCGTGGTATTATCCTAACACCCATCAACTACAGAGCATATGTTACTAAATTCAACTCACTTTCTTCCCAAGACAGTTCAGTGGTCTTGGTAGGGTTATGATGGTTACACCTACTTTAGAGATAAGGAAGAAAATGGGTCACGGGCTTTGGCCAAGTCTGACCCAGAATGCCAGTGCTGCCTGTTGCCATAGCCAGTGTTTCCAGCCCTGCCCGCCCAGAGCATCTGCAGATTTGTAAATACGCTTTGGCTCCGCAGGAAACAGGATGAGAACAGCATGTCAGGGCCTCCTTGATGGGCAGCCTGGAGGGCAGAAAAGAGCCTTAAAGACATCAGGGAACTCACGGAGCAGGGAGTGAGAGACAAGTAAATGCTATCCAGTTGTCACACAGCTTTCTTAATGTTATCTTTCATCAATTCAGGTCTTAGAATCTGCCAGAACTTCAGACTAAATGCATCTTCTTCTTGCCTGTACCTTTCACTAAATGTCTCAACAGCTCACTTGGCAAGGGCCCAAAGGCGGCACACACTTCTCCACTCCAAGGAGGGTGGCTGCCACTAAAACACAATGGGCGGAGACAGCTCAACAATAGTGCCAGTTGAGCACATCTTGATCCACTGCCACAGAGCTCACAGTAGTAGTTGGCCCTCAAAGCAAACCCACTGGAGTGTTGAGGGCAAAAAAACAATCTTAGCCTTCAGGGGCCAGACTTTGCTGCCAAATTAACAAATCTGCCCAACAGCCCCAGGCTGAGACACTCAGGGGTGTGACAGGAGGGCCCCTGTTTACAATTCTGTATCCTGTGGGTACCTTAACTAGACATAGTGGAGAGGAAGCAAAAAGAGCTAAGTGGCGCACACACCCTCCCCTCCTGCCTGCAGGTATCTTAGTTGGACAGCTGTTCTCCTTCTTTGCAAAAAAAATTTCCACAATCTTTAAATGCAATGAGGTAAAGGGCCTCCAGCCTCTGCAAGCTGTGACAGCTTTAAAGAGCACATGTCAAACAGCTCAGACAGCATCTGAGGTCTACTTTTCAGCCTCACAGTATAGCCCATCCGCAGAGCACAAGTGACACCCTAGTGGACAGGAACTCCTCCCCACACTGGCTGCTCAGCAGGAGCAGGAAGAACAGGTGGGACCTGGCCCACCACCCTGGCTTCAGGATTCATTTTCTGCCTGGAATTGGGAAACTGGGGGCCCTGAAGGGGTCCTTCTCCTGGGTCCAACTTTTTCCAGGGTGCAAGAAGGGTGAAATTACCAAATGAAAATTCAGATAAGCAATGACTGGCTGAAAGAGATATGGAGGGTCTTCAGATCAACACTGACCCAAAGCTAATACCACACGGTCCTCAGAGGTACACACGATCACTGACCTGTGTTCTTCACATTTAAGTTGCTCAAATTATTCCTCCTCACCCCCACTCCCTTCCTGTCCCCTGCACACACATAATTATATAAAGACATCTTAAACAACTGTAGCACTCAACTTCTTCAGTCTGGGGGAGGGCCAAGAGATGGTGGGGAGCTGTTTGGGCACACATCTGATCATTACATAATCACACAAACATGGGCTAGAGAACACTGCCATGCAGATCAGTTCAGCAAACACCGCATTCTCCCTCTTTCCTCCTCCCTCCCTGCACAACCCACAAAATGCAAACCAGAGTTAACAAAACAGAAGCACTCCAGGTAGCTAGTGGGCACCTGTCTGCTGTGGTTACAATGCCAAAGCCTACCAGAAACCTCCGGGAACACCAGAAGGAGGGCCAGGGTACTGCTCACCCAGCGACCAGACCTGCAGACCCTCTCCCACAACTACTGTCCCCAAAGTTCAAGGAAAGGCCTAGCCACAGAGATATTCCTGACCCGCAACAGAAACCATACCTGCCACGTTAAAGGAACCCAGTGCTGGGCCTCCAAGTTCCTCTGCACCATCACTCTCTGTCCAATTTACGCGGGTTCAGGGGGACTGCCACACTCAGGAGTCCTCAGCAGCCTGGACAATATCATCAGGGACTATTCGGGACCATCAATGTTTCCACTTAAAAGATGGTAAAATGTAGGGTACAACTTGGAGAAGGCACTCTCTCTGCTAGCAAGGATGCCCAGTAGAACAGGAGTTTGGTTTGGGTTTGGTTGGGTCGGGTTGGGGGTTGGGAGATGAGTTTGCTTTAGGAATATTTTCAGGGGGCTAGGATTAAGCGGGGAAGAGAAAGCTGTCCCTTCTGTCTCAGCAGCCAATATCATACGAATCTCATTCTCAACCAAGCAGGCTACTGGAGTCCGCCTGAACAATCCAGGAGCAACAGCCAAGGCAGCAGAAGAAAACGCAGGTGCCACGGAAGGCGATGCCTGTGCCCTCCAGCCGAGGCTCCCTGGGAGCCGGCCGCCAGTGCGCGGGTGCAGAGCCCAGCCGAGCCGGCTGCGAGCGGCGCTGGAGCGCAGGGCGCGCACAGGGTTACAGCCCCGCCGCCGCTGCTGCTGCCGCTGCTGCTGCCACCGCCACCGCCTGTGATTGATGCGCAGGGGTCAGTTGAGGCTCTCACCGCTCCCCAGCACCAGGCCGAGCAGCGCGCTCAGCCCACCGGGGGCACCGGCCGCCGCGTGCAGCCCAGCGGCCGGCCCCTGCGCCTCGGCAGCCGGACCCCTTGCTAAGAAAGGCAGCCACAAAATGGAATCGCAGCTCGCTATTCTGCTTCTCAGTGCGGCCGCAGGCAAAAACACAATCACAAGGTAAAATACAGCGCAAGGAATCCATCCGTCGAATAAAAACCCAGAGTCCCCTACCTTCAGCCTTGGGATGGCAAACTGGTCCTGTGTTCTCTGACCCACGGATCCAGCCCCTTCTTCATGAATTATTCCGGCCAGGCAGGATTTTGTGCATTTTTTTCATGAACACCTGTTTCAAGTAAGGGGTAAAGACCTTATTGAAAGAATTGTCCTTAAAAAACAACCTGTGCATACGTATGTCCATCCAGGCATGCATGCGTGTTTGTATACACACATATGCACACGGAATAGCCATGTACATTGAAGCACCAAACTAGGCAGTTGGATAATGGGAGAGTCGGCTGGTTGTGAGCATGCTCGCGCCGGGAACAGATCCACCCTCTGTTATTCCTCTGAATAAATATAAATCACGATCAGAAACCCAAACAGAAGCATCCCTCTTGAATTCCTGCTGCTGAAAAACACCGAATAAATTCAGCCCGCAGACACAGAATCTAATCAGCAGCTGTTTTCTGAATCCAGAGCCAACCCATGCCTCGCTTGTCTTTCCCACTAGGAGTCCAGACCTTTTTTTGAAAGGGGTTTTAACCTTTTAAAGACACAGTACACCAATTATCACTTTGGAATAGCTGTCACTCCCAGCGCAGGAAGCCAGTCCCATGCCTAAAGCCACGGCAGGCTTGCACGCAGTGATAAGGATTTCACTTATTTGTTCTTTTAAAAAAACAACAACAACACATGTGTAATATATATTCATATATTATACATACATATGTGGAGAGAGGGAAAAATGCTAATACAAGCCATAAATATTTATTGCAGTGATGAGCTGCTCAGTGACTAATCGGCACGTTATGTAAACACTATGATCCTTCACTTCTGAACACCGGTGTTCACGGGTCAGACGAGGCAGGGCACTCTTGTCAGCAGGCATGTCACACCTCACCAGCCTCTGGCAGCGGATCAGGGGCCAGGGAGCCTCCAGGTGGCTGAAGGAAGTGGGGCCTCTGTACCTGAGAGCTCACCACGGGCACCCCTTGCCCTGCCCTACCTTCCTCTGCAGTCTCGGGGCTCAGTTCCACAAACCAAAGCAACGCTCTGGCACTATTTCTAAACTCAAACATAATCCAGAGCCACGTATTTCCTTCCAACCAGAAACGGGAATCAAAACTACCACCCGAAACTTAGTCTTTAAGATTCAGACTGCGGCCCTTCTTCAAGATTTTGTTATTGAGTTCTGTTGTTGTTTTGTTTTTCACTTTTCTTTTAAGGGCCAAGTTGAACATGGAGGTAGAAAAACGGGGTAGGGGGAGAGACAACCCCAGCCTAAATTTTTTTGAAAAAAAAAAAAAATATTCTTCGAGTACTCCAGCCACCCAGATGGTGTTTACTGCAGTTTTGTTCTGGCTTTTAAAGAGGCAGCACTGAGAAGAAACACGAGTCCTAACCTTGCTCACATGTGATAAGAAGACAAATGCCTTCGCCCCCTCCCCCCCACCTGGCCCCCAGAGCTCCAGCATGGCGACGTCTGCACCTCCGCTGGTTCCCGCCTAGGCGCAGCGGCAGTGGCTCACTTCGGGAGCCACAGGGGTGCGCCTACAGCCGCTCCAGCATCGCAGCCCATTCCCTCCCTTGCCTAGTCCTACCGGGCAAACCGTGAAAGCAAGTGCACTGTCACCCTCCCACCTCGTCGTAGGTGCTCCTGTGTGAACCCCTCCCAGCCACACACACTCTCTTCCTTCCCCCCTTCCAGGGCCCTTTTGCAGAAAATTATCATATTTCATGTGTCATCGCCCAAGCAAGCTGGGCCCATCACTGATTGGCTGAGCCCCGACAGCCGGAAATGTCACCAGCCACACAGCGTGGAGCTGGCTCTCCCGCGGCCACCATAGACCTGAGCCCAGGAGGCTCTGTGACAAGGCAAAGACCTACCACAGAGAGCCTGTCACTCTTTCCCTGGTCCAGCCCCCAACCCCTGCTTCTCCCTCTGCCCAGCCGGGGGAGATAGGGGCTGCGAGGGGACGTTGAAGGAATCTCAGTGACATTCCTATTTTTTCCAGCACGTTTGAAAAGAAACTAAAGATGTCTCCAATCAGGTTTACAGATTTGGAGAACGTGTTTTTGACAAAAAATTCTCTCTGCATTAAAGAAAAAAATCCAAAAGACTGGGTGAAAACAAGATTTTTTTTTTCACCCCAGGAGAGTTTACCAGATGCTGCTGTTTATTTCCCATCTAACATTCCAGGCATCAGGGTATAATCATGTCACAAGGCTGTCAGATAATTTACAAGGTGATTCGAGTCCACCCTCTTACCTTTAAAGAGAACAGCTCTAGAAAATGAGGCTTCGTAACTTGGCTTTGCACTATATTATGATGCCACGCAACTTTTGAAGGGTTAAATGATCTTTGTAGTGACCAATATGAATCACTTTGGCTGTAATTTAACCGTAGTCCCTCCTGCTGTATCTTCAGCAGGCTTAATGTGACTCACCATTTAAGTCTCACCTCATTCTGTTCTCACGAGTAAACTAAACTCTATCTCTCTGGTCTTTTCCATAAAAGTTGTTTCTCAACCCTTTAATTATGCTGCTTTTTAAAGAAAAGCCTCCAAGAGTTAGATGAGGCTGGAAGGTCACTTGGTCCAGCTATCCATATGATGAGTTAGTCCCCTCCGCTATTTCCACACTGGGGCTTTTGGTTTGGGGAATGGTAGTTTGGGCTTACACATTTACTCCCTTTCATTCCTCATCTCCAAAAACCATTTGCATGACCAAAACATCACTGACAATGCTGAGAATCAGGGAAAGATGCCATCAATAAAGCAGAGATTTTGAAGAATATGGGGAAGATAGAAAGTAGATGGGACATGGGAGGAAAAACTAACTAGTATGGATAAGTTCATGATTCTACAAAGACCCTGATATGGTTTGGCTGTGTCCCCACCCAAATCTCATGTTGAATTATAGTTCCCATAATCACCACATGCTGTGGGAAAGACATGATAATTGAATCATGGGGGCAGATTTTTCCCATGCTGTTATGGTGAAGTGAGTAAGTCTTATGATAACTGATGGCTTTATAAAGGGCAGCTCCCCTGCACACACTATCTTGCCTGCCACCATGTAAGACATGCCTCTGCCCCTCCTTCACCTTCTGCCATGATTGTGAGACCTCTCCAGCCATGTGGAACTGTGAGACCATTAAAGCTTTTTTCCTGTATGAATTGCCTGGTTTGGGGTATATCTTTATCAGCAGTGTGAGAACAGACTAATACAGACCCCTAAGATGTAAGTGTACAAGTTTCCAGAAAACAGTCCTGGAAAATCACAAACTCAGAGAATCAGGATTGAAGTAGAGTCATGGGCAGAAGTTTAAAGGCAAATTAAGGAACATCAGGAACATGGTCATCTTCTCCACACAGAATGGCTGGACACAGAAATAGTTCCACAGCTTCTCTGGAAAATGAAAGGTTTGTTCCAAATATAATAGAAGCCAGAGGTTGAATAGGGGCAGGAGATCAGCTCCTTTTGGAATGCCACTGCCACTCCCAAAAAAAAGTGCACACGCACACACACACACACACGCACAAAGAGATTTAAATAATCAGCTAAAACATAAGATATAACAGAGAGACCCAGAATATCCAAGACTTTAGGCCGTATATCAGATGCCGTGCTAGGCAGCAGGATTACTGAAAGAATACAGTCTTCCAGATGTAGTCTGATACTCCAAGAACAAAGACAAACAATGACAAGCTTCCTCAAAGGGAAGAAAAATCAGGTTGCTTAAAAGGAAAGAAAATCAGACTGATATCATACTTCTCATCTGTAACACTATGCTAAAAGACACTGGTACAATTTTTGTAGAATTCTAAGGGAACATTTTGCAACTTAAGAATTTCTACCAGCTGCCAAACTATGATTTCCTTTACACTATGACAAAAGAAAGGTATGTTCAAAGACAGAGAAATTATATCACCCAAACATCCTTTATTAAAAAAATTAAGGTTATTTGAAGATCTCTTCTAGCTGAGGAAAAATAAGGCAGAATAATGAATTCAAGAAAGGAAAAGATATGTTATGTAAAAGATGTAATAAATAAAGCCAATAAAATATGTGGTTAAAAGACTGGATAAAGAAAATGTAGCACATATACACCATGGAATACTATGCAGCCATAAAAAAGGATGAGTTCATGTCCTTTGCAGGGACATGGATGAAACTGGAAACCATCATTCTCAGCAAACTGACACAAGAACAGAAAACCATACACCACATGTTCTCACTCATAAATGGGTGTTGAACAATGAGAACAAATGGACACAGGGAGGGAAACATCACATGCCAGGGCCTGAGGAGTGAGGAGCTAGGGGAGGAATAGCAGGGGGTCAGGGGATTGGGAAAGAATAGCATTAGGAGAAATACTTAATGTAGATGACAGGGTGATAGATGTAGCAAACCACTACCATGGCACATGTATACCTATGTAACAAACCTGCACAATCTGCACATGTACCCCAAAACTTAAAATATAATTTTTAAAATGTGGTTAAATATAAAAAGAATTGAAAATATAGTTGTAAAATTTAATTGTTAGAAGTCTTGAAAGATAAGAGTATATGTACACTTATTCCAGATTTGAATTCATATCTATATCTATCTCTTACATATATGTGGTCTGGAATTAAACTTCCATATTATTTTAACAAAAAAAAAAAAAAAAGAAAGAAAATCATTAGAAAAAAAAAAAGAAAGAAAGAAAGAAAGTGAGAGGATTGTTATGGATAGCAGGCTAATAATTCCATCTATTTCCTCTTCTTCCCAAGACCACATTAAAATGATAGTAAGGATTTTTTAAGTTGAAATAGACAATGACAAAACAAAAACAGTAAAAGAGTCATTGACCAAAAAAATTGACAAAGAATAATAAAGGACAATTCGTCAGTTAGAAATATAGACTTTAATGCTACTATAAACAAAATGGCACAGTACAAATGCAGAAACCTACAAAGTGAACTGATGGAAGTCAAGAAACAAATGTAGCTATAATGGTTACTACATGGTAGTTAAGTAACAAAAGCTGAATTTTAAATCAGTGGAGGAAAGAATGCGTTATTCAGTAGTGTCGGACTGTGGCTATGTATTTGAAAAAAAGGTAAGTTTTACCTCTAACTTATATCTTATTTAAAAACATATTCTATTTTCACACAGGAAATTCTGCCATTTGTAAAAGCATGTAAATCTAGAGGACATTATGTTAAGTGAACTAAGCCACGCACAGATAAACAAATACCGTGTGAGCTTACTTACAGCAGGAATCTTAAAAAGTCAAACTCACAGGAGTAGAGAGTAGAATGGTGGTACCAGAGGCTGGAGGAGGCAGGTGGGAGGAAGGAAAAGAAGAGACACTGGCCAATCGGGAACAATGTTTCAGTTACTTAGGAAGAATAAGTTCTGGTGCCCTACTGCACAGCATGGTGACTGTATATTTCCAAATAATTAAAAGACAGGATTTTAAATGTTCTCACCACAAAAAAAGGATAAATATCTGAGGTGATTAATATGCTAACTGGCTAGATTTGGTCATTCCATAATGTATACTATGCATATATTGATACATCACATTTACCCTATAAATATGTACAAGTGTTATCTATTAAAAATAAAATAAGGCTTTAAAAAAATTCTATTTCACATACATAAAAATTCCACAAGGAAAAAACTGATGTTATGATTGACCAATACTGTAAATCATAGAATTCTATGAAGTTTTTTTTCCTAAGAGTGGAAAGAAAAGCATGTAGTCATCCAGTCTATGCTTAGATACCACTGTGATAGGCAAATTACTGGCCCCCAAAGGTATATACCTCCCAATCCCTGGAAAAAGTGAATTTCACCTTATATGGCAAAAGATGTGATTATGTTAATGAGCTTGAGATGAGGAGAGACCCTGGATTATCCAGAAGGGCCCTAATTGAAATCACAAGTATCCCTATAGGACCGAGGCAAGAGGTGGGCTAGAGTGCAACATGACCACAGAGGCTGAGATTGGAATGATGCAGCCACAAGCCAAGGAATGCCAGAGGCCACCAGAAACCAAAAGAGGTAGGAAGGGATTCTCCCCTGAGCTTCTGGAGGGAGTGTAGCCCTACCAACACCTTGATTTTGGATTTCTGGCCTCTAAAACTGTAAGCAGAGAAATGGGTTGTTTTAAATAACCAAGTTTGTGGTCATTTGTTATGGCAACCATAGAAAACTATAACCACCGTGATGAGAAACATAGTACTTCCTAGGGGCTATCATTATTATTATTATTGCCAACAACGATACTTACTATGTGTCTGGGATTGCTAAATTATTTATACACCTTACCTCATAAGTCACATGCAAGGAGGTGGTAGAGAGTTGGAGTTGTTATGGCCCTATCACTTAGTAGCAAAACGTCCTTGGGCAGGTTATATAACCTCCTATTGCTGACTTTTTCTCATCTATTAAGTAGAGGTAAGAAAGGCACCTACCCACTGAGATTGTTGAAAATAAAGCGAGACCATCTATGTAGAGTGCTTAGAATAGTGCCTGAGAATAAGGGTTCCATAAATGATAAGTGATCGTGAGAAAGTCCTTATGCAGCTGCAGTCTGTGTTCCAGAGCTTTTTCTCACTGATTCTTGTTCTTCCCTTTGGTTCCATAAAAAACAAGGGTATCTCCAAACCACCTGAATGTTCCTTAAATATCTGAAGCCATTGATCAGGTCGTTAAAAGTCTGAGCTTCTCTAGGCTAAAAGTAAACAATGCCTCCAATCATCATTGTTCTTAGAAATTCACCTGGAGTCCCTTCCCTAACCTGGACACCTCCCCTGAACACATTGTCTTACTGTGCACATTAAGTGCACCTTAAGATGTGACTCCAGACTCACCACCATGCTCGTTCTAGAACAAGGGTCTGCGAACTACAACCCCTGGTACAGCCTAATTTTTGCAGCCTGGGAGCTAAGAATGAGTTTTACATTTTAAATAAACAAACAAACAAACAAAAACCAGAAAAGATTTTGTGATAGAGACTGTACATGGCTTGCAAAGCCTAAAATACAACTGACCCTGAACAACTCAGGGGTTGGGGCATTGATCTCTCATGCAGTCAGAACTTCATGTGTAACTTTTGACTCCCCCAAAACTTAACTGCTAATAGCCTACTGCTGACTGGAAGTCTCTGTGATACCACAAACAGTCAACACGTATTTTGTACATTATATGTATTATATATTATATACTTACAATTAAGCTAGAGAAAAGAAAATATTTTTTAAAATTGAAAGAGAAAGCATATTTACTGTTTATTAAGTGGAAGTGAATCATCATAAAGGTCTTCATCCTTGTGGTCTTCACATTGAGTAGGCTGAGGAGGAGGAAGAAGAGGAAGAGCTGGTCTCCCTATCTCAGGGGTGGCAGAGGTATGAGAAAATCTGCATATAGTGGACCCATAAAGTTCAAGCTCATGTTGTTCAAGGGTCAACTGTATTCACTATATGGTCCTTTTCAGCAAAAGCTTGCCAACTCCTATTTTGGAAGATACTTACTGTTCTTCTATTAATGCAATAGAATATTGCCCAAAACTTTTTGGCAACAAATTACATGACTGTACATACTGTCTTAACTGTAAGGCTGCAAATGTTTCTGTCAGTATCTATTCCCCTCTCCCTTTCTTATTAATAAAATTCTTAGCTAGGAACATGGCTGCCCAGCTAAAGAATACATTTCCCAGCCTCCCTTATACAAAGGTGTGGCCAGGAGGACAGGTTCTAGCCAGTGGGATGTAAGCAGATGTAAAATGTATAATTTCCCAGCCATGCTCTTAAAGGGAAGGATCATGCCTTCTCTTCCTTCTTTTTCCTTTTGCCATTGGCTGAAATATGGACCTCATAGCCATGTGGATGAGGGGTGCAGAGCAACGAGATGGAAGGATCCTGTCCCTGGTGCTGCCATTTCACCGTATACTGTTTACTCTCAGTCTGTGAGATGAAATAAATATTTAGCTCATTTAAGCCATTGTTCTTCTAGGTCTTTGTAACAGCTACTGAATCTGTACTGTAAGCCATACAACTATCATTTTCAACTCCCTAGTACTTTTTATATTTGCAGCTACCAACCCACACACCTCCCCTGACCTGCACTCACACAGCTAATTTCCTGGACCCCACTACAAGACCTTACATTTAGCCCTATTATGTTTCATATTGTTAGAATCAGCCCCTCATTTTACCCTGACATCTGGGACCTAATTCTGTCACCCAAACTAGCTTCTATTCTCTGTAATTTTGCATCATTCTTCAAAAGGCACTTTATTTGTAGCACTCAAGCTAAACACAGTGCTCATCAAAACACCTGATCAATATTAATTATAATGAAGTGGGGAGGCTATGATGTCAGTTTGCAGGGGAAGGAAATAGCAGATAAAATAAGATACAAATGAAGTAGAAGCAGGAAAGGAAGGAGATGAGCACTTATGGAGAGCTTACTCTGTTACAGTTATTGGGCTGGGAACTTTCCCCACTGTGATCTCATTTATTAAATATTTCATTCATCCATTCATTCGTTTTAAAAGTAATAATTTTAATTTTGGGAAACAGTGAGTACAAATACTTCCTTTGGGGCAGGAAACCATTACTCATAAACACTGATAAAAACATAGCCTAGGCAATCGCTCTTTGCTTAAGTTCATGTACACCTACCCTGTCTGGACATCTGAAAAATGTATTGTCCTAAGACGATCCTAAGAAGACATGACAACTAAATGTTATGTGCTATTCTGGATGGGATCCTGTAACAGAAAAAAGGACATGAAGTAAAAAGCATAGGTCTAAATAAACTATGGATCTTTACTTAATAATAATGTACCAAAATCAGTTCATTAATTATTTAAAAAATACCATATTAATCACCTGAGGTCAGGAGTTTGAGAACAGCCTGATCAACATGGTGAAACCCCATCTCTACTAAAAGTACAAAAATTACCTGGGTGTGGTGGTGCACACCTGTAATACCAGCTACTTGGGACGTGGAAACAGGGAGAATTACTGGAACCCAGGAGGCAGAGGTTGCAATGAGCCGAGATCGCACCACTGCACTCTATCCTGGGTTACAGAGCAAGACTCCGTCTCAATAAAAAGTATATATATATATATACACACACACACACACACACACACACACACACACACACACATATATATATGGTATGTATGTATACATACATACATATCATATTAATATTAGATGTGAATAACAGTGGGAACTGAATGTGGGCTATATGAGATTTTTACTATTTTTATATTTTTCTGTAAATCTAAAACTGTTCTAAAATCAAATGCTTATTTTAAAAATACAAGATATTGCCCTTGAAAAAAAAAAAAAGAAAAGAATGAAATGTGTCATTGATATTCTTTGCAAGGCTTACAGTCAAAGGTGAAAATATTCCAAAAGCATAACTTAAGAATTAAAATAATCACTTGTAGGACATTGGACAGTGTTTTCAGAAACCTCTAAGCTGGGCTGTTATGAGACAGAAGTTAGAAGGACCTGTTTGCCCACCGCAGGGCTATATGGTAGGACTGAGAGGGCAGGCTCTGAGTAGTGTCAGACCCTGGGTTCAAACCCTGTAGGATCTGAGTCCACTTTTCTGCCTTTGCTTTCTTATATGTAAAATGAAGATGTATCATCCATATCATCTAAGGCAGCCACACATCCCAGATGATGAATATTCCTGCTTCTGTTTTCTGTCCAAGGACAAACCGGTAAACACCAGCTTGGAGATTCAATCCTAGGTCTGTCCAATCCCTAACTTCAGGTTCTTTCATCTTCCAAAAATTGAGATGGAAAACATAATGATTAAGGTAGAAAATAAGTTACCAAATCATGGCAAAAATCATGGCCTGCCCCTCAGAGGTAAGGTCAGATGACTCTTAATGTGATGCTCAAGATGACGGCCAAATGAGGTGAATGATGCTTTTCTTCTAACTTCTTAGAGAAGCTTTCATTGGTTAGGGCGGAGTAACACCCTAGGATGGTGTTTCAAAAAAACAAAAAGCAGTTCAAGATCTACAACCTTCTTACAAGTACTCAGCCTCTTTGGGGGTCTTAGTGGTTTCTCATACAGAAAAAGTGGTTAAGGCCAATGTGCTCTTTTTGTTTCTTGTTACCTAAAAGTAAATCATTTAGGATCTAAAGTCACTCACATGCACACAGACACAGACAGAGACATACACACACATACCCGCCAAATAAAACCTGGCACGTTTGTTCTTGACCTTTCTTCTACCACCTCTACACCTAAGACAAGAGGAGGCCCGTCAGGGACCTGAGCTCTGTGTGGCAGGTGGAGAATGTCACCAAGAGGCATACTGACTCTCCAGCAGGAGTGTTTATAGGATTGTAAAACCCCCGACTCTGTTTAGAATTAGTGCCTTAAGTGGAATAGTCATAAATTTGTGACCAAAAAAGAAGTATTAAGAGAAATTTTAAAAATATGTTAGCTAAAGTTTCTTGCAGCCTATGGGTCCCATTTGAGATTGTATATGAAAAACCCTATGGAGTTTTAGGAAAAATATGGATGCTTCCAAGCTGCTACAGGAGGGTCTTGGCATATGTATATATTTAAGGCTCCATTGCTAATTCTGATAACCCTAGTGATAAGCCACTGTGAGTTTCAGCTTTAAAAATCCATGGTCCTATAAAACATTATCAGGTCCTGATCCCAACCAAATGTGATATAGAGATATTCTAGCAAATGAAGGAGTCTAAAAGTCATGTCCATGGATGCAGTCTATTAAAAGCATAACACAAACAAAACCGGCTAAACTCAGAACAAGGAAAGGAGTAGAAGGACCACACAGACAGGAGCTTTCAAGCACACTAGAAAGTTGGAGGTAGAGATTCTGTTCAGAGATTCTGTTTCCAGCTCCTGGAGTCTGGCTCAGCTTTCTATCTCAGATGGGGATGTAGCTTTGTCGTGCTGTTTGGGTTCAAGGACCAGGAGCCTGATGTTGCTGAATTCACTTCTAGAAGTATTAAGCAAAGTGATTGGAGAATATCGCTCAGTCTTGTAAGCTTCTAGTACAAAAGGAGAGTGGTATAGCACAAATGAGTTTCTCTAATCTGGTGAGATCCTCCTTTGAGTACCCATTTCACGTCTCCCAAATGGGTACCCTTGGGAGCCACCAATCCTGTGCTGAGACAGGCCACCTGGCTTCTGGTCAGTTTGTGTATTCTGGCTAAACAAACTCTGTGTGTGTGTTTTGGGGGTGGGGTGGAGTTCTCTTGTGGCAACCCGTAGTCTACCCAAAAATGCTTCAAGACAAACTAGAAAAGTCATTAAAAAGCAAATCTAAGGCCACAACTCCAAAGAGGAATCTAAGGAACCACAGGAACAGGATTTGAAACTTTTGTCAGACTGGAAAAGAGCTATGACTAGAGAAGATAGTGAATAAACACTCCAAATCACATGTAATTTATTACATTCACCTGGGGTAAAAAACATGTGTCTTCAGGGCCAAGCAAATAACATAAGTGTGCAAAGTAGCTTCATATAAACAAAAGAAAACTGGAGTTTTCACGCCTGTCTACATATCTACTTTTTAAAAATGAAAAAACTGAAAGCTGTGTAGCTAAAAACAATTGGAATCAGAAGATGGACCACCAGTTTGCACACCTTCTTCCCAATGATCACAGTCCATAAAAGCAAGGAGAAAAAAAAAATCATACCTCTCTTAGAAGGATAAAAGAATTATCTCTTAAAAATGTCTTGTATAAGCAGGTATTGCTTTTTAAAGCAATCTTTAAGAAAGAGTTAAAGAATATCCCTAAAAATAGGATTCTTCAAATGAATTGAGTCAGATGACCCTATTACAGTAATTCTCAAATTATAGTCCAAAAATTACGGTGGGTTACAGAAGTGTTTAGGGTGGGGGCGCAAAATGTTCTTCTACAAGTCTCACTCACAGCCTAAAGTGTCCTTTACAGCACAGAGGATTCTTCATTTCTTTCCTTCAGGGCTATTTCATCAAATGCTCTCCCTACTTTTTTCTTTTTCTTTTGGAATAATTTTAGACTTACAGAGGACTTGTAAAGATTATACAAGTTCCCATATACCCTTTACCCAGCTTTCACTAACAGAAACATCTTACATAGTCATAGTACAATTATCAAAACTAGGAAACTGAGATTGGTACAATAATATTAATTAACCTACAGATTTTTCTCTAATGTTACCAGTTTTTCCACTGATGTCCTTTTTCATTCCAGAATTCAGTTCAGGATCCCACATTGCATTTAGTTGTCATTTCTCCTTGGTCTCCTCTGATCTGTGACTATTCCTCAGTTTTTCCTTGACACTTTTGAAGAGTATTTGACAGGTATTTTGTAGACAGTCCCTGAATTAGGTTTGTCTGATTTTTTTTTTTTTTTATGATAAACTGGGATTGTGGAGTTTTGGCAAGAATGACACAGAAATAATGCACTCTTCTCAGTGCATCAAACTGAGGAAAGGAGACATGCTGTTAATACATCTTGTTGGCTGGGCGAGGTGGCTCACATCTGTAATCCCAGAACTTTGGGAGGCTGAGACAGGAGCATTGCTTGAGCCCAGGAGCTTGAGACCAGCCTAAGCAACTTAGTGAGACCCCATATTATACCTTGGTTAAGGTGGTATCTGCCAGGTTTTTCCACTATGGAGTTACTATTTTTCCCTTTGTAATTGATAAATATTGGGAGTCTCAAATACTTTGAGACTATGAAAACGCCATGTTTCTCAAGCTTATACCCATTAGTTTAACAGCTATCAGGTGAACTGTCTGCAGCAACTATGACTGCAGTGTTCTAGGGGTGGTTTTCTATTTCCCTCATTCCTCTCTATTTATTCATTGGAATTCTTCTGTAAGGAAGAATCATCCTCTATCCCCATCAAATAATCAATTTATTCAACTTTTATTTTCATCAACACAGGCTCATAGACAGTTATTTTATTCTTCGAGTTATAACCCAATATATCCTTACTTATTTTTTTTCTTACCCAAATTGTTCCAGCTTTGGCCACTAAGAGCTTTTTCAGGTTAGTTTTGTACCCTGCACATTCCCATTGTTGTTGCTGTTGTTTAGAACTTTCTTACTTTCTAGCACCAGAAGATGCTCCAGGCTCATCTTGTAGTTTTCCTACCCAGTTCTGGAGTCCATGTTTCCAGGGAATCCTGGCTCCTTTTATTAAATAATAGCATTTAAAGACTAAGATCTGGGGACTTGATGTGCTCACTGCTACTGGGATGTCACTGCTTTTAGGCCATCTCAGTAGACAGAGATAGAAAACATATGTATCTATATTTATACATGAATACACACCTATATTTCTGTATCTATCAGTGTATATGTGTGAGTGTATGTGTATGTGTTTATATATATATATATCATATATATATATATATATATATATGAGTGTATGTACAAACATGTGTTAATACTGATACCTCTGACTCTAATCAAACACCATGGATTCATTCAATCCATCATTCTGCTTTGCTGATTAGTAACTTCTTTTTCAGTCACACACCTCAGTCTCATTATCAATATTATATTTGCTTATTTGTTCATTCCTAGTATACATGTAAAATAGTTTCAGAATTGCTAACACATATCCCTGTGAAGAACAAATTTATCATGTAAAGTACAATGTCTGTGTATAGTTATTTTTTTTCCCATTTATTTATTTTATTGCATTTTACATTTTGGGGTACATGTGAAGAACATGCAAAATTGTTGAATAGGAACACACGTGGCAGTGTGATTTGCTGCCTTCCTCCCCATCACCTACATCTGGCATTTCTCCCCTTGCTATCTCTCCCCAGCTTCCCACCCCCCACCCTCCCTCCCCTATTTCCCCCCAACTGACCCCAGTGTGTAGTGCTCCCCTCCCTGTGTCCATGTGTTCTCATTGTTCAACACCCGCCTATGAGTGAGAACATGAGGTGTTTGATCTTCTGCTCTTCTGTCAGTTTGCTGAGAATGATGGTTTCCAGGTTCATCCATGTCCCTACAAAGGACCCAAACTCATCGTTTCTGATGGCTGCATAATATTCCATGGTGTATATGTGCCACATTTTCCCTATCCAGTCTATCGTCGATGGGCATTTGGGTTGGTTCCAGGTCTTTGCTATTGTAAACAGTGCTTCAATGAACATTCGTGTACACGTGTCCTTATAGTAGAACGATTTGTAATCCTTTGGATATATACCCAGTAATGGGATTGCTGGGTCAAATGGAATTTCTATTTCTAGGTCCTTGAGGAATCGCCACACTGTCTTCCACAATGGTTGCACTAATTTACACTCCCACCAACAGTGCAAAAGTGTTCCTATTTCTCCACATCCTCTCCAGCATCTGTTGTCTCCAGATTTTTTAATGATCGCCATTCTAACCGGCGTGAGATGGTATCTCAGTGTAGTTTTGATTTGCATTTCTCTGATGACCAGTGATGATGAGCATTTTTTCATATGTTTGTTGGCCTCACGTATGTCTTCTTTTGAGAAGTGTCTGTTCATATCCTTTGCCCACTTTTGAATGGGCTTGTTAGTTTTTTTCTTGTAAATCTGCTTTAGTTCTTTGTAAATTACGGATATCAGCCCTTTGTCAGATGGGTAAACTGCAAAAATTTTTTCCCAATCTGTTGGTTGCCGATTCACTCTAATGATTGTTTCTTTTGCTGTGCAGAAGCTGTGGAGTTTGATTACGTCCCATTTGTCTATTTTGGCTTTTGTTGTCAATGCGTTTGGCATTTTGGTCATGAAGTCCTTGCCTACACCTACGTCCTGAATGGTTTTGCCTAGATTTTCTTCTAGGGTTTTTATGGTGTTAGGTCTTATGTTTAAGTCTTTAATCCATCTGGAGTTAATTTTAGTGTAAGGTGTCAGGAAGGGGTCCAGTTTCTGCTTTCTGCACATGGCTAGCCAGCTTTCCCAACACCATTTATTGAACAGGGAATCCTTTCCCCATTGCTTGTTTTTGTCTGGTTTGTCAAAGATCAGATGGTTGTAGAAAGGTTGTGTTGCCTCCGAGACCTCTGTTCTGTTCCATTGGTCTATATCTCTGTTTTGGTACCAGTACCATGCTGTTTTGATTACTGTAGCCTTGTAGTATAGTTTGAAGTCTGGTAGTGTGATGCCCCCCGCTTTGTTCTTTTTGCTTAGAATTGACTTGGCTATGCGGGCTCTCTTTTGGTTCCATATGAAGTTTAAGGTGGTTTTTTTCCAGTTCTGCAAAGAAGGTCATTGGTAGCTTGATGGGGATAGCATTGAATCTGTAAATTACTTTGGGCAGTATGGCCATTTTCACGATATTGATTCTTCCTAACCATGAACATGGGATGTTTCTCCATCTGTTTGTGTCCTCTCTTATTTCGTTGAGCAGTGGCTTGTAGTTCTTCTTGAAGAGGTCCTTTACATTCTTTGTTAGTTGTATTCCTAGGTATTTTATTCTCTTTGTGGCAATTGTGAATGGAAGTTTGTTCTTGATTTGGCTCTCTTTAAGTCTGTTACTGGTGTATAGGAATGCATGTGATTTTTGCACATTGATTTTGTATCCTGAGACTTTGCTGAACTTGCTTATGAGTTTCAGGAGGTTTGGGGCTGAGACGATGGGGTCTTCTAGATATACAATCATGTCGTCTGCAAATAGAGACAATTTGACTTCCTCCTTTCCTATTTGAATGCCCTTTATTTCTTTTTCTTGCCTGATTGCTCTGGCTAGAACTTCTAATACTATATTGAATAGCAGTGGTGAGAGCGGGCATCCTTGTCTGGTGCCACATTTCAAGGGGAATGCTTCCAGTTTTTGCCCATTCAGTATGATATTGGCTGCTGGTTTGTCATAAATAGCTTTTATTATTTTGAGATACGTTCCATTGATACCTAGCTTACTGAGTGTTTTTAGCATAAAGGGCTGTTGAATTTTGTCAAAGGTCTTCTCTGCATCAATTGAGATAATCATGTGGTTTTTGTCTTTGGTTCTGTTTATGTGGTGAATTACGTTTATAGACTTGCGTATGTTGAACCAGCCTTGCATCCCCGGGATGAAGCCTACTTGATCATGGTGGATAAGCTTTTTGATGTGCTGTTGCAATCGGCTTGTCAGTATTTTATTGAAGATTTTTGCATCTATGTTCATCATGGATATTGGCCTGAAGTTTTCTTTTCTTGTTGAGTCTCTGCCGGGTTTTGGAATCAGGATGATGTTGGTCTCATAAAATGATTTGGGAAGAATTCCCTCTTTTTGTATTGTTTGGAATAGTTTCAGAAGAAATGGTACCAGCTCCTCTTTGTATGTCTGGTAGAATTCAGCTGTGAACCCATCTGGACCTGGGCTTTTTTTGGGTGGTAAGCTCTTAATTGCTGCCTCAACTTCAGAACTTGTTATGGGTCTGTTCAGGGTTTCGGCTTCTTCCTGGTTTAGGCTTGGCAGGAGGCAAGTGTCCAGGAATTTATCCATTTCTTCCAGGTTTATTAGTTTGTGTGCATAGAGTTGTTTGTAATAATCTCTGATGATGGTTTGAATTTCTGTGGAATCTGTGGTGATATCCCCTTTATCGTTTTTTATTGCATCAATTTGGTTATTCTCTCTTTTCTTTTTTATTAATCTGGCTAGTGGTCTGTCTATTTTGTTGATCTTTTCAAAAAACCAGCTCCTGGATTTATTGATTTTTTGAAGGGTTTTTTGTGTCTCTATCTCCTTCAGTTCTGCTCTGATCTTAGCTATTTCTTGTCTTCTGCTAGACTTTGAGTTTTTTTGATCTTGCTCCTCTAGCTCTTTCAGTTTTGACGATAGGGCATCAATTTTTGATCTCTCCTTGCTTCTCATGTGGGCACTTATTGCTATATATTTTCCTCTAGATACTGCTTTAAATGTGTCCCAGAGATTTTGGTATGTTGTGTCTTCATTCTCGTTGGTTTCGAAGAACATCTTTATTTCTGCCTTCATTTCATTGTTTATCCAGTCAACATTCAAGAGCAAGTTGTTCAGTTTCCATGAAGCTGTGCGGTTCTGAGTTAGTTTTTGAATTCTGAGTTCTACCTTGATTGCACTGTGGTCTGAGAGACTGTTTGTTACGATTTCCGTTCTTTTGCATTTGCTGAGGAGTGATTTACTCCCAATTATGTGGTCAATTTTAGAGTAGGTGTGATGTGGTGCTGAGAAGAATGTATATTCTGTGGATTTGGGGTGGAGAGTTCTGTAAATGTCTATTAGGTTTGCTTGGTCCAGGTCTGAGTTCAAGTCCTGGATATCCTTGTTAATTTTCTGTCTGGTTGATCTGTCTAATGTTGACAATGGGGTGTTAAAGTCTCCCACTATCATTGTGTGGGAGTCTAAGTCCCTTTGTAAGTCATTAAGAACTTGCCTTATGTATCTGGGTGCTCCTGTATTGGGTGCGTATATATTTAGGATCGTTAGCTCTTCTTGTTGCATTGATCCTTTTACCATTATGTAATGTCCCTCTTTGTCTCTTATGATCTTTGTTGCTTTAAAGTCTAATTTATCAGAGATGAGAATTGCAACTCCTGCTTTTTTTTGCTCTCCATTTGCTTGGTAAATCTTCCTCCATCCCTTTATTTTGAGCCTTTGTGTATCCTTGCATGTGAGATGGGTTTCCTGGATACAGCACACCGATGGGTTTTGTCTTTTTATCCAATTTGTCAGTCTGTGTCTTTTGATTGAGGCATTTAGTCCATTTACATTTAGGGTTAATATTGTTATGTGTGAATTTGATACTGCCATTTTGGTGCTAGCTGGCTGTTTTGCCCTTTAGTTGAGCTGGTACTTGTTGTTCCTTTATATGTGTAGAGCCTCTTTCAGGAGCTCTTGTAGAGCTGGCCTGGTGGTGACGAAATCTCTGAGTACTTGCATGTTCCCAAAGGATTTTATTTTTCCTTCACTTATGAAGCTTAGTTTGGCTGGATAGGAGATTCTGGGTTGAAAGTTCTTTTCTTTAAGGATGTTGAATATTGGCCCCCATTCTCTTCTGGCTTGTAGGGTTTCTGCTGAGAGATCTGCTGTGAGTCTGATGGGCTTCCCTTTGTGGGTAACCCGACCTTTCTCTCTGGCTGCCCTTAGTATTTTCTCCTTCATTTCGACCCTGGTGAATCTGACGATTATGTGCCTTGGGGTTGCTCTTCTTGAGGAATATCTTTGTGGTGTTCTCTGTATTTCCTGGACTTGAATGTTTGCCTGCCTTGCTAGGTTGGGGAAGTTTTCCTGGATAATATCCTGCAGAGTATTTTCCAGCTTGGATTCATTCTCTTCGTCTCATTTGGGTACGCCTATCAAACGTAGATTAGGTCTTTTCACATAGTCCCACATTTCTTGGAGACTTTGTTCATTCTTTTTTACCCTTTTTTCTCCAGTCTTGCCTTCCCGTTTTATTTCATTGAGTTGATCTTCGACCTCTGATATCCTTTCTTCTGCTTGGTCAATTCGGCTGTTGATACTTGTGCATGCTTCACGAAGTTCTCGTGTTGCAGTTTTCAGCTCCATCAATTCACTTATATTCCTTTCTATTTTGTCCATTCTTGTTAGCATTTCGTCAAATCTTTTTTCAAGGTTCTTAGTTTCTTTGCATTTGGTTAGAACATGTTCTTTAAGTTCACAGAAGTTTCTTACTACCCATCTTCTGAATTCTGATTCTGTCATTTCATCACACTCATTCTCCATCCAACCTTGTTCCCTTGCTGGCGAGGAGTTGTGATCCCTTTTAGGAGGAGAGGTGTTCTGGTTTCGGGTGTTTTCATCCTTTTTGCGCCGGTTTCTTCCCATCCTTAAGGATTTATCCACCTGTCGACTTTGTAGTTGCTGGCTTTCAGATTGGGTCTCAAATCTTTCAGATTGACGTTCTGTTTGTTGATGATGAGGTTATTTCTGTTTCTTGGTTTTCCTTCTGACAGTCTGGCCCCTCTGCTGTGGGTCTGCTGAGGTTCACTCCAGGCCCTGCTTGCCTGGGGTTCACCTGCAGCAGCTGTTGAACAGCAAGGGTTGTTACCAGTTTTCTTCTTCTTCTATCTTTGTCCCAGAAGGATACCCGCCTAGTGTCAATCTGATCTCTCCTCTATGAGGTGTCTTTTTGGATATATAGGGGTCAGGGAGCTGCTTGAGGAGACGGTCTTTTCTTTATAGGAGCTCAAATGGTGAGCTGTGAGCTCTGTTGTTGTTCATTCAGAGCTGCTGGGCAGGTACTTTTAGGTCTGCTGCAGCAGAACTCATAAACTGCTTTTTGTTCCCAGGTGCTCTGTCCCAGGGATTTAGGGCTTTATTTATGAGTTTCCGTTATGCTGCTGCCTTCTTTTTTTTTTTTTCTTTTTTTCCTTCAGACCTGCCCAGCCCAGCAAGGAGGCAGCCTAGTCACTGTCGGCCTATAGCAGCTTTGCTGAGCTGCTGTGGGCTGCGCCCCGCTGCCGAGTGAACTTCCCTGCAGTCCTGTTTATATGGGTGTAGTTAGAACTGCTTTGGCGATGGTGGCCCACCTCTGTTGGGGCGGAGTCTCTGCTGTGGCGTGTTGCCTTGGCAACGGCGGGCTGCCTCAGCAATGGCGGGTTGCCTTGGCAACGGCGGGCTGCCTCGGTAATGGCGGATGCCCCTCCCCCACAGAGCTGGACTGTCCCGGGTTCAGCTGCGCTTGCTGTGAAATTCTCAATCCAGAGTTTCTGGTTGCTGTTCTTTTGTGGGGGTGGGGCCAGCCGAGCCTGATCGCCTGACTCCCTGCCTCAGAGCCTTTTTTAAGTTGGTGTTCCAGTCGCCTCCGGGGTCTGTTTGTTTTCCCCTGCGGCCACTCACTGCGCTGGCTTAAACAGCGGCACTGAGGTTTGTGGCGCTTTTTTTTCTTTTTTTTTTTTTGCCCTGGAATCTACTGTCCTGGTTCTCTGCTCAGTCCCCTTTTTCAACCAGCATATGGGCGACTTCCCGTGGCTCCAATCGCCAGCCTAAAGGGCACCCGGACTGGTGTATTTTGTACGGAGAACCGCGGCTCCGGGGCGCCGACAAAGCAGCCGCGCGGGGCAGAGCAGCGGCGCTGGTCGGCGCCGGCTGGCGCTGGCCGGCACAGCCGCGCTGGCCACAACAGCCACGCTGGCGAGCGTGGAGCACCTCTGCCCAGGAATTTCCTAGTCTGTGGGCAATAAAAACGCGGCGTCCACTCACCCTCTGCGCTTTCACTGGGAGCTGCAATCCTGAGCTGTTCCTAAACGGCCATCTTGGATCTCCCCTCTGTGTATAGTTATTTTTGTCTTTAGCCTTACAGGATTCCAAAGTTACTTAGGTCAGCTCCCTTCTTCCTCATCCTCTTCATCGAGGTTATGTTATACATGTGCAATGCAATTAGATTCATTTGTCATATTCTGCATTAGATCTTGGTTCGTCAGTATCCTAATTTTGTTCTTAATTTGCACACTGCAAAATTTACACTTTGTGGCATACAGATCTATGGGTTTTGACAAATACACAGAGTTTTGTAGCCACCAGTACAGTACCACATAAAGCAGTTCCATCAGCCACAATGCTGCTCCCTTGCAGTCAGCCCCAACTCAATGACCCAACCCCTGGCAATGCATTTTCCACAGCTGTAGTTTTGACTTTTCTAAAGTATCCTATGGAATAGTAAAATATGAACCCTTTGGGTCTGGATTCTTTCACTTAGCAAAATGGATTTAAGATTCATCCATGATGTTGCATGAATCAATACTTGTTCCTTTTTAAAGATGAATAGTATTTCATTTTATGGGTATATCACTTCTGTTCACCTCTTGAAGAACATCTCAGTTGTGTCCAATTTGAGTATTTATGTGCAGAGCTGTTATAAATATTCATGTATGGGTTCCTAAGTGAACACAAGCTTTCAATTACTTGAGTAAATACCAAGGAGTAGGATTGCTAGTTTATATCATAAGTATATCTTTAATTTTATAAGAAACTGCCAAACTACTTTCCAAAGTGGTTGTACCATTGCGCATTTGTAACAAGAACATGAAAGAGTCCCAGTGGCTCTGCATCCTTGCCAGCACATACTTAGTGTTGTCAGGTTTGTTTTCTCTTAATTGTAGCTATTCTAATTGATATGCATGATAGTTTATTGTGGTTTTAATTTTATTTTTCTAATTACAAATAACGTTGAGTGTCTCTTCATATGCTTATTTGCCATCATATACTTTCTTTGTTCCTTGTACATATGTTCAAATATTTTGCCCATGTTTTAAATAATATATCTTTTTTTTTCTTATTATACTTAAGTTCTGGAGTACATGTGCAGATCTTGCAGGGCTGTTGCATAGGTACACACATGCCATGGTGGCTTGCTGCCTCCATGCCCCCATCACCTACATCAGGCATTTCTCCCAGTGTTATCCCTCCCCAACCCCCCACTCCCCGCTGTCCCTCCCCTAGCTCCCCAGCCCCCAACAGACCCCTGTGTGTGATGTTCCCCTCCCAGTGCCCATAGGTTCTCCTTGTTCAATATCCGCCTATGAGCGAGAACATGCAGTGTTTGGTTTTCTGTTCTTGTGTCAATTTGCTGAGAATGATGGTTTTCAGATTCAGCCATGTCCCTACAAAGGACATGAACTCATCCTTTTATATGGCTGTATAATATTCCGTGGTGTATATGTGCCACATTTTCTTTATCCAGTCTATCATTGATGGATTTTGCCCATTTTTTATAGAGTTGTTTACTTTCTTGTTGAAGCTTGAAAGTTCTTTATATACTCTGGATACAAGTCCTTCGTTACATATATGATTGCAAATATTTTCTCACAATCTGTGGTTTGTCTTTTTATGCCCTTAACATTGTCTTTCACAGAGCAAAATTTTTATTTCATTAGAGTTCAATTCATTAATGTTTCTTTTATTGATTGTGCTTTTATGTATTTATTTCAGACAGAGTTTCACTCTTGTTGCTCAGGCTGGAGTGCAATGATGCAATCTTGGCTCACCACAACCTCTGCCTCCTGGGTTCAAGTGATTCTCCTGCCTCAGCCTCCCAAGTAGCTGGGATTACAGGCATGTGCCACCACACCCAGCTAATTTTGTATGTTTCTCCATGTTGATCAGGCTGGTCTTGAACTCCTGACCTCAGGTGATCCACCTGCCTCGGCCTCCCAAAGTGCTGGGATTATAGGCATGAGCCCCCGCGCCCAGCCCTGATTATGTTTTTAATGTTGTATCTAAAAATTATTTGCCAAACCAAAGGTCATAAACATTTTATCCTATGATTATTTTCTAGATGTGTTGTAGTTTTATGTTACATTTAGATCTATGCTCTCTTTTACCGAGTTATTTTTTAAGATGTGAGGTATGTGTTGAGGTTTATTTTCTTGCATATAGATATCCAATTGTCCCAACACCATTTGTTGAAAAGACTATCATTTCTTCACCTTTGTCAAAAATGAGTTGATTATATTTGTGTGGGTCTACTTCTGGGCTCTCGATTCTGTTCCATTGATTTTTATATCTATCATTTTGTCAATGCTACACTTTCTTGACTATTATAACTCTGTAACAAGTCTTGAAATTGGGTGGTGTCTGAGTCCTCCAACTTTGTTCTTTTTGGGATTTGTTTTAATTGGGACAAACTGACATCTTAGCATTATTGAGTCTTCCAATCCATAAGTACAGTATGCATCTCTATTTTAGTGTCCTTTAATTGCTTTTATCAGGATCTTCTAGATTTTAGCATACATATCCTGAATAGTATTTTTATTACATTTATACCTAAGAATTTGTGGGTTTGGGTGCTATTGTAAAGGCTATTGCTCTCTAAATTTTAGAGTCCTATGTTCATTGCTAGCATAAAGAAATACAATTGACTTTGTACCTTGCAAACTTACTAAAACTCATTTATTAGTCCTAGAAGCTTTTTAATTATCCCTTGGGTTCTTCCACAAAGACAATCAAGTTACACGTGGAAAGACATTGCTTCCTTTCTTTTTAATCTTTATGTCTTTTTTTTTCTTGCCTTATTGTACTATCTAGGACTTTCCATATGAAGTCAGAGAGGAGTCAAAAGAAAGAACATCTTGCCTTGTTCCTCATATTAAGGGGAAAGTGTTTAGTTCTTCACCAGTAAGTGTATTTTTAGCTGTATCCTTTTGTAGATGCCCTTTATGAGGTTAAGGAAGTTGCCTTCTATTGGTAGTTTGCAGAGAGTTTTCATCACGAACAGACGATTAATTTTTGAAGTACTTTTTGTAAATCTATTGAGACAATCATGGTTTTTCTCTTCCTTACTTCTGTAAATACATTGAATTTCATTGGTTGATTTTCCAGTGTTGAACCAGATTTGTTGTTTTGTTTTTGTTTTTGTTTTTCTTGGAAGGCTTTTAACTATAGCTTCAATTTCCCTAGAAGATATGGGACTATTTAAAATACATATTTTTTCTTGAATGAGTTTTAGTATGTCTGTCCTTCAAGGAATTGGTCCTTTCACCTAAATTGTCAAATTTATGGACACAGAGTTGTTTGTTGCACTATCTTATCATTTGAATGTCTGTAGGATCAGGAGTGATGTCCCTTCTTTCATTTCTGATATTGATAATTTGTATCTCATTTTTTCTTGGTCAGTCTGCCTAGAAGTTTACTAATTTCACTGATCTTTCAAAGAACAAGCTTTTGGTTTGATTGATATGTTCAAATTGCTTTTTTGTTTCAAATGTATTGATTTTTGCTCTTATTATTTCCTTCATCTTGCTTTAGTTTTAATTTGTTCTTCTTTATCTAGTTTTTTTTTTCTTTTAGGGTGGATGCTTACATTACTGATTGGAGATCTTTCCTCTTTCGTAGTGTAAGCATTTAACTCTATAAATTTCCATCTATACACTACTTTAGCTTCATTTCCCATATTGTGACATGTTGTATTTCCTTTCCATTCTGTTCAAAATGCTTTTTTTAATTGCCTTAAGACTTCCTCTGACATATGGTTTATTTAGATATGTTGTTTTATTTCCACACATTTGAAGATTTTCCACTTATCTTTTTCTTATTGATTTCTGGCTTAATTCCATTATAGTTCATGATTATGCCTTCCATGATTTCTAGTCTTTTAAGTTTGCTTTGTGGCCCAGAATATAGTATCTTTCGGAGAATGTTTCATATGCACTTTAGAAAGAAGTGTTGTTGTATTCTATACAACACTTTAGAAAGAAGTGAAGTATTCTATAAATATCAACTACATCAAGTTGGTTGATAATGTTGCTCAGGTCATCTATATTCTTGGCGATTTTCTATTTGTTCTATCATTTACTGAGAAAGAAGCACTGAAGTTTTCAACTATAATTGTGAAATTATCTATGTCACTTTTTTATTCTATTGGCTTTTGCATCATGTATTTTGAAACTCTGTTGTTAGGTATATACAAATTTAGTACTGTTATGTCTTCTTGGATAATTAAGCCCTTTATAATTATTTAATGTCCCTTTTTATCCCTGATAATAATCAGTGTTCTAAAAGTCTATTTTGTCTGATATTACTATAAAGACTTCAGCTTTATTTTGATTAGTGTTTGCACAGCATATCTTTTTCTATTCTATTGCTTTTAACCTGTCTTTTATCTACAGTGGGTTTCCTGTCACTGAGTCCTAAAGCAGCAGCCTTCCCAGTGATCCCATTTCTCCCCTGGGTTACTGCTGAATCCAGAATGTATACCCATCCTTTCCCCAGGAGTCAAGATTTTTTTTTCCCTGTTCCCTTATCTCAGATGTAATGGGATTTCACGAGTACCCTATGAGTGATAATATTTGTTCCTTTCTATATACATGTCACACTAATTAAGGCTTCTGTTCACAGGGGAAGTAGGGGAGAAGGGTCAAGGTAGAATTTCTCACTGGTCTCATAACAGTTTCTTTTCCTCTCTTCCAACATTTCACTACAAGGGAGATGTTGGGGCCAGGCACAGTGGCGCATGCCTGTAATCCCAGCACTTCGGGAGGCCAACGTGGGCAGATCGCAAGGTCAAGACATTGAGACCATCCTGGCCAACATAGTGAAACCCTGTCTCTACTAAAAATACAAAACTTAGCTAAGCATGGTGGCGCAGGCCTATAGTCCCAACTACTCAGGAGGCTGAGGCAGGAGAAACTCCTGAAACCAAGAGGCGGAGGTTGCAGTGAGCTGAGACTACACCACTGCACTCCAGCCTGGTGACAGAGTGAGACTCCATCTCAAAAAAAAAAGGAAAGGAAAGTATATGGTTGATTCTTAATTTTTTAGACAATTTGACAATCTCTATCTTTTAACTGATATTTTTAGATCATTTATGTTTAATGTGATTATTGACATGGTTAAATTAAAATCTATTTTGCTAGTTGTTTTTTTTGTTGTTGTTGTTCCTTCTGTTGTTTCTTCTTTTCTTTTCTTTTTCTACCTTCTCTTGTTAGCCTGGTTTGGGGGTGTAAGGAGGAAGTGCTTTCTATTATTCTGATTAAGCTGGGTCTTAGGCAAGTACTATATCACTGAGTCCTGAAGCAGTGGCCTTTCCAGTGATCCCTCCCCTGGGTCACTTCTGAATCCAGAATGTATACCCATCCTTTCCCCAGGAGTCAAGATTTTTTTTCCCTGTTCCCTTATCTCAGATGTAATGAGATTTCACCAGTACCCTGAGAGTGATAATATTTGTTTCCTTCTACATACATGTCACACTAATTAAGGCTTCTGTTCATAGGGAAGGTAGGGGAGAAGGGTCAAGGTAGAATTTCTCACCCGTCTCATAACAGTTTCTTTTCCTCTCCTCCAACAGTTCACTACAAGGCAGATGTTCTATAGACTCTCCCAACCATTTCTGTGAACCTGTGATGCGGTTCCTGGAGAAATGCATGTAAGGAAGTGTGGATCTCCTTTTATTTATCACTTCTAGGGCTTTACCCTCTTCTACTAGAGGGCATTAAGCCAGATACCACCTATTCAACAATTACCTTAGCTGAAATCATACAGGTATGTTTCTTGCTCAGGTAAGTCAGAGCTCATATCTCATTTCTCCCTGAATATACCTATCTCTTCCTAGATTTTGGGCCTGCTGGTTGCCCAGCAACCATATGACTCCAATGAGCTCAAGAAAAGTTGTGAACTTGCTATTGATAAAGTTTTTTTTTTTCGTTGTAAGTTTAGGGACAATCCTTTCCAGCATTCTACATATTTGAGAGCAAACTAGAATACTACTTCTTATAGGTACTTTTGAACTTTTGCAACAACAAACAGAAGAAGGTATAGTAGTTGGTCAGGGTTATCACTATCCTCTTGAAAACTTGCTTAAAGAGCTTTAGGAATGACAGATCCAAAAACACCTCTATCTGTTGTTTTTGAGAAATGTAAGATATAGGGGGGAAATCCTATATGATTTAAGTAAAGTATAAATAATGCACAATTTTTCAAAAAGTGGAGGGCAGAATCTGCATAAACTATCAGTTATAATCCAGGACAACTCTCTTACTGAAAGCACCTACCAGCCTGCAATTGCCTGGCAAAGAATATGATGTCACACAGTAAACACTACGGATAGTAAAGAATAAAGTAACTCTAGAGGCTTTCTAGACCATTTAATTACAGAATTTTTCATACATGTCACTATTTAATGAGAAATATGACAGGCAACTAGTTACTCAAAATTAGGCCAATGACAAAAATATTATACTTAAGTCTTATTATCTATTCTAGTTTTCCCAAAGTTAAGTCTTGTCATTAATCATTAACTACTCCATATGTTATTATTATTAAAAATAATGATAATGAAACAACTACAATTTAGTGACCACTCACTACTACCTAAGCCAAAGAATATGCTTGGCTAATAGCAAACATGTTCTTATTTCATCTTCACAACAACTCATTGAGAGAAGTGGGACTCAGAGGGATTAAGAAACGTGTCTAATCCACAGAATTAACATATGCTAGAACTAGAATTCAATCCCAGGCCAGATTTTAAAGTCTTTACTTTTAGCTTCTGAGCCAGTCTATCCCAGATGATGTTAATTATTTCCTGTGGCCCATTGAGTATTTCCTGCTGTCATTTACAATGCTGGAAAAGGTCCATTCTTGCAAAAGAACACAAAAGCATCAGAAATGCCTTATTGGCTGAGTCTAGTTGTCCAGCCACAAGGACATTCAGTTTCAGAATGGCAACAAGGGACTATTTATTGAGTGAACATGACAACTGACCTTTCTGAGACTGGTTTGCAAAGAGGGCATAATTGTCCTCCATGTTTTCTAACTCTCTCTCTCTCTCTCTCTCTCTCTCTCTCTCTCTGTGTGTGTGTATGTGTGTGTGTGTGTGTGTATACATATGTATGCAAATATGTGTGTTTGTGTAAAATATTCTTTTCTTTCCTGTAATACTGCATTACCTAGCAATTTAGTCTTCTTGAAATTTTACACATATATGTAAAATGTGTGTATATATACATATATAAAATAAACCACAACTAACTCTAAGAATAAATAGCCCTCTGTAAGATTTCTACCATCTCTCATGAGGAAACATAGTGTGATATTCTAAGATCATCTTAGATACCCGGAGCATAGCAACAGCACAGCAATGAGTTTCAAAGACAACGACGTGAACAGCGACTATTAAATCTTCAGTTAGGGGAGTTGAGCTATACTCAAGTATATTTCACCTAACCTAAACAAACCTGTGTAAAATAAGATAGCAGACTACATAGGAAAGACAGTTAACAAGTGATGGCACTTGCCTGCAAAGTAAAGAGGAAGAATGCTGCAAAGAGAAGTAGTCAATTCGGGAAATTCAGGTCAAGGATAAATGTAAATCAGTCTTTGTAACCCCAGGATGGTGGGTCACCTGCCAGAATCTCTGAACTATAACAAAACAATCACTAATGCTTCCCAACCTTTTGCAAGTCAGGATGCACACAGAAAATGAATCTATTCAGAAGACACATGGAGGAAAACAGAAAGAGGCAACTGATCCAGGGTCTCTGTCACACCTCAAGCCCAGTCTGGCTTCCCTGAAAGGTGGAGATGGAGGGATCATATTCCCACATGCCTGTAATCCATTCACAACACACCAGTGAGCTTCTGTCCACAAGGTGCAAAGCTCTGCAATAACCTGTGTCAACAAGAAGGAGTTCCATTATGTTTGGTCTACCCCACTTAAGAAGGTGGGAAAATATGAAATACCACAGAGTAATATTTCCATCAAAAGTAGTTAAATGTTAAAACATTTTGATGCTTAAAGGGCAAGTTTCAGTTAGAAAAAGTAATTCTTGGAATGCCTCATTTCCTGATGCAGAAATACAAGGTGTGAATACTCTTTTATTGGGGTTCAAGGTGTATCTATCAAATCATTCTGTTATCTCAAGGTAGTTGTGAAGTCTGAATTAACTATATCAGTACCCACGACGGTTTTAAAGTATTGTATTGTATTGTATTGTATTGTATTGTATTGTACTGTACTGTACTGTACTGTACTGTACTGTACTGTACTGTATTGGATTGGATTGGATTGGATTGGATTGGATGACCATATGCTCTTAGGATGGGACACATTTGGAGGTAAAGGGAGTTCTATTAATAATTACACTATAATAACTGGTATAAGCCAGGCCAGTCCTAGGAAAACCAAGACATTTGGTCACCCCAGTATTAGGTCATTCCCCCATTTTGTCCTAATCTTTTTACGACAAAGAAAGCTATGTTTATATTCTTCATTAAAAGCATAAATAAAAATAAAACAGTGCATGCTAGTAGCAATAAACTAAAAACTGAAAGCTAGAAAACAGAAAATAAAAAAAGTGGTACCATTTATAGCCCGTGGAATCATTCTTTCCAGAGATAACCTCCATTAACAGTCTTCTTTCCAGTCCTCTCCACGTGGGGAGACTGATCCCCCAACATTATTACCCAAAGTCAGATAAATGAATACTGGGTGGACAAAAATAATAAATATATACTCTATACACAGAGTTCACATAGAGCCCACCCCTCTCCTGCAGTCCTGGGGTACTGCATGTGATTTGGGTCTCAACCGCTGGGCACAACACTTTCTTTCCGGGCACTATGTTGGTACAAGGCGGTCATAGGACTCTTGGAGCCGGTGAGACACAAAGAAACTTTTGTTCAGACTTCCAGAAAAACAATCTAAGTAATTATCAAATTGAAATGGACAGGATCTAAGGCCTTGACCTGCACTGTCCAAAACAGTAGCCACTAGCTCTTGTAGCACCATGTAGCTCAATATGTCGCCACTGAGCACCTGATATGTGACCAGTACAAAGATGTGACCTAAGTACAAAAGACACACTGCATTTTAAAAGCTTAGAAGGAAAAAGGAATGTAAAATATCTCACTAATAATTTTTATTTTGATTACATGTTGAAATGACGATGAATATGGCTCACACTCTATCTCTATTGGACAGTGCCAGTCTAAACATTGGGTACCCCTGGTCATGGACTTTTCAGATATGTAAACTAATAAATACTTATTTTGCTTAAGAAAGCTCTGATTAGGCATTCTAGCACTTGCAACTGAGAATCCTAACTGGTACATTGTATACGTAGAGTCATACCATACATTCAAGACTGAACAACCAATCATGAGCACTTGTTCATGCCAGACACTTAATAGTAGCGTGCCCAGATCTGAACAAAGTATTCCATGTGTGGACAAATCAACCATTTTTTAAAAATCTGTTAACACCACTGTATGTGTCCAGGATGTGGCTCCAGCTTTCTTTCAGGTCTTTCAGTGCCACAGTCACCCTCTCCTGGGCTTTGCACATAATTCACTTTCTGCATGGAACATGCTTTCCTCTCTTTCAGTTACCTGGCTCCCTCTCATTACTCAGGACGCAATTTAAATGCCACCTCCTCAGAGCTGAGTTTCCTGACCACTCTATTTTGAGTAGGCCACGCTGATATTGTCTCTCATAGCACCGCATCTTCTCTATATGGCATGGACCAAAATATGTATTAACCTCTGTAGAAGGCTGTTAACACCTACCTTCTCCTTCCCCACCATACCATACCCAGCATCAATGCAGAAACCATGTATATATGGTTCACCCATTTGTCCCCAGCACCTGAAACTGTACCTAACACATAGTAAGTGCTCAGTCAACATCTACTGAATGCCAGGAATGAGTGTTAAAGAGAACAGGAGAAGGAGGAAGGTCAGGGGAAGATGAAGGAATGCGGTAAGGGAACCAAGATAATTCAGTGTAACCAAGCCACTGATGAGTGTTGATTAATGTCATCTAGAACAATCAAAAAGAAAGTGAGGATGAGAACTGACAGGAAGAGTAAGTCCAAAATGGAAGGATTTGAGCAGTTAGTGGCTCCCTAGACCTTCCTCCAGGCATAAAAGTAAATGGTCAGAGATGCAAATGATGAAGCCTACAGTTCCATTGCATTTCAGAACTTCACACAGTGAAAATTCTGCTGAAGATTTTGCTTTCTGTTAGTGACAGTCTGGTTCTTAGGCTCATTCTCATAACCTAAATACATAAATATGGGGGAATCTGAGTCCCACTCTAAGAATTTTCGTTAGACTCTGCTCAAAGGCAAGCTCATATTCTTTGACCTCTGCACTGTGAAGCTTCTCATGAGCCTGATTGAAATGCTGCTTTTCATATCAAAGCCAGCCTTTCTGAACTTCATCAAATATCTAGATCCCTTCTACTTTCCTCTTCACATTCTTGTTCTCACATGCAATCTTTGCCACTACACTGCTTGCTTACCTCAGTCTACCTTATACCCCAGAGGGAGCAATAAGGGTTTTCACTAAAATGCTTTAGGATTGATATATGATAGCCTCTAATTATTCCTCTAGAGATAAGGCTTCTCTTTAAATGAGAATGGCTCTCTTTTTGTTTTATTGTGATATATAGTTTTAATTCATTTGTTTTATAATGGAAAGTTGATCAATACAAAATAATTCATAAACCAAGAACCCAATTTAAGATCTAGAATTTTATTTTGGAAGCCCTCTGTGTGCCTCTCTTTTGTTTCACTTCAATTTTTAAGGAATGCAAACCACTTTGTTAGTGAACTCCAGAATTTGGGAATAAAGGGGTCAGAACCTTAGAATTTAGAGATGTGGTGCTGTCCACCAGGCAGGTGCTGACGAGTCTCCAGAAAGGTGGGAGAGCCACCACCGTCTCTCAGAAGAAAGAGGAAAGTGATTAGTCCTTTTTCTTCTTTTTATTTTTCTGCCTCTCCCTTTGATCTCTCTTCCTTCCTCCTTTTTAAAAATTACTATACCCCTTCTCTTTGCTGGTACGACCAGGGAAGTCGACAGAGCTCCACAATTCTGTCTCCTTCTTTTTCTAACAGGTGGTTTCCATTAGGGCTTACCAGCTATTTAATCTGAACAGAATCAAACATGCATTGAAAAAGTAAACATCAGGATCATAGAATTGGCAGCCCTTTATTTATTACATGAATACAAAGATTCTATAGCTGGAAAATAACTGAGAGATAATTAAATCCAATCTTCTTGTTTTAGACCTAAAAAAACCAAGACACGGGACTTGTCTGAGGTTATTAAGCTAAATATATGTCTTCAGTATCCAAATCATTGTTTTATTTTTCATTTTTATTTTTATTTTTCTTAATTTTTTTATTTCCCAATTTTCAATTCTCATTATTAAGATATTTTCATTATTGATAATTGGATCACATTATTGATCATTTTACTCTAGTCTGAGGCAGCTAGCCTTAGGCTATTAGTATTTTCACTTAGCAATATTAATAAAAATGATTTTTGAACCATACATAAAAGACATAATCACCTTCATATAAAATACTTTTATTTATAACAGCATTTATGTCAGAAGTCACTAAATATTCAATCATATTTTTCTAATATCCTGACATTCTTTGCCTCATATTATTTCTACTTCTAATGAAATATATAATTGAGCTGAATGTTAAAAAATATAGATACTTCAGGATACTTCTAAATGGTGAGTGAAAGTCATTAAGTTATTTGTCATATCAGGAATCTATAGATTGCTAACACTCAATTAGTTAACCAAAAATCCCAAATGCCCACTAGGTGCCCAGCACTGTTCCAGGCATTCTTCTTATGCACCTTAAGATGAAAATGTTTAAATTTCAGGTTTTCAAGAATCTTTGCATGTATATATGTATTTGCTTATTTATTTTATTCAATAAATTTTATTTCTATTATTCTCAAGGCACTATGCTAGGCACTGTGGGAAGTAAAATGAACTCTTAGAGAACATACCATCAAGAAAGAGAGAAAAATGTTTACATTACTATCTATAATACATGGTTTAGGAGAGTGATCCCAAACACAAATGCCCACAGAGGCCAGGGAGCCAATGTAAATGCATGAAACAATCTATGTATAAGGCAACAGGGAATGGGAAAGTGATGGGGAGCTATGACATGAATGTTCCCTCTAAAGAAAAAATTGAGAATGAAAGGAGAGAAGATTTGAGGAGATGGGGAGAGTGAGAGAGCACAAGTATAACAGGAGAGCATGAATGGAGAGGACAGAGAGAGAAGCAGGTAGAGGAGAGTGAAGGGGAGGCCTGGAGGAAAGGGAGGGAGGGGGAAAGAAAGAGAGAGAACATCAACATTTCTTCAGGTAGAAGAGGAAAACCAGCAGAGTATGGTGTCCCAAAAACCACAGGGGGAACACTTCAAGATGGTCAAATGTGTCAAATTTTGCTGAAAGTATCTATTGGATTTGACATCACTGAGGTCACTGACAACCTTAACAAGAACAGTTTCCAGGGTGTGATGAGTTGGAGGCCAGGCTGAAATGTACTGAAAAGTGAATGGAAGGCAGACAGCATGAAGGCAACTATTTCCGGAAGTTTTACTGTGGAGGGAAGCAAAGGAATGGGACAGTGGGTAGAGTAGGCCAAGCAGTCAAGGAAGAGGTGGTTTCTAAAAAGACAGTTGATGTCATCAGGTTTGTCTACTGATGGGAATGTTCCAGAAAACTGGGAGCCATTGATGGCACTGGAAGAGGATGGCCAAGGAGCCTATCCTAGAGAAGGAAAATAGAATCCAGGCACACATAGGAAGAGTGGTCTTTGATCTAGGGAATGAAATTTCCTCCATCACACTACAGAGAAGGAAAGAGGGTGTAAATGCCAGCATAGTGATAAATTTGGTGGTGGAAGTTATGAGGGAATTCCCATCTGATGGCTTCAATTTTCTACATAAAATAGGGAAGGACATGATTTGAGAATAAGCAGGGAGGGTAAGTGAGATTTGCAGAAGGGGAAAAAGTGTGAATTAATAGCCTTGGGATTGTAAAAGTAAGCCCACTAGAGAAACATAGTAGCAAATACAGAGCAACCAGTTATGATCTGGAATTATAAATTTAGGGTACAACCAGACAGCTATTTTTTTTTATTTTGTCCAGCAAAGTCCAGCTGATCAAAAAGGGCATGGAGAAGCCATGAATTGCCTGCATCTTGAGAAAACATAGTTTCTAAGTCATAGATCTGGGCTGGGGCCTGAACCTCTGAACTTCTAAGAAGCTCACAGGTGATCTCCCTGCTACTGGATCACTGGACCGCATTTTCAGTGACAAGTGTAATCCATCAATTTCCTTTGTCATTCTTTTCTCAAGTATTTCAGTAGGGGACACAGTAGATCTGTCACCTCTAAGTCTGCAAATAATAATATTAATAAAAATTAAAACTTCAAAAATAACAAAAAAGGGAGGAAGGACATAGAGAAAGAAGATGATTTGGTTTATCCAACTGTGGCTGTGTTAGAAATATATTTTCTTGCCCCCGTCTCATCTACATTTCCAGCTTTGGCAGTCTCATGCAATCTCACAACTTCAGCCACCATCTTTATGTGGATGTATGATGTCTTTCTTAGATCCAAAGGCAAATTAACACATTCATTTGAGCAACTCAAATGATAAACTGTCACCTATATTTACTCTCCTTGATCTTTTCATCCTTTGACTCTTCTCATTCTCATTGGCCTCTACATTTAAAGGTTGTTAAGGCCCACCGATTTATCCCTAAAATACCAGTAGTTTCTGTGGATACAAATTAGAACTACACCAAGAAACCATTTCCCCTTATCAGATATGCAAGAACCCAAAAGTTTGATGACATGCTTTACTGGCATGACTGTGAAGAATCAGAGAGTTCCATGCATTGTTAGCAAGAATGCAGAATGGTATAGCCCCTATGGAATTTTTTTTGCAATGTATGGCAAAATTATCTAAGTCTTGATCCTTTAAGCTAGGAATCTATCCCAAAGACACACTAGCAATATATAAAATGATACATTCACAAAGCTATTTATCAAAACACAATTTGTAACAGTAAATAACTGAAAACAACCCCCAAATGTCCATCAGTAGGGGACTGGTTGAATAAACTATGACATATTCATAAAATTGAGAATTATAGGAATAATTCTCAGACACAGAAAGGAGTGAGGAAAATCTCTATATATTGATATGAAGGAATGTAAGTGAAAATACAAAATTCAGAAGAATGCACATAATATGCTACTTTTTCAAGATAAAGAGGAAGATCAATACAGATACACATTTGCTTATATTTTCAAAAAGAAGAATGGAAAGATAACCAAAAATTAACAAAATAAATTACCTATAGGAGAAAGGAAAGAATAATGGGAAGGGGATTTAGGTGGAAGCTAGATCTTTTTGGCTGTAACATATTTATAGCTTTAATTTCGAAAGCATGTAAATGTTTTACATATTTTTTAAAAAATTAAATAAAAAAGAAGCAGAGTAATCCATAAAAATCAAAACAATCTGAAATCCTCAGTGGCTTTCCACAACCTACCTCGAATCCAAATTCCTGGGCCTAGACTCAATGCTCCCTTTAGTCTGCCCAGCCAAATATTCCCACTTCACTTCCTGAGGCCCCTTCCCCATCTTCTCTGTGTACAGACAAACTATTAGCATTACCTGTGTGCCTAATTTATTTTGCCAGCTAGACCATACCTCTTTGAGGATGGAATTTACCTCTGACACATTTCTGAAACCTAAAATTCTCAGTATCTAGAGTTGTTATCATAACATAAATTAGTACAATTATGGCATCTGAAAGTTATTGGCAGAAAATTTTACGTTTATTCTGAAGATTTCAAGGAAGCCATAGCTTTTTGAAAATATGTAAAATATCTGGCTAAGGAGTAACTTTCTAGTTACAAAACAGAGACAATAATTGAAGCAATCTGATATCCATTAGCAGATGAGTGTATAAATAAAATGTGGTATATCCACAAAATGGAATATTATTCAGCCTTAAAAAGGAAGGAAATTCTGACACATGCTACTACACAGATGAACCTTGAAGACAGTTTGCTGAGTTAAATAAGTTAGTCACAAAATAGCAAATACTGTATGATCCCACTTATCTGAGGTTCCTAGAGTAATAAAATTCGTAGAGACATAAAGTGGAATGATGGCTGCCAGGGACTGGGCAGCAGGTGGGAGGAAGTAGGAGTTATTGTTTGATAAGTACAATTTTAATTTTGTAAGATATAAAATGTTCTGGAGAAGGACAGTGCTGGGTTGCACAATATGAAGGTACTAAATGCCACTGCACTGTATGCTTAACAATGGTTAAAAAGATAAATTTTGTCATGTGTATTTTGCCAAATTAAAAAAAAAATTTTTAAACAAAGAAGACAAGACATTTGGGAATACCTTTTAATATTGACTCCTTTTATTAATGTAACAAAGTTTTAACCAAGGCTATCCTCTCCAGAGCCATTAAGGATCACCTAAGGAAGAGATGGCTTTTTGCTTAGAACATGGTACCATGCTCTTCTCCCCACCAGCCCCAAGAGTATTTCCAACAGAAACATTCCTCTCTGGGAACACTTTGCACCTTGGGCTTTGTATAACCACAAGCTACACATTGGTGATTAACTTAAGAGGTGTTTTAAGATTCTGATGCTTGTTTCTAATCAGAGCTTTGTATTGGCATGGATCCATAATAATTGCATTTGTGCTTCTGAATAGAATGCTCTATCCTATTCATTGCCTTCCCACAGGAAAAATCACTATGGTATGAGCTACTGCCACTTGGGAAGAGTTTACCTTTGACTCAGTTTTAAAACTTTGCACTTTGTACTCCATTAATATAACATGTAAATAATAGGGGATACTATATGAGGAGGGGAAAGAGGTATGTGGGAACTCTCTCTGTACTTTCAGATCAATACTTTGTATACCTCTTATGGCTCTAAAAACATACAGCCTATTGATTTAAAAAATAAAACTCTGCATCTTAAATTCTTTGAGTTGCTGTTATAGCAAATGGTCTTACTACTCCATACAAGTAAGAATGATACTTTGTTAATAGGGAGATATGTTCTTGTTTTAACATGTAATATATCTGGAGAGAAATTGAAGGCATATTGAGCTAGTCAGTCACCATTCTAACCACATTTGAACTTTAAGAAAGAAAAATAACTAGAATGCAATCCCCTAGTTTCTGCTCCTGACTGTACTGGAGAGCCCCATGTTTCTAACACATAGCTTTGCTTCTATCTTGCCACTTAGAGAGTATGGAGAGACACATTAAAGTCTTTGCCCATAAAAGCAACTAAATACTGAAAGAAGAAGGAGGCATTTGAAACGCCCTTCTAAGAATTATTTAAAACATGGAAAGCAAGCTTACATTTCCAGCTATGATGCAGCTGCAGCTATATAACTCATGATGATAGAGTTCATAACATAATGTTTAGGGGAAAAGGCCAAAAAGAGAGCGCACTGTGTGATCCCATTTATACAAAGATTAAAACCAGATAAAATTAGACTGTGGCAATATAAGCTAAATAGTGGTTACGTTTGATGGGTAGCAGATAATGACTGAGAGAGGGCACAAATAAGATTTCTGGTGTGCTGAAATTGGGAATGATCGCTTCATATCTTGGTGGAGATGAGAGAACTGTGTTCATTTTATGTAAATTCTACAAACTGTAAACTTACTATTTGTGCACTTGGTGTATGTATTAGTTCATTCTCATGTTGCTATGAAGAAATGTCTGAGGCTGGGTAATTTATCCAGAAAAGAGGTTTAATTGACCCATAGTTCTGCATGGCTGGGGAGGCCTCAGGAAACTTACAATCATGGTAGAAGGCACCTCCTCACAGGGCAGCAGGAGAGAGAATGAGTGCCAGCAGGGAAAATGCTAGACGTTTATAAAACCATTAGATCTCATGAGAACTCACTAGCATGAGAACAGCATGGGGGAAACTGCCTTCATGATTCAATTACCTCTCACCAGGTCCCTCTCACAATACATGGGGATTGTGGGGAGTACAATTCAAGACGAGATTGTGGGAGACACAGCCAAACCATATCAGTGTGTATGCAATATATCTGAATAGTAAATAACCAATGCATGCAGTTAGAAATAAATTATATGGACAACTAGACATTCTCTGACAATGGAGGCAGCGGAACCTGGTCTGGAAGGTTCTGAAGGCAGCTTTCAACTACATTTCACTTGCCCTTCCATAGAGCAACAGCTCTCCTTCAGGGCTATCTTCCCTAAAGACACACTCTCTCTAGCTCACCTGTCTTCTACATCCAATTTGAATTTTGCAACAGATGGTTAAATTTATTTTATCAATTTAACCCCTAAGTCAACATATTCAAAATCAAAATCTTCATCATCTCTTGCTTCTGACTTCATGAATTTTCTCCCATTCTCTATCACAGATAAGAGGATGATCAACTTCCCTGATGTTTAGAAATCTCATCCTTGTTGCACCATTATGTGATTCCTAGAAGTTGTCTCTCCAAAATCTTCCTCATGCCCTCTCCTCCAACCACGTGGCTTTCATTTTCTTTTCTTCATTCATTCATTCATTCATTCAGTCATTCATTCATTTTGAGGTGTGTAGTGCCTGCGAGACTCTTCACATGGGGTTAAGGATCAGCAGAAGCAAGTTACATCTGGTCCCTGATAACCAAAGCCCTTGACTTTCACCAAAGCCTTGACACTCCCAGTTGCTTTCTATGTAGTCTCATGAAGGTTCCCTTCCCACTTCACACCTCCCTCTGCCCTGCTACCAATTCACAACTCTCTTCTCCAGCACAAATACCCTTTACATGCGTATATGTACACACATGTAAAGGTCATGCACATTATTTAAATAAGCAAGACAAGTTCATTAAAGATAATTTGGAAAATATATAAAGTAATAAAAGGGAAAAAATCCTATTATTCATATTGCTGACACCCAAAGATTGCGTGATATTTTCTTCATTTATTTTTAAATGGTGACTATCTTTTTTAGTATACAAGTTAAATCATTTCCCTCTCAGAAGGTGTCAATTTATTCCACTGCTTATAGGACAAAAGTCCTTCTCATGCACAATCAACTCAAAGCCTTTTTCAGTTTAGGCACAGCTGTCCAACTGTTTTTCTGGTCTCTTTTCTAGTAACCTGCCTTGACACATGGGTCCATGACACTGCTCCTGGATATGGGCTGTGGATACTGGGTCTTCTGTGTTCTTGTCTCACATTGTTCCCTAGACCTGCAATGATCTCCCCTGACTTCTTCAGCCTTGAACATCCTACTCACTTTTCAAGACTAGGTTCAAATTTCACTTCTATTGGATCCTACTTGTGTGACACTTATCACAGTGTGCTGTGATTATGAGGGAGGCAGTGGCAGAGCTGTTAATAATACTGACTCTGGAGTCAGACTGCCTGGGTTCAAGTCAGATCTGTGACCTGCTAGCTGTGTGACCTTGGGCCAGTTACTTAATCTGTCTTTGCCTCAGCCTCATGTATGAGAGGATAAAATGCTGAAACTCTTCTCGGAGTGTTTTTAATGAGGATTAAATGAGATGATCCAGTTAAAGGATAACTCAGCACAATGCCAGGTACATAATGAGTCCTCAGAACATGTTACTTGGAATTGTCAGACGTTTGCCTATTCCCTCCTAGACTGTGCACATCCCAGAAGAAAGATTTCTTACTTGAATTTGTAGCCCAGCCCATGCTCAGTTTGGAGTAAGTACTTTACAAATGTCTGAGAAATGAATGAATGAGTACATGAATGAATGAGTGAATGACCTGCCAAATCTTCCTGACATACTCTCTTGCTCTATATACTTTTATAGTTAAGATAAACCAAAGGGGAAAATGAGGAGAATAAGAGGAAGAAAGAAGGAGATGAAAGAAAGGGAGAAGGAGAAGAAGAGGACAATGAAGAATACTAATGAATTGTCACTAATAATAATGGTATTTGTCTCCTGTATGAACAAAAAAAAAAACAGTCTTCAATCACAGTACCCAAATCTGCAGCAGCCCCTCCTTCTGCTAACTCTTTGGAACCCAGAATATGTTGGCCTTTAAACTTGGTGCAAAGCTCAGTATTCCATTCTGTCCTCTGGGGAAACTGAGTTGTGTAACTGGTACTCTATCCAGAGAGAAGACCCTCAGATGGCAGATCACCTGATATGACAAACCTAAAAGGACTACACAGGGCCCACCTGCAAGGTTCCAGGACATGGAATTGTGCACCAGGTATCCTATGCAGGGTATCAGCTCATCCTCAAATTCCCCAGGACAGATGCAGCGCTGAATGTGTGGAATATTTAAAGGTTCCCTTGCAGCTGAGGTATCTTGGCAAAACCTGTTTTTACTGACTCCAGATACACTGGCTTCTACTTCTGTTCCAGAGTCAGTGATAAATCCCCAAGAACTCATTAGGAGTTTCTAGCACACATAAAAGTACAGAAAGACTTTGCTTTACTGATTAGGGAAGCTACATACATTTTTTTAAACTGATTATTAAGAAATAAATGCCAACCTTTGCAGAAAAAAACATTTCTCTCTGTCTCTCACTGAAAACCAAGGAAGCCTTCAGAGACTTCACCTCGGCACAGGCCAGGTGGTTTCACCCCAGCCTGCAGGGTCTGGCTCCAACCTGGCAGCTGTTTGCAAGGACAGACCAGTCATCATCAAGGCCCTGTGCCTCTGAGCAGGGGGTCATGGCCCTCGTGAGTCAAAACCCACACGGAGAACACTGGCCTTCCTGACACTGGCTGCACCACTGGCTTGCAGCTTTTTGCAATGCCATTAAACCAAGGACTTTGAAGTCAGTCAGGCCAGAGTCTGAACTCTAGCTCCACAGCCTACAAGCTGTGGCCCAGGGCAGAGTGCTTCATCACCCTTAGTCCGAGTTTCCTCATTTGTGAAATAGGGGTAATCATAGTCTCTACCTCTCGGGGCTGTGGTAAGGATTAAAGGATTAAAGATAATGCACAGAAATGGTTCCACAAGCTTGGGACGTGAGTCACACTTGGTAAAGGATATCTACTGTTATTATTCTTTAGGAACCATTTTCTCAGCTTCCAGATTTCTTTTTTCTCTAGGGTTTCCACTGAGAAAATCAAAATTGAGGCTGGGGAGGCTGAATTGAAAATTACAACATCTTCTTGGTAGGAGCATTTTCAATGTTCTACGCACTCTGTTGGTAGTATTTACATGTTTTATCTCAGTTAATCTTCACAACAAACCTGTCAGCCAGGTACTGCCATGAACCTCATTTTACAAAAGGGAGATCCAAGGGTGAAAGAAGTAAAGTAACTTACCTTGGCAAAGAGGGAAGGAAGGAAAGAAATCACTTGGTAGACTGAGTAGGGACGCAGGTGGAAGCTGGTTTAGAAAAATTGTGATGGAAAGGAGAGGGAATATTAAGAACTGTCTCTGTGGGTTATGAATTGGTTCCCTCCCATGTTCTCTCAGAGGCACAAGTGAAGACAGGAATTCCTTTTTAATTAGTAGCTCCATCATTGTAATGAGACCACCTAAGTTAAGAGGGCATAGTTAAATAGGAGGGAAGTACTTTCACCAGAATTGCAAACTGTGTCCTACAGCATAAAAAAAAAAAGAAAAAAAACCCTCATATTAAAACCAACCACAATGATGACCTCACCATATTAAGTCCTGCAATGCGACCCTTGATGCAGGACGCATCCTGAAAGGGGAGAAGAGGTAACTAGGGCCTCCAGCTACTCAGCCACACTTAACCACAGTAATCCACCCGGGAGTTTCTCCCTGGGCACAGTTCCTTTTTGTTCTTTCATTTTTGTCCTCTCTTTAATAATGAACGTGTGACTCAGAGGTTTAATGAGTTACCCGGAGAAGTTAACCAGAAAGAAAGCCCATTGAGCAAAGGCATAATTAAAATTGCGAATGGACAGAGGAATACAATCACTATAGGGGATGGGGAGCACAGGAATGACTCACAGGGTAGGCTGCTTAGAAAAGGGCCTCCAGGACTTCAATTATTTCTGGGGAAGATCTGGAAATTGAAGGAAAAAGTCTGGAACTCTTCTGTAGTCAGAAGATAGAGAGGCAACCTGGGACCCCTCCTTTCACTCCTGATTTAGGCTGGTAGCTGGGACTCTCTTCCACTGAAGGCTGAATTCCCCAGAGGAGTCATCACCTCCTTTGGTGCTAACACCACAAATGTCTAATGTCAATTACTTCGTGGTTTGGACAAGTTTCTTGTAGCAAATTATACAAGAGAAGGGAAAAAGCAAAGGTAGCATCACACTGGATTTTCACTCTTTAGCACAAATTCAGAAATATTTTGCATCTGTTGAGGCCTAGCAGGGAGAGAAACTAAGGAACTCAGGCATGCACTGGAGACTGGGCTGTTGTAATCAACAGAAGTCCACATGCAAACTTGAGGCCCATTATCTATTTCGTGTATGGTCAGGATTAGAAACCAAACAGTCCAGGGTGCTGTGAGTTCTTAGGAGAAATGGAGGCTGAGCCTAAGTAAGAAATACAACTCTCCCTAGGTCAGGATATCTGTAGAGCACTAGTAACAGAAAGCACTTTCCACCAGGAATCTATTCGAAGAATTTCTGTAACTAAAGCCAGTTCAGATCAGCCATGCTAATGGAGCAGGAGTACGACTTAATCCCAAATATCAGATGGTCTACATATTATGATTTCCATGCTTGTGTTGATGCTTGAAGAGGCCCAATGTTACCCTCTCTTTCCTTCTAGAATATAGAAGCAATCACTTCAGCAATGTGGAGAAGCAGGTGTGACTCAAAAGTATTTCCAGTGATGGAAATAAAAAGAGAACAGGAGGCCAAAAGTTAGGTATGAAGTTTAAAATCCATTTTTAATTTTGTTTAAATATAAGCTTATATGGCTTTGAACAGTGCTGGGAACAAATTACTGAAGCTACAATATGAACCATGGAGGGGAAGGAGCTGGAAGGTGCTCTCACTTTCCTATCTTGCTCATTTAAATAAACCCTCCAAACTCCTTTGTCCGTGCTCAGAGTAGACAATAAGTGAATTACTTGGGTGGTCTAAAAGATCTTAGGAGAGGTGGGGAAGGAAACTAAAATTTTCTTTTAGTCAGAATTGTATGTTTATTTTGTAAAAATATATAACAATATATTTGGAAGTGAAATTAATATATAAAATGAATTATATTAGCATGAAAGGATTCAGTGATTTATTTTTCATCCTTACTCAATAGCACCAGGGCAGTAATTTATATTTTTACTATACTTTCTTAAAGTCTACCTCCCACTAATCCGTAAGCTACTATAAACAAAAGTTAAAAGAACTGTCCAGAGTTCAAAAAAAAGCTAAAAGTTTCACCAGAATAATCTTTATACAAATAATTAAAACTTCATTTTATCAAATAAAGTAGAATAAAATCCAAAACTGTTACCATATTAATCCTGATCCGATTCCCCAAAAGTCATAGTTCTCTAAGACACTGCTAAACAAGTAGGGGTTCATTTCTCATCAATAGCTGTCAGTAAATAGAAAACATATATAGTACAGCCCCAGTATAACACAGTGGAGCTGAACCACTTGGGGTTAAGTCCTGGCTTCCACATAAATAGCTTAGGCAAGAAAATTAACCTTTCTGAGCCAACCATGCCCTTTATGCCCTAGTCAACCCAAAAGCATCTGGGAGAACTCCATCATGCAAGGACAAACTGGGCAAAGGAAAGAACGAGGAAAGTTCAACGTGCAGTGATCCCTACTGTCTAGATACAGAAAGCAAGCTTAGAACTTGAGTGGAGGAGGATGATTTCAGAAGAGTTTGTTGATGGTCCAGATCTATTCTTAGCTAAAGGATAAGAGGAATACCTAAAAGGTTACAATGCAATCCAAAAATCCTCCCAGATTTAGCCAACTCTCAGTCTGAATCACTCCCTGAGTCAGGGTAGGACATGGCACCAGCTCCTGTCCTTGAACAATGCAGTTACCTGAGTCAGAGGCTATTTTGAAAAGCTAAAACTGATCTACATCTGGCATTTCAAGGGCAAGCCAATTCACCTACATGCAATCAACCACAGGTGAGTTTTTCTTCTATTCATAGATATCCTGGAAATAGGCCTGAAAGCGTAGAAGAGGCAAGGTGGAGCAGCAGAGTTTGGCACTTATAGACTCCCAAACCACCACGAACTAGCTCTGAGACCTTGAGAAGTTATTCAACCTCTCTAAACAAAAATGTCTCATCTATCAAATGGGTGGCATAGAAGACTGCCCGTTTTGAGTGGCACCCAGGGCAAGAAAGAGCTGCAGCAGCTCCAGACTGACATAAGCATCTTTGCCATTTGGGCCACGTGACCAGGCACATCTCAAGGCACTAATGGCAGCTGTGGTGAATGGAGGTGTTGTGTGGTGCCTTGGGCATGCTCCAGTAGGAGAATTTTCATGCAGACCCTGAGGGTTCAGGAGCGAGACAATGTTGTCTTAAGTAAAGGATTATATACCATTCTGAAAACGGCTCCTGGTAGTTATTGGAACTTGGTGAACACTGAACATCTGAACTTGGAACAGCAAGTGACCACACAGGCAGAGCTGCAAATCTTGAACAGATCCAGCAAGTCATAACACAGGGGGGGCCAGCAACAACCCTCATGAAGTAGAAGAGGTATACCCTGGGTTTCACATGAGCAGGGCCAGAGGGCACAAGCTGCAGGGACAGATGACAAAGTCCACCCCCACCATGTCACATTCACCACTGTTACAGCATCGCTTCTTCCCCCCTACATCACAACTATGGCTCATTCCTGGATGACAGAAAAGAAAAAACCCAAAGCTTGGCTTGGCTCACAGGTCAGCATGCCTCCCGGTGGGCAAAGCTTTAGGAAGCAGGCCAGTTCACCCACTCTGCATGGCCCATGGTAAAGACAGATGTATACAGACTCATAGGCAGTTGTGTAAGGCTTGGATGGTGGGTCAGCGGCTTGGGTAAAACTAGATTAGAAGATCGGGGACAAGGAAGTCAGTCCAAGGACATGTGGCTGGACCTGTGGGAGTGGGCCCCAAGTGACATGACCTCTGTGTTGTATGTTAAGGCCAACCAGTCAGCACTGATGATGGAAGAGGTGCTCAACTACCACTGGACAGGAGACTTCAGCTGGCCTCTGTCCTTGGCCACCCCAGGACTTATGCAATGTCTCATGAATGGGACAGCCATGAAGAAAAAGAGAGAGGCTATCCATGGGCCCAACAGCAGAAGCTGCTGAACTCCAAGGATGATCGAGCTGCTGATGCTGCTAAATATTCAGGCCACCAGCCACAAAAGCCAATTCTGAGACCCTGAGATGGCACCATCCTTAGAGGAGACCAACTGACTTGACGGTGACAAGTTGATTTACTTCCACCCTGAAAAGGACAATATTTCCTCCTGAATAGAATTAACAAATATTTCAGGTATGGATTTATCTTTCTTGCCTGCAGGTCTCAGCCACCACTGCTATCCAAGGACTCCAACTGACAGCTACAGCTGAGAGTCTAATCCTGCATAAATTCGCTCCAGACAAAAAAATCCACCTTACAACAAAGAAGGTGCACAGGAACACATGACCATGTGATCCATTGCTCCTGCTACTTAGCACACCAGCCAGATGCTGCTGGCTTGATCCGCCATTGGAACAACCTCTTAAGAACATAGTTAAGGGACAAGCTTGAACATAACACCCTGTACAGGTGAGGCACTGCCCGTCAGGAAGTAGCATACAGCTAGTGCTCGACTTACAACCACGATTGGTTCTGACAGACCGGTTATAACACGATTTGGTCGCAAGTTGAGTAGGCTATATGCACGTGGAGATGGTAGTGCTTCCGGAAGTTGGTCTGCACTGTTGTACACCCAGCTGGGTAACGTTTGCGCTGCCAGATGCGGAGCAGTCGTGGCTAGCGATTGTGGTCGTAAAGTCAAATGGTTGTAAGTTGCATAGGTCATAAGTCGATCAATACCTGTATACTTTAAACCAAAGCCATAATATGGGGCTGGTTCCCAATAAATAGAATGCATAGGTCTGGGAACTGAGGCTGGGGGACAAAGCAGGAGTGATCCCACTCACTACTACTCCCAGTGTCACCTGGGGAATTTGCACTTCCTACATGTAGTACCTTAGGTTCCATGGGTCTAGAGATGGGTCCACCAAGGAACACAGTTTTTGTTAAAGTTATAGTTGCTACCTGCCTGGTTGCTTTAGGCTCTTGATTCTAAGAGCAGGCAAAGAAACTGAGTTGTCTTACTGGCAAGGGGTGTCTAACCATGATCAATATGAGGAAGTGAAGAGACTGCTGCCTAATGGGAGCAGGAAGGAATAGATATGATACCTATGATGGGTGACCCACTAGGGTGCCTCCTGGTACTTTAATACCCAGTTTTAACTTGTAAACTGGCAAGTACAACAACCACAGCCTGATCTGGGGATGGAAACAAGGGGCTCGGACCCCTCAGGATGAAAGTTGGGCCAGAAAGTTCACCACTAGCCACACTGGTTAGCCGGAAGTGCTAGCGAAGAGAGAAGAGTCTAGAAACAGTAGCAGACAAAGAAGATGAGGAGTATCAGTATGGCGTCAGGACCAACTGCAACCATGGGGACTGCAGTTTGTCTCACTAACCCAAAAATTCTGACCAAGAAGAATCCTGCAGAAGGTTGGGAAGACAGAGCAAGCTTACAGTGAGAAACAAGTGGCTCTCAGTGATATAAGCAGTGGACAGTGGCAGAGGCAACAGCTGCCTTACCTAGAGACATCTGGGAAGTGTGCATTCTCCACTCCTCCCTCACGTGTCACCTGTGACTGACTGATACAGGGGAATGAGAGTTCAACTCCCTTGCCTCAAGACAGGACAACCTATATGGGACATCTCACACTCTAGAGCTCCTCACAGGATTACACTGAAGCCAGACTTCTCCTAAAACCACATGTTTTCCTAGTTTCTTCCCTGTTATATACTGCTCTCTCACTCTGTTGGGGGTTTTTCCTAAGAGTAATCCTGTAATAAACATCTTGCACAAGCTTCCCATCTAGGCCCTGTTTCTAGGTGCCCAACCAGGATCCACTTTGGCATACCCACAGTGTTTACAGCCCCATGTGAAGTGCTAAAGGGATATGAGAGTTTGAGGTGGTGTTTAGCTAATATCCACTCTCCTCCCTCTCTGCTGTGGGCAGAAAATACTTCCCTGACCCACTGTGGCAGACTGCACTTTCCAAAAATGGCTAGCTGCAACACTATCTCTCATCCCTCATGTGCTTTTTGCAATGTGACCTTCACATCCATCCCATGGAAAGCTGGGATCCATGTTTCTTCCCCATGAAAGTGAGCAGGTTTTTGTGACTGTTTCAACCAACAGAGACCAGTAGAAATGATGCTATGTGAATTTCCAAGGCTGGTCATAGAAGAGAAAATACCTTCTGCTTGGTCCTCTCCGACAGTTGTGCCAAGGTCTAACATGGCTTATAAGTGGTCTGGCAGTTCTAAAGCCACCAAGCTGTGTGGAAGCTCAAATGAGTTCATTCAGGGACAATGTGGAGAAGCCTCAGAGATACCTGAGCAGCTCCCTGCAATGCCAGCTCCAACCATCATCAGGCTGTAACTGCATGAGAGAGCCTGAGCCAGACCACTCAGATGAGCGCCTCCTGAATCCCTGACCCACATAAATCAGGAGAGACAATAAAATGATTGCCATTGTTTTAAGCCACTAAATTCCAGGGAATTTTTTCGATAGCAATAGTAACCAAGGCACCCAATGACAATGAGCTTTGCCACATCACTGTTATGGGTCAACAGTATTTACATCTTGTACTTCTGCCATCACCATGAGAAAAGCATGTCTTGACGCAAGCATGCCACTAGTACAAGAAAATTGAGAGACGTGTGTAGCTGACCTGGAAAAAACCTGCAATCTGGGCCAGCCCAGCCCAGATCAGCCAGACCTTAGCCAACCGGCTTGCAGATGCATAAATGAGAAATAAAAGCTCATAATTGTATGCTACCGCAATTGTTTACAGCCCCATATGAAGTGCTAAAGGCATATGAGAGTTTGAGGTAGTATTTAGCTAATATCCACTCTCCTCCCTCTCTGCTGTGGGCAGAAAATACTTCCCTGACCCACTGTGGCAGACTGTACTTTCCAAAAATGGCTAGCTGTTTGTGATTGCATTGTTATTGTTACGCAGCATTATGGTGATAACTGATACAAGGAGAAATATGAAAGCAGAAGAAAACATTCCCTGATTCCAAGAATAGGATAATTCATAACTTGCAATTAAGTGGACTTTATGCTTATTATCAACAACATTGTCCAATACCATCTCTATCCTGAAAAAGAATATCCCTCTCCAATTAGTAATACTGGTCCCTTTTACAAGGTCCTAAATACATGTGACAAATGACCTCACAGCCTTTCCTTAATAAGTTACCTCTGGCACCTCAAAAAGAAGACAACGGATGGCCAGAAAATATTCCCAGCGAACATTAGCTGGAACTAGAGGCACCATAAGCCAAGAATTAATTTACAAACCCCTGAGGTAAGAGATCAGGGAATCCCATCAAAAAGGGGAGGGTTATTGATTCACAAGCAGTACATTAGGGTTATAATAAAAAAGCATCAAGAGATTCACTTAAGCCAGAAATATAGAAAATAAAGTACAAGCCGGGCATGGTGGCTCACACCTGTAATCCTAGCACTTTGGGAGGCTGATGTGGGCGGATCACAAGGTCAGGAGTTCGAGACCAGCCTGACCAACATGGTGAAACCCCATCTCTATTTAAAAATACAAAAATTAGCCAGGTGTGGTGGCCAGCACCTGTAATCCCGGCTACTTAGGAGGCTGAGGCAGGAGAATTGCTTGATCCTGGGAGGCAGAGGTTGCGATGAGCTGAGAGTGAGACACTGCACTCCAGCCTGGGTGACAGAGTGAGACTCTGTCCCCCCCCCCCCCAAAAAAAAAAGAAAAGAAAATCAAGTGCAATACAAAAGAGGAAAGGACAATAAAAATTTACCCAATGATGCTCAGGACCAAAGTGAGAAACCAAGAAAACAGAAGAAGCCAGGCCCAGATCTCCAGATCAAACCAAACTTCAAACCCCGGCTTATCCAGGTCAGCCTTGGCCAAAAGGACCAGTGGTTTGAAAATCATTCATAGTATATAAAGAATAATTATCACCCAGTGTCCTTTAAAAATGGAATACAAGTTAATTGGGAAAAATTTAAAAATTTCATACCAAATTAATCCACAATTCATATTTTTATTTTCGTGTTAATTTCATAAAACACACATCATTTGTGAACTTACTGGGCAGCCCTTGGGGCATCACTAGACACTGAGTGTATGAAAATTACTACACATCTTTCTCTGGTTCAAAAGTTGGACCAGAAGGGATACTGGAACTCTTACTCATCTTTGAATGGCTTTGGGGATACTGACTTGATTCTATATTCAAATTCACCTCATCACACCAACCATAGTGGCAAAGGTGTTGAGAATATCAAAGTCTCTTGGAAAGACAATGATAAAAAAATTTCCAAGAGAAAGGTGTACTAAAGTTCCACCAAACTCAAGCCAAGAATTTTATCACTATCACCCTAGAGGTTGAGGTACACAAAACACATTGTTGCAGGGTTTTACGACAACAGTGCAACTGACATTTTGAACCAGATAATTTTTCATCATGGAGCCTGTCCTGCACATTACAGGTTGTTTATTTAGCAGCACGCCTGGTATCTACTAACTAAATGCCAGTAACACCTTCTCCTCAGCTGCAGATATCACAGTCAAAAGTTTTTCCAAACATTGCCAATGCCTTTTGGAGACAAAATCACCCCCAGATGATACCCACTTCATTGTGGAACCGAGTCTTAAAGGGCCAGCTTCCTAAGGATGAAGGAGAAGCAAAATGTCTTTCGGATGGAAGCAGATAACCAATGAGACAAGCTTGTATTACAGCAGTGGTCCAAACTTCTTTTCTGCCCAACAGATTCAAGTTCACAAACAGTCACTCCCACGGACTTATCCAGATTCCAACATAATATGACTATAGCTTATGTAAGCTCTACCACTTTATTCTGACCCAAGAAAGAGTATTAAAATGCAAGTGAGTGAAAGAAATGAAGTTGTTATGGATTGAATGGTGTCCTTCCAAGAAGGTATGTCCTTCCTAACCCCGGTAGTCCAGAATGTGGCCTTATTTGGAAGCAAGGTTTCTACAAATGTAGTTAAGATGAGGCTGTTAGAGGAAAACTTGTTGGGGAGGGGCCAAGATGGCTGACCAGAGACAGCTGAGGTTGGCAGCTCTCACTCCGAAGAACCACTGCAAAGAACGAAAATGGCAAGTGAATCCTGCACCTTCAGCTGAAGTATCTAGGTACTCTCACTGGGACTGACTAGGCAGTTGACATGACCCACAGAGAGCAAGGAAAAGCTAGATGGAGCGATGGCCCACCTGGGAGCCCCACGGGGAAAAGGGAGCTCCCAGCCCAGCCAAGGGAGGCCGTGAGTGATTGTGCCACCCACCTAGGAAATCACACTTTTCCCACAAATCTGTGCAACCTGTGGATCAGGAGATCCCCTCATGAGCCCACACAACCAGGGCCTTGGGTCTCACGTGCAGAGCTATGCAGATGCTCAGTGGCCAGTGGCAGCAGGCTGGAGACTCCCTAAGGTGACCAAGTTCCTACGGGGAGGGGCCGCTGCCATCACTGCAGCTCTAGATTGCCATTGTTCCCTGCTGGTGCCAGGGAGACTGGGAAGTCTGGACCTGGAGGAATTCCCCACAGTGCAGCACAACAGCTGAGGCAGCTCATGGCCAGACTGCTTCTCTAGGTGGGATTCAGATCCATTCCTCCTCACCAGGCTGGGCCTCCCTGCAGGAATTTCAGCAACTCCAGCAAGGGGTTTACAGACAGAACTCTGACCTCCCTGGAACAAAGCCCCTGGGGGAAGGGATAGCCACAGTATCTGTGGTTCAGCAAACTTAGTCTTTCCTTCCTGCTGGCTCTGAAGAGTCTGGGCAGTCTGGGCAAGTGGGATTCCCCTTCCCCACGCACCCTCCACCCCCTACCCCCAGCAGTGTATCCATTCTGCCAAGGTGAAGCCAGACTGCTTTGTTAAGTGGGTCCCTGATCCCCTGCCCCCAGACTGGTGAGAACCCCACCTTCAACAGGGTTCATCAGACACCTTATACAGGAGCATTCCCGCTGGCATCAGGTTAGTGCGCCTTCGGGATGGAGACCCCAGGGGAAGGAACAGGCAGCCGTCTTTGCTGTTCTGAAGCCTTCACTGGTGACACCTCCAGGGACCAAGGTGAATGGGGTCTAGAGTGGACCCTCAGAAACCTTCAGCAGCCCTATGGAAGAGGGGCCTGACTACTAAAAGAAAAACAAAGAGAAAGCAACAACAATATCAACAACAACAAAAAAAAACCTACAGAAACCCCATCCAAAGGTCAGCAGCCTCAAAGATTGAAGGTAGATAAGCTCACAAAGATGAAAAAGAAGCAAACCAAAAATGCTGAAAACCCAAAAAGCCAGAGTGCCTCTTCTCCTCCAAATGATTGCAACACCCCTCCAGCTGAGATGGATGAACTGACAGAAGTAGGCTTCAGAAGGTGGGTAATAACCAACTTTGTTGAGTTAAAGGAGTATGTTATGTTCTAACCCAAGGCAAAAAACCTAAGAAACATGATAAAAGATTTCAGGAGCTGTTAGCCAGAATAAACAGTTTAGAGAGGAACATAAAAGACCTAATGGAGCTGAAAAACACATGAGAACTTCACAATGCAACCACAAATATATCAATAGCTGAATAGATCAAGTGGAGGAAAGAATCTCAGAGCTTGAAGACTGTCTTGCTGAAATGAGACAGGCAGACAAGATTAGAAAAGGAGGACTTAAAAGGAATAAACAAAACCTCCAAGAAGTATGGGATTATGTAAAAAGGCCAAACCTATGACTAATTGGGGTATCTGAAAGAGACAAAGAGAATGGAACCAAGTTGGAAAACACACATCAAGATATCATCCAGGAGAAATTCCCCATCCTAGCAAGACAGGCCAACATTCAAATTCAGGAAATCCAGAGAACTCCAGTAAACTACACCATGAGAGGATCAACCCCAAGACACATAATCATCAGATTCTCCAAGGTCAAAATGAAGGAAAAAATGGTAAGGGCAGCCAGAGAGAAAAGCCAGGTCACCTACAAAGGGAAGTCCATCTGACTAACAGTAGACCTCTCAGTAGAAGCCCTACAAGCCAGAAGAGATTGGGGGCCAATATTCAACGTTCTTAAAGAAAAGAATTTCCAACCCAGAATTTCATATCTGGCCAAACTAAGCTTCATAAATGAAGGAGAAATTAAATCATTTTCAGACAGGCAAATGCCGAGAGAATTTGTCACCAGCAGGCCTGCCTTGCAAGAGCTCCTGAAGGAAGCACTAAATATGAAATGTAAAAACTGTTACCAGCCACTACAAAAACATACTGAAGTACACAGACCAATGACAGTATGGCGTAACTACATTAACAAGTCTGCAAAATAAGCAGCTGGCAACATGATGACAGGATCAAATTCACATATAATAATATTAACTTTAAAGGTAAATGGGCTAAATGCCCCAATTAAAAGACACAGAATGGCAACCTGGATAAAGATTCAAGACCCATCAGTGTGCCGTATTCAAGAGACCCATCTCACATGCAAAGACACCCAGAGGCTCAAAATAAAGGGATGGAGGAAAATTTACCAAGCAAATGGAAAGCAGAAAAGAGCAGGGGTTGCAATTCTAGTTTCTGACAAAACAGACTTTAAACCAACAAAGATCAAAAAAGACAAGGAAGGGCATCACATAATGGAAAAAGGTTCAATTCACCAAGAAGAGATAACTATCCTAAATATTTATGCACCCAATACAGGAACACCCAGATTCATAAAACAAGTTTTTAGAGACCTACAAAGAGAATTAGACTCCCATACAATAATAGTGTGAGACATTAGCACTCCACTATCAATATTAGATCACTAAGACAGAAAATTAATACAGATATTCAGTACTTGAACTCAGCTCTGGATCAAGTGGACCTGATAGATATCTTCAGAACTCCCCACCCAAAACAACAGGATATACATTATTCTTAGCCCCACATGTTACTTACTCTAAAAAATCAAATTAGAACTCAAGAAAATCACTCAAAACCACACAACTACATGAAAATTGAAAAACCTGCTCCTAAATGATTCCTGGGTAAATAATGAAATTAAGGCAGAAATCAAGAACTTCTTTGAAACTAATGAGAACAAAGAGGCAATGTACCAGAATTTCTGGAATGCAGCTAAAGCAGTGTTAAGAGGAAAATTTATAGCACCAAATGGCCACATCAAAAAGCTAGAAAGATCTCAAATCAACACCCTAACATCACAACTTAAAAAGCTTGAGAACAAAGAGCAAACAAACCCCAAAGCTAGCAGAAGACAAGAAATAACCCAAATCAGAGCAGAACAGGAAATAAAGACATGAAAAACCCTTCAAAAAAATCAATGAATCCAGGAGCTGGTTTTTTGAAAAACTTAACAAAACAGACCACTAGCTAGACTAATAAAGAAGAAAAGAGAGAAGAATCAAATAGACACAATAACAATTGATAAAGGGGACATCACGACTGACCCCACAAAAATACAAACAACCATCACAGAAAATACTATTCATATTAACACCTCTATGAAAATAAACTAGAAAATCTTAAAAGAAATGGATAAATTCCTGGACACATACAACCTCCCAAAACTGAACCAGGAAGAAGTTGAATCTCTGAATAGACCAATAATTAGTTCTGAAATTGAGGTAGTAATAAATAGCCTACCAGCCAAAAAAAAAAGCCCAGGGCCAGACAGATTTATAGCTGAATTCTATCAGAGGTACAAAGAGGAGATGGTACCATTTCTTCTGAAACTATTCCAAGCAATTGAAAAAGAAGGACTTCTCCCTAACTCATTTTATAAGGCCAGCATCATCCTGACAGAGATACAACGTGGCAGAGATACAACAAAAAAGGAAACTTTGGGCCAATATCCCTGATGAACATTGATGGAAAAATCCTCAATAAAATACTGGCAAACAAAATCCACCAGCACATCAAAAAGCTTATCCACCATAATCAAGTTGGCTTCATCCCCAGCATGCAAGGCTGGTTAAATACATGCAAATCAAAAAACATAATTCATCACATGAACAGAACTAAAGACAAAAATCACATGATTATCTCAATAGAGGCAGAAAAGGACTCTGATAAAATTCAACATCACTTCATGTTAAAAATTCTCAATAAACTAGGTGTTAAAGGAACATACCTCAAAATAATAAGAGCTATTTATGATAAACCCACAGCCAATATGATACAGAATGGGCAAAAGCTGGAAGCATTTCCTTTGAAAACTGGCACAAGATAAGGATGCCCTCTTTCACCACTCCTATTCAACACAGTATGGAAAGTTCTGACCAGGGAAATTAGGCAAGAGAAAGAAATAAAGGACATTCAAATAGAAACAGAGGAAGTCACATTGTCTCTGTTTGCAGATAACATACTCCTATATCCAGAAAACACCATCAACTTAGCCCAAAAGCTCCTTAAGCTGATAAGCAACTTCAGCAAAGTCTCCATATACAAAGTCAATGTGCAAAAATCACAAGCATTTCTATACACCAACAGCAGACAAGCAGAGAGCCAAATCATGAATGAATTTCCATTCACAACTGCTGCAAAGAGAATAAAATATCTAGGAATACAGCTAAAAAGAGAAGTGAAGGACCTCTTCAAGGAGAACTACAAACCACTGCTCAAGGAAATCAGAGAGGACATAAAACAAATGGAAAAACATTCCATGCTCATGGACAGGAAGAACCAATATCATTAAAATGGCCATACTGCCCAAAGTAATTTATAGATTCAATGCTATTCCCTTTAAACTACCATTAACATTCTTCACAGAATTAGAAAAAAAAACTATTTCAAAATCCATATGAAACCAAAAAAGAGCTTGTATAGCCAAAACAATCCTAAGTAGAAAGAACAAAACTGGAGACATCATGCTATCTGAGTTCAGATTACATCACAAGGCTACAGTAACCAAAACAGCATGGTACTGGTACAAAAATAGACACATAGACCAATGGAACAGAATAGAGAACTCAGAAATAATACCACACACCTACAACCATCTGATCTTTGACAAACCTGACAAAAACAAGCAATAGGGAAAGGATTCCCTATTTAATAAACCGTGCTGGGAGAACTGGCTAGTCATATGGAGGAAATTGAAACTGGACCCCTTCCTTATACCTTATACAAAAATTAACTCAAGATAGATTAAAGACTTAAATGTAAAACCCAAAACTGTAAAGAACCCTAGAAGAAAATCTAGGCAATACCATTCAGGACATAGGAACAGGCAAAGATTTCATAACAAAAACATCAAAAGCAATTGCAACAAAAGTAAAAATTGACATGAGATCTAATTAAACTAAAGAGCTTCTGCACAGCAAAAGAAACTTTCATCAGAGCAAACAGATAATTTAAAGAATGGGAGAAAATTTTTGCAATCTATCCATCTGACAAAGGTCTAATATCCAGAATCTACAAGGAAGTTGAATGAATTTATAAGAAAAAAACAAATAACCCCATTAAAAAGTGGACAAAGTACATGAACAGACTCTTCTCAAAAGAAGACATTTACGTGGCCAACAAACATGGAAAAAAAGCTTAACAAGAGAAATGCAAATCAAAACCACAATGAGATATCATTTCACACAAGTTAGAATGGTGATTATTAAAAAGTTAAGAAGCAGATGCTCATGAGGCAGTGGAGAAATAGGAATGCTTTTACATTGTTGGTGGGAATGTAAATTAGTTCAACCATTATGGAAGGCAGTGTGGTGATTCCTCAAAGATCTAGAACCAGAAATAACATCTGATCCAGCAATCCTATTACTGGGTATATACCCAAAGGAATATAAATTATTATATTATCAAGATACATGCATGCATATGTTCATTGCAGCACTATTACAATAGCAAAGACATGAAATCAACCCAAATGCCTATCAATTATAGACTTGATAAAGAATATATGGTATATATATACTCTGGAATACTATGCAGCCATAAAAAGGAATGAGATCAGGTCCTTTGCATGGATGTGGATGGAGCCATTATCCTCAGCAAACTAATGCAGGAACAGAAAACCAAATACCGCATGTTCTCTTATAAGTTGGAGCTGAATAATGTGAACACATAAACACAGGGAGGGAACAACACACATCGGGGCCTGTTGGGAGAAGGGAGGCAGGCGGAAGGAGAACATCAGGAAAAATAGCAAATGTATGCTGGGCTTAATAGCTAGGTAATGGATTGCTAAGTGCAGCAAATCACCATGGCACACATTTACCTATGTAACAAACCTGCACATCTGGCACAGTGCCCCGGAACTCAAAATAAAATAGAAGATGAGCTCATTAGGGTGGGCCCTAATCTAGTATGTTTGATGTCTTTATAAAAAAGGGGAATTTGGACACAGACCTAGACAGGCACAAGGAGGGCTATAGGAACATTGGAGCAACACTGCCACAAGCTCAGGAACATCTAGGGCTACCAGAAGCTGGAAGAGGCAAGAAAGGATCCTTGCCCTACAGGTTTCAGAAGAAGCTGCCTGGCCCTGATGACATCTTTATTGTGGATTTCTGGCCTCCAGAACTGTGAGACAATAGGTTTCTGTTGTTCTAAGCCACCTGGTGTGTGGTATTTCATTATGACAGCCCTAAGAAACTAATACAGATTTGATGTAGAAAAAAATTAATTATAGACCTGATTTAATTTTTTAATTAGTATAATTTCAAAACATCAGTGTTTTACTAGCTGTAAGAAATTACTTGCTAGGCAGTTACAGCTGATTTAAGCCACCCGTGGGTCACAACACAACAGGAAAAACTGCCACACCACAGGATATTCTGTGTTGTGCCTCAGAGAAATTTGAAGTCAAATTTATAAAAGTTATTTACTTGGACCACAGTAATCTGGCATCTATAAAAATTTATACAGTCTATTAATAATCTTAACAGGATTGGAGATGGAGTCAGAAAACAGATGGTCAAACGACCAATGGCTCCCCAATTCCTACAGGGCAACATCCAAACTCCTCAGCCGAGCATGGAAGGCCCTTTACAATCTGATCAGCCCATTTTCCAGACTCACCTTTGCCAAATCTGCCTTGTTCCATCTGGAGCTGATCTGGTGCTCCCCACCCAAATGTTTTCATGTCAAGATGCACACAGAAGATAATCATATTTGAGGGTACACTGGGGAAACAGACAAAGCTGTGCATGAGGGCAGCTGGCGTGGGAGCTCCAGCCACCCTAGATCCCACCCAACAAAGGCTAAAAAGATCAATACATTGGTAAACCTATACATATTCAAAACATCTCAGGACACCATAGCACACTACGCAGTTGGGAAGTTCCATTCTAACCCACTACAATCCTTTTCTAACCTATAATTGTTTGAATGTTGTGTCTCCTCAAAAATTCATGTTGAAACTTAATCCCCAATATAACAGCATTAAGAGGTAGGGCCTTTAGGAAATCATTATGCCATGAGGGCTCTGCTTTCATGAATGAATTAGGGCCTTGTAAAAGGGCTTGAGGGGGCAAATTTACCCTTCCTATCCCTTCTACCATGTGAGGATGCAGCATTCCTCCCCTCCAGAGGACACAGCAACATGTTGCCATCTTGGAGGCAGAGGGCAGCCCTCACCAGACACCAAATCTACTGTTGCCTTGATCTTGGACTTCCCAGCTTCCAGAACTATGGGAAATATATTTTTATTCTTTATGAATTACCTATTATCTAGTATTTTATTATAGCAGCACAAACAGACTAGGACATTGCCTTTGTTTTCATTCAGGAAGTCCTACCTCTCACCGAGTTCACCACTCCTCCACCTTTCAAACTGATATTTATCCTTCAAAACCCAGCCCAATGATCATTTCATCTGTGATGTCTTTCCACCTCCCCTCTGCTCCACTCCCATTGGACCCAGTAATAAGACCTATGTCATGGTCCTTGTCATTCTGGGCTGCCATTTCAGCTGCCTCACCTAGAATGTGGTCTTCTAGGGTCCAGGGACCATTAGAAACCAAATGGGCCTACACTGATACAGCAGATTATTTATTGACCTCCTGTTAGAGGCAAGGCAGTGGACCAGGCATAAGGACTCAAGAGTAGACATGGACAAAGAGAGTCCCTGCCCTCCTAGAGCTCATAGCCCAGTGAGGAAGATGGACATTAAATTACCTTTTACCAATTGATTACTTAATTACAGTGGTGGGACATGTTTCAAAAGAGAAGTACAGGCATCAATAAATGCAAATAAGTTGACCTGATCTACATTAAGAGTCATGGAACTCTGCCTTGAAGAGGTGGCATGTAACAAATGAGCTTCAAAGGATAAACAGGAATTAAGTGAAGGGAAATTGGGTATGAAGGGAGCATTACGTGTTCCAAACCAAGCGTTGTGGTTCTTGACATCATATACACACGACCTGGCCAAGGCAGATGTTAAATAAATATTTACTGATTTAAATTATTCGAAAAGTTTTGAGTACCTTTAAGCACTTTGTCTCTAAGTGGATTCTTACATATAATAATTATTATTTTGGAAACTCTTTTCAATAATTCAAATGTACAAATATTTATTGAAACATTTTTATATAATACAAGTCTCCAAGTGCTCAAGGCAAAAAGATGAGCAAGAACTTTCCAGGCAAAGAAGACAGAAGAAGGTATTACAAGCAAAGTAGAAATCATGCGCGTGCGCGTGCACACACACACACACACAAAAAAAAAAATTATGGAAGCAAGAAAGCACACAGTGTGGTCTGGAAATAGCATGGAATTTGATTCTGACGAGTAAAGGACCTTGGTAAGGAACAAAGAGATCAGGGTGTGTATAAGTTATCTACTGCTGAATAAGAAATTACTTCTAACAAAACACATTTATTATTTCAAAGTTTCTGGGGTCATGAAGCCAGGCACAGCCTAGCTGGGTCTTCATGACCAGCTTCAGGATCTCTTGCAAGGCCGAAATCAAGGTCTTGGCCCTGAGACTCTCACAAGGCCTTACCCAAGGTACCTGCTGGGGCCACAGTAATCTCAAGATTTGATTGGGGTAGGACCTGCTTCCAAGACCATTCAGTGGTTGTTGGCACTCACAGACTGTTGGCGGGATGCAGTTCCTTGTGGGCTGTTGGGCTGAGGGACTCAGTACCTTGCTATGTGAGCCACTCTGACATGGTAACTGGCTTCACCAATGGAAACAGAGAGGCAGAGACAGTGACAGAGAGGCTGCTGTCAAGACAGAAGTTATAGTCTTTTGTAGCCCAATCACAGAAGTGATATCCCATCTCTTTTTCTCCCTTTGGTTCATTGGAAGCAACTCACTAGGTTCACCCCATACACAAGGAATAACAGGAGTCAGGGGTCCAATGGAAGAATCGAAAGAAGAGGAGACAGCGTAGGAGCCACAGTGGCAAAGTCAGGGCAATCAGTGAGACTATTGTGAGGCCCCAGTGTCAGCAGACCCTAAGAAAGAGCATCCAAGAAAGGAAGGAGTCATCAGCATCAATGCTGGAGGGGGGCCTAGGAGACGACTGCAGAGAAGGTCACTGAAAATGTCACTGATGCCACTGGAGGGAATTCAATGGAGGGAGGTGGAAACCAGATTATGGGTGCAGGATAGAGGTCATGCAAGGTGAGGGGGCAGACAGGAAACTAGTGTCTTCCAAGAAATGGGGCAGTCATGGCAAGAGCTGGCCTAGAGCAGCCTCTTAAGAGATTCTTGGGCTGGAAGAGAGCTGGATGCGTTCACAGCAAGGAGGGCAGGAGGGTTGGAGGTGGAGACTGGAAAAGGCCAAAGGCACTAGAGAGAAAAAGGGCAATGTCTATTTTTGTGTAAGATTCCCAAAGATCTCAGGCAGACTAATGACAGGAATTTAGACTTGGAGGGGATGGACAACACATCTGGTTTTCGTCCTCTTCCGACACCTCAGTTACTGCCACCAGCTCTGCTCTGTGTTAATCCTAGGAGCAGTGGGTTCTTTTCCCCTGCTTCCTGCCCAATCCCTTTCCTTCTAACCCTTGCTCTAAGCTGGCTTGGCCACTCCCATGGTTTCAGGATGCTATCACACCTGGCCCTAACTCATTCCTCCAGCTTGACATACATCCATAAACCCACTTCACCCTCTACACACACACACACACACACACACAGTATCCTCTGGCCATTCTGAACCTTAATCATTCTTCAAACCTGTGATGCTCTTTGTCTCTGGTCCTTGGATGTCCTATGTGGTGTGCTCTCTGCTTGGAATATACTTTTCACACCCCTCTTCACATGACCAGATCTCAGCTTAGATGTAACCTCCTCCAGGAAGCCCCACTGTGTAATCCCATAGGACAAACTCTGAATCGCAGTTGCCTTTTCACTTGTTGGCCTTCTACTGGACGGAAAACTCTGTGAGAGCAGAGGCCGCACCTATGGTAGTCACCATAGCTTCAGCATCTAGTACAGTGCTTAGCACCACACAAATTCATTGAGAGTAGCAAATGTTCTGGTACATGGCCATTATCTCCACGCAACCTGCCCTTCGGGGCTGAAGTGAAAGGCTGAGGTATGAAATTCTCTCCACTGCTAAAGGCTCTCAGCTGAGTCCATTTCTGGGCATTGCCCTGGACTGAAAGGAGCTGGTTCCCCCAGGGCCACATCCCTTCCTGAGAGCATCCATGGGTCCAATGCCTGTTGACACAGGGATGCAAGGATATAAAGACCCAACCCTCTTGCTTCAATTTGGGACAATTCTGAGGAGCCATCCCAGCTTCTAAACCTCCTGTGGGATCAGCAGGGGCCTTCACTGTGAATGTGTCACAGTTCAGCTGCCCCCTCTACCCAATCCTGCTTCTCTCATTCCCCTACAGATGTTGACCCAGAGAGCACTCCTCCATAAGCCTCCTGCCTGCAGGAGTTATCTCAGAGTTGGTTTCCCTGTGAACCTGACCTGTGACAAGTGGATACACACAAATGCATGTGTCCAAATCCCTTGCCAGCAGCAGGAATGCCTGCTACAGCATTTCCAGGTCAGCCCCTATGGTAGCAGATAGTGGGCCTTCAGGAGTTATTGATTGAATCAATCATTCTGGTCATTTAGCCCTTCAATTCTTCCTGTGACTCTCAACACACACTTGATGAATCTGGTTTGAATTACAGTACTGTATTTCAAATACAGTACAAAAAAATTGATTTATAAATTTTTTATTGTTTATTCAGTTGGTCAGTTAGGATGGGTCTATATAAGCACGGTATAGTTGAATTCTGCTGCTACCGCTAGGAAAGAAAGCATAGCCGAGGCTGCTCTCAGAGCACCTTTCTTTAGACCTAGTAAACCAAGACTGAAGGCAGAGGTTCCAGAATGGGTGATGCGGACCAGAATCCTGGTGCTAATTACCTTGCCAGGGTAAGTAGCACATAAAGAGAGTCTGTGGTGGCCAACGTCCATAGACAGGCATGCTTCTGGAGGACAGATCCATCTGGGAGTGGGGGAACCAGCAAAGCACGTTCAGGGATCCAGGGCCCTGCTGTGGGCTCACAAGTAGAAGCACACCCAGCCAGCACTCCCCTAAGGGCAAACTGTTCCTAGCCCTGAACATGAACAGCACATACGCAACTCAGAAATTCATCTTGAAACTAGTGGTTTCATCCACCTGATTCATGTTCTCTTTGATCTGCCCTCTAGGTCAACCCTGCTTATGTCTACATCTGTGATTAGAGCTATGACCCACTGAGATCAATGGAAAAGAAAAGAGAAGATAATTTTTCGTGTCTATTCCACGTGAGATCTGAAAGTTCACCACCGCTTTTGCCATACCCTTCATCTGAAAATCTCCTAAACATGTTTGCAGTGTCATTTGTTAATTCCTCTCACTTCTCTCTAAAGCACTATTATTCTTCTCCTGAGATAGAGTACCTTCAGGCTCAGAGGGGATGAGCAATTGGCTCAGGTGGAGGCATTCAATGCCAGAACCCCAACTCGGAGCTCCCAGTCCTTAGCCTACCTTGCTGGGCTACCTTGTTCTGAACTGCTTCCCAAAAATAGGCAACTAAAGACACAAACCTCCTGTCTGTTTTAATTCTGCCTCCGAGAATTCACACCTGAAGGTATGATATACCTTTGCCTCCTAATTTATGTAATATGCAATTTCCATATTTTGCTATCTTAAAAGTAAGCATATTATACAAATTTACGGTACAGTATTTCTTTTCAAGCATGTTCTTTGATACTCCAATTCAGACTAAATCCAAAGTTATTTCTCAGAGTAATTCAGAACTGCTGTTATTGCACTAGGGTCGCTGCCAATGTAATTAGCTAAGATGAGATAATACAGTAGAGTGGACCCCCAATCCACTATGACTGCTGTCCTTATGTAAAGGGGAAATGTGGAGGCAGACACGCACTCAGGGAGGACGCCATGTGAAGGCTGTAGCTATGCTGCCACAAGCCGAGGACTCCACAGAAGCTGGCAGCGTGGAACAGACCCCTCCCTAGTGCCTTGAGAGGGAGCACGGCCTTGCAGACACCTTGATTGCAGACCCCTGGCCTCCAGAACTGTGTGACCATACGTTTCTGTTGTTCTAAACCACCCGGTTTGTAGTACTTTGTTCTGGCATCTGGGAAACTAATACAACAGCAGTACTCAACATATCTCCAACGTCTGCAATGTGAAAACCCTGACAGTGGTCACCTGTTTATAATCAAAGGAGAAAGAAGTGACTGAGTGGTGGGGAGAAGGAGTCAGGGCCTATGGAGTATGTTACAGCAGCGTGAGTTGACTAAGGTGGAGAGAGGGAGAGAAACAAGGTGAAAATAAAAATCAGACAGGGAGTTCAGGCTAGGACTGGACAGGACAGTAGATGAACGGATAGGATGAGAACTGTTACCTTCCATGGCTCCTCCAACTCCACAGTCTAGAGGACCCAGGTGGTTCTTCCCTTGTGTGAGCTGCCACCTGCTGCTAACACCAAATGAGGGAACAGAGGCACCCAAGAGAGGGATGTGGCCCCAGGTTTCCCCACTTCCCAGCTGCTTGCCTGCCTGCCTCTCAGCCTCAGGAGCCTCCAGTGGAGGGAGCAGGTGCAGGCGGAGGTTCGTGTCACATCCCACCATCTCTCCTGCAGCTCCCAGGCTGACTGATGATTAAACCTGAGCATGAAAGAGGAAGAGGACGAGGAGGTTCAGAATAATGTCAGACTCATTCATCAGAACATCTGCAAATCAAGCAGAGGTCTGAGGTGTAATATATTTGTTGAGAAGCTGCAGCGTACAAGGACAGTGCTGTGGGAGGATGAGCTGCTGGGAAACCCACAGCGTAAGTGACAAGCTCCATGTTTCCTTCCAACACCCAAAGGCACAATAGTGAGACTGGCCTGCTGTGTGCATCCCATTGTCTGATTCCTCCAGCAATCCTCCCTTTCCCTGACCCTGCTCAGGGTAATATACCTCCTGTGGATGCTGCAGCTCTAGAGTCAGACTTTAGAAGCATTAAAAGATGTGGGGTCTATGAACAACATGTAACTGAGGAATCGTCTCACACAATTTTATGTCAAGTAAAAAAGAATCGATCCTACCAATAGGCAATGTCTCTGTAATAAAAGAACTGAATAGTTCCTCCTGGAAACTACGTCTGCCAATACCTTTTATTCCTACTTTTTTTCCCATTAAAACCCAAGTCTATGTCTTTGCTTTCTCATCTAAATTATAGAGTGTATTAGTTTACAACCATAGCTAGCACTTCCCCTACTTGGCTAGTACCTCAGCCTTTCAGGAAGGCCCTAAGGAATCCACTAGGTTGGGGGTTCTCAAACTTTGTGGATCCCCAAGCTGAGAAATACAACACCCTCCAGTCAGGAGCTATGAGCAACAGTTGAACTGGGCCCCCCTGAATTCATATGTTGAAGCCCTAACCCCCAATATGACTGTCTTTGTAGAAAGGGGCTTTAAAGAGGTAATTAAGGTTACATGAGGATGCATGGGTGGGTCCAGTACACTGGTATCCTTATAAGAAAAGGAAAAGGCACAAGGGTGCAGGTACACAGAGAAAAGACCACAGGAGGACAGAGTGAGGAGGTGGCCATCTGCAAGCCAAAGAGAGCAGCCTCGAGAGAAACCACCTTGTAACACCTTGATCTTGGACTTCCAGCTTCCAGAACTTCGAGCAAATGGATGTCTGTTGTTTAAGCCACCCAGTCTGTGGTATTTTTTTACAGCATTGCTAGCACATGAATACAAATGGTAATTTTCAACCTTCATTCATTCACTCAGCAAATGAGCATCCACTCAGTGCCAGGCACTCTTCTGGGTACTAAGAATAAAGCAATAAACAAAAGAGACAAAGCCGTGGAGAAGGGGGAAGCATGGGTGCCTTCCTAAAGTGCAATATTAGAATCTTCTGCTGGGGACAAGTAGAGTTTGAAAAGGTATGCATGCAGGATCTAGTTTAGTCATCATGAGCCATCTTCCCAGTCCTTGCCCCTCGCTCCCTACCCCAACAATCACTGCACCAGACTGACGTGTTGAGGACAGGAACTGTGTTGTCATCTTTTTAAACAGAGTCTGGGATGCAGGCAGTGTCAAGAAGCATCCTCTCTTCCCTGTGCCAGGAACCTAATTCCCCAGCACTCCTGCTTTCACCTGAGGTTCTCAGCATAGGGTATCCACACCAGCAACATCAGCAGCCCCCAGGAACTTGTTGGAAATACAGATTCCCGGGTCCCACCTCCACCCTCCTGGATCACAAATTCTGGGGTGTAGCCCAAGCCTCCAAATGATTCTTAGGCAGATGAAAGTTTAAGAACCACTGTTATCCTCCTTCTGGCATTCACCCTGACCCCCGACGTGGCTCTCGCTGCCCTCTTCCTCCTCCTCTTCATAACAGCAACAATCTGTTGCTTCCGCCCTCTGTGTGCCTCACCCAATGTGAGACACTCCACATGCTGGCTCAAAGACCATCAGTACTCACAAGATTGAGAAAATCATCCCGTTTACTGAGGAGGAAACCGAGGTTCAAAGAGGCTTAGTCAATCGCCCACAAGCTCTCATCTAGTAATGGGATCTGGATTCAAAAAGGCCAAAGTGAACAGTTTTTCCTCCGGCCTTTCCTATTTCACTGTTCTGTTCTCTCTTCCTATGACTGTCATTCAGTCTATTTTCTTTTCTTTTTCTTTCTTTTTTTTTTGCCATATCATTGCACCACACAATAATCAGCTCCTACCTGGGCTAATGAGAATCAGCTCACCGGAGCCCTTGGTGATCTCACATCCATTGCTTAGCAAAGCCACATTCTGAAAGTAACACTGGTTGATTTCTGCATACTCAGAAGACCCATTTACATTTTGACATGAGCCCTCCTTCCTTGCTGCATGGTGCATTACTAAATTCCCTATAGATATTTAGGAAAAATTGAAATTCTTCCTTCCTTTATAGGAGAAAAAGTATCTACTATATAGAAAAAAACTAAAAACAGTTTGCTACTAGTTATGGGAGCAGGAATACGAATGCTATAAAATCATATTTTGCTATCACCATTTCAGACTTGCATTTGGGGAGCAGAAAGGTCTGAGTGACTGAATCTGCACTCTGGTGAAGGTGCAATGCCCAGCAAAGAAGCAAGGCAGGTCTTTGTGTCTGCTCTAAGCCAATCTTTAAGGAACAAGGGTATGTATTGGAAGGATGTAGAGACACAGGAGGCCTCTGACGTTGTTGACAGTAATGTAAAATGGTGCAACCATTTGGGAAACCAATTTGGTGGTTTCTTGAAAAGTTAAACACAAACTTACCCTATGACCCAGCAATTCCCTATTAAGGTTGTCACTTCTGAGGAATGAAAGTATCTAAGAAAACTGAAAATATGTGTCTATATAAAGACTTGTAATCAACTTTTATGTTAGTATTATCCATAATAGCCAAAAGGTATAAACAGCCCGAATGTCTATCAACTGGTGAATGGATAAACAAGGGCTATTGATCCAAGAGAATACAGTAGGCAGTATAACAAACTACTGATACATGGTACATACCGACTACTGCTGATACTCATACATATCTACAATGCAGATCAATTTCAAAGGCATTCTACTAAGTGAAAAAAAAAAAGAAATGCAAAGACTATATATTGCATGACTCCATTTATATGAAATGCCCAAATAAGGCAAATCTATAGCTACAAAAAGTTGACCAGAGGTTGCCTGGATCTGGAATGGGAAGAAAATTGTCTACAATTGAGCACAACAGATCTTTGGGGGATGATGAGAATATTCTAAAACTACAATGTGGTGATGGTTCCACAACTCTGAAATCACTATATTGTACAATTAAAATTGCTTAATTTTATGGTATCAAATTATACTTCAATAAAGCTGTTGTTAAAAGGGAGAAAGGGTGTGAATGGAACCATCTGAGGGCCATGGGCTCGAGCTATTTGATTCAGTACAACCACTTACTGTATTAACCCTGACCCACATGTCAGCTACAAGAAGTAGCAAGCTGTTTTCTTCTTTGATAACTCCCTTGACAGACAATTCAGAGGAACAATCTCCTTGGAGCAGAGGTTCTGCTGCCAAGCAAATACTCCTTGAGGAATGTTAAGATGGGCCTGCTGGTGCCTGGGCCAGCAGGAGAGAAAGCAAGGCAAGATCAGCATAAGCCATGCCCAGCAGGGCTAAAGTGGGCATCGTTGCATAGCTGAACGAGCTTGAGAGAAGCCTGGCTCAGAAGCACACATCAGGATTCCCTTCTGCAAGGTGTGGGTGACCTCTGGCATGCTGGGTCCAGGAACAAGGAGAGGAGGAGAGTCCTCCCCCTGTAAGAACAGTGAGGAGGGTGGAAAGCAAACAACGGGCTAGAGGAAGAAGGCACGTGGCTCCAAGGGGAGCAAGTTCTTGCAGGGAGTTTGGCACCATTCACATCGGCCTGGTAAAACGTCGAAAGAACAACACCTAATATAAACCTCATAGGAACCTTGTCAGAAAATAAAGGCAAGGACTTGACCTTCAACCCCACAGAGCTGGGAAGCAAATGGCAACATGAAAACCCCATTTATACGGTCACATTTCGGGGAGCCGGATCTGTCCGGGGCAAGAGGGAGGAAGTGGTGGGGAGGCTCAGGGTGTGTCAGATCTAGCCTCCTCACCTCTGCTGAGCTGGCGGCTGGACTCAAGGCCTGCCACATCACCCTGCTCTGCAATGCACTAGCTTGTGACCCTCTGTAAACCAGGTAACCACACTGCCTCCCCAACCCATCTCCTCCAAGATAAAGTGGAAATTTTACCTGCTGCCAAAAGTTAGGTGAGGACTGATGAGAGAATGAGGGTTGATGAGAGAAGGTAAGGCAGTAAAGGTAAAGGAATTTGCATTTTGTTGTATATATAAAGACTTTTCACTGCTCTTGCTGGATTCTTCATTCTGGGACTTTCTCTCTTCAACATTTTTCTTTTTTTAGACAAAGTCTTGCTCTGTCGCCAGGCTGGAGTGCAGTGGCACAATCTCAGCTCACCGCAACCTCCGCCTCCTGGGTTCAAGTGATCCTCTTGCCTCAGCCTCCCACGTAGCTGGGACTACAGGCACATGCTACCACGCCCAGCTAATTTTTTGTATTTTTAGTAGAGATGGGGTTTCACCATGTTAGCCATGATGGTCCCGATCTCCTGACCTTGTGATCGGCCCGCCTCGTCCTCCCAAAGTGCTGGGATTACAGGCGTGAGCCACTGTGCCCAGTTCTTCTACATACTTTTTATTTTATTTTTTGAGACAGAGTTTTGCTCTTGTTGCCCAGGCTGAAGTGCAATGGTGCAATCTCAGTTCACCACAACCTCTAACTCCCAGATTCAAGGGATTCTCCTCCCTCAGCCTCTTGAGTAGCTGGGACTATAGTCATGTACCACTATGCCTGGCTAATTTTTGTGGGGTTTCACTATGTTGGCCAAGCTGGTCTCAAACTCCCAACCTCAGGTGGTCTGCCCACCTCAGCCTTCCAAAGTGCTCAGATTACAGGTATGAGCTACCATGCCCGGCCCCTTCTACATTTTTAAAGGTGTAGGAAGAGAAATGAAAATGTGAAAGACAATATTCCAGTTTCCACTGAATGCATGGGTGCTTCAGTCACGTGGCAAGTTCCGGCCAAAGGGACAGCTGCTGAAATGTGGGGTCAGAGGCTACAGAGGGGTTCTGCTACCTAGCATTTAAAAGGAGGGGGAAGTAAATATTTCTGAGGTGAGTCAATAAAAGTAAAGAAATGCTTACTTCTTGCAAATGAGAATGCGGCAGAGGAAAGCATGAGGGAATGGGCGTATATTCATCCCACTTGTAAACCACACTTCAAAGGATGTACTTCTAACATCACTTTCTTTATAATGGTACTTTATAAGATTTCCTTGTTTGCTTGGTTTTAATTAACAGCAACCACACGGCACTGAAAGTGAAGCCGTGTCCATGATCCATGTCAAAGGGGCTGGAAAGGTCTGAATCCACCTGAGTGACGACTACCACTAAAGTTTCGAGAATGGAAATGCAAAAGGGGATTCAAAGGCGACAAAATCCTTGTCCTTCCATTTTCTTCTTCCTTACAAACAAAAGCAGTTGAATGGCATTGATGGAACTGGGTCCCTGTCATCTTCCCCTTGCCTGCTGTTACACTCAAAACCTCCAGAACACACGAGCACAGCCCTAGCTTATTTTGATGAACAGCTTACGGCCATGGCAGAAATCAACAGGGTTTCCAGAATAAATCTGATAAATTGTGTCCTTCAAAAAGAGGAATTTATGCAATGCTTTCAGTTTTATCTTGTATGACCTACCCATCATGAAGCGGGAAAACTGTAATTTATTTATCCAGTGAAGACAAAACTGATTAACAGGTCAGTGTAAATGTCAGCCTGGGGGAATTTAACAAATGTAGTTCTACTGGGTCAGTTCTTGCCCAGTACTATTTAACATTTCCATTAATTACTTGCTGACAGAATTGGTGATAGCATAGGAGTTGTATTATTAAATCTGCCAATTTTTAAAAGTTTAAATATGAATAGGTCTTGGCCAGTTGAAAGACAGGGAGGGACTATTTAACATCCTCAAGGCTCTCTCTGGTATAGAGTAGGTGCCTAATAAACGTTAGTTGAATGAAACAAATTGCCTGAGGGAGTCCCTAGAGCAGCGGCCCCCAACCTTTTTGGCACCAGGGAAAACTTTTCCATAGACAGGTGGCAGGGAATGGTTTCAGGATGCAACTGTTCCACCACAGATGATAAGGCTTTAGTTAGATTCTCAAACCGAGCACACAATCTACATCCCTTACATGCACAGTTCACAATAGTGTTCTCACTCCTAGGAGAATCTAATGCCCTGCTCATCTCACAGGAGGTGGAGCTCAGGCAGTCATGCTCGCCCACAGCTCACCTGCTGTGCAGCCCTAGAGGAAGAAAAGGAGAATCATTAACAACAGGTTTTACTGATGTTGACTATATATTTAAAGCCCTAACAAAAATTACTAACAGCAGTGAAACCATGACTCATCCAAATCAAGAAGATCTAGATATCAATAATGCACTCAAATCAAATTTAACTAACAAGCACAAACATAAAGTAGGGAACATACAGTTCGAAACATGATCACACTTTTTGTTATTCTTTTTCTTATGTGCAGGCAGAAACACAAAAACACACACACATGCATAAATATGTGTTATTTCTGGAATATGAAAGAGAAGAAAAGGTATGGGGGACTAACCACAAAAGATTAACCTCCTATCTTAGCAGAAAAATAGTAAAAGCTAATAAAGGTGCAGCTGGGTGGAGAAAAAAGAAAAATAGTCACATCTAAACCAAACCCCCAGAGCCACAAGTCACGCACTTAGTAGCTGTCTCACCAGCAAGCAGGATGGGACAGGATGCCAGAGCTAAAAAGCCGTCAGGTTACCAGATCCACCTCCTCCTCAGCTGAGGGGCTCCTAGAGTTTTGTTTGGTTTGTTTTTAGTTAAAAAGACAGAACAAAAAGAAAAAAAAATGTCCTGATGATGAGTAGCCTAGTGGAAGGCTGTCTGCTACCCACCATCCACAGGTAGCAGAAGGATGTAGCAAACATACAGCCTCTCATGTCCAAAAGGGAGGATTCAAGTGATGCTCAGATAAAGAAGTAGAACAATGAAGAAAAAATTCCATGCTCATTTTTTTCTTTTTTTGAAAGAGGTTAGAGGTAGCATCTCACTCTGTTGCCTAGGCCGGAGTGCAATGGCATAATCTTGGCTCACTGTAGCCTTGAGCTCCTGGACTCAAGCAATCCTCCCTCCTCAGCCTCCTGAATAAATGTGACTATGCAATCACACACTTGGTTATTTTTAAAACAACTTTGGTTTGTAAATACAGGGTCTTGCTACGTTGCCCAGGGTGGTCATAAATTCCTGGCCTTAAGTGATTTCTCCCATTCAGCCTCCCAAAGTGCTGAGATTATGGATGTGAGTCACCATGCTGGGCCCATACTATTTATTTTTTGACCAAATAATAAACCTAGATAGAACGTTTCTTGAGAAAAAAAAATTAGCAAGCAGACAATACAGAAGGTCTATTCAATAACAACATTTTTTTCTCTCAAGAATATGACCTGTATGGGGGAAAAAAGGAGATCGAAACTGTCATATCAAAGCTGACATGATAGCCCTAAGGGAGAAGTGAGGAGAAAAGCAACCAAGTCAGAACTCAAAGGTGCACAACCAATATCCAGAAGCAGAATTCACATTTCAGAAAGTGAAGTCTATGCAAGGAGCACTGACTTCAGAAGAGGGAAAAGCAATCACCCAGAAGGCAGCAAAGGTATCACGAGTTTAAAAAGAAGTCCCATAGAGGACACATGGCAGAGAAGTCTTGTTTATTGTAGAAAAGCACACTGACCACTACTAGAAGGACCCGATTTTGCTAACAGACAGATAACAGGGAGAAGGGCCACTGACGGCCATAGGATGGAGAGTTTAAAGGTAACTCTGAGAGGTCATTTCATTATATATCTCACAGACCATTGCTGATTGCCTTTCACATGCCAGGCACCTGCTGGGCCCACAGAACAAATGACGCTCCTGCCCTCTAGGGGCATATAATCTTGTAAAGAAGCAGAAAATAAACAAATAAATAAAATGATTATAAATTGTCACAGGCGCTATGTAAGAAATAAACAAAGCACCAAGTTAGAGGACTGGGGAAAAAAATGGACCTGCTTTAGAAAGGATAGCAAGGAAGGCCCTTCCCAGGAAATGACTGCTTGACTGGTTGGTTGACTGATTTTTCCAAGGAGACAACTTTCAAGTTGAGATATGAAGGGTGGGAAGGAGCTAGCCATGAGAAGAATGGAAAACTAGTTCCAGGTTAAAAGCACGTGAACAATGATAAGCATGGTGAGTTTGAGAAGAGGATGGATTGTAGTGAGCAAGATGACAGTAGCACAAAATGAGGCCTAAGAAGGAGGCAGGGGCCAAGTCATGTAGAATCTTGCAGGCCATAGTACAGAACATGAAGAGTCTACTGGTAGTTCAGACTGCTATAACAAATTGCCAGAGACTGGGTGGTTTATAAACAATAGAAATTTATTTCTCACAGTTGTGGAGGCTGGGAAGTCCAAGATCAAGGTGCTGGCAGATCCAGCTGCTGATAAGGGCCCACCTCCTGGTTTGCAGATGGCCACCTGCTTGCTGTGTCTTCACATGTCAGACAGAGAGGAAGCAAATTATCTTCTTATAGATGTCTGTTCTTATAAAGGCACTAATCCCATCATGAGGGCTCCACCCTCATAGCCTAATTAATTCCCAAAGGTCTTACCTCCTAGTACCATCCCACTGAGTTTAGGGTTTCAATATACTAATTTACAGGGACACAAAGGTGCAGTTCTGCTAAATATTTCTTGTAAGTCCAGGAAAAGCTGAGTTCCTCCTGTTTACCAGATCTGGGGGCGGGGAACAGCAATAGCTAGAAGGAGGAAATGCCCAGTGCTATCCCAGTTAGTCACAAAGGAGAGTACCTCAAAGGAGGCCCTTGTCCATGTCTAGTTGGCTATGGAGTAGATTCGCCTGCTAATACTGAAACTCCTAAAAGTTTTGCCTGGAAAACTTTCAGTGCAGGGCTAAACTCTAAGTCTCTTCTGTGAATACAAAAGTTACTTTAAAAAAAAAAATGATCCATTCATGTTAAACTTGTCACAGATTTAGTCAATCTATTTCAAAGTTAAGATCTTTATAGACTAAGAGGCAGCCATCTGGAAAGTTTGTGGAGCCAAGATCTAGATCCCTTATCCAATTATATGATGTGGCTCAAGTCATGCTATCTGTACCTCAGTTTCCTCATATTTAAAATCAAGGGAAGAGAATGTCTTGCTCTCTAAGTCCCTTTCAGAATCTAAAATGTAGAAAATCTCTAAGAGAGGAGAGCCTGCTTATATAACTATCTAGCTGAATGTTCAGAAGTGGAAGGAATTTTAGTGCCAAACTAAAATAAACTGCTTGAGTTTTTCTTGCACAAGATGTAAAATATTATTTTACCAAAACATTATCTTATTCATTTTCATAATAACAAGGCTTCCATGCATAACACTGAATTTCTATAGTATTTGTTGAACAAGTGGCACAGCTTTGCTGCCATTACATTTTTATGTTGAAGAGGAAATTTTTAGCACAAACGGATTTATTAATCGCTGTCTATTTAATAAACCATTAAGATACTGTCCTTCCAGCAGAGTATTAAATGAATACTATTTATCAAATATATTTAAACATGATTTTTTAAAATATGAGTTAGTATTGAAGAGAAAGATTCATATTCTTTAATTATGTGAATCTCTAAGGGTGAAAGATTATTGTAGATACTGCTTTGTATTGCCCATATCCCTGATCAACAAATATCTGTTTACTGTACTATACTGAGTTCTGTCTAAATGGTTCTGAGTATCTGAGATAATACACATTCATTTACACATTCTGCTAAATATTTATTTAGTGCCTACAATGTGCCAGACATCATTGTAGGTACCAGGAATGAGCAATGAATAAACAATGTTTCTGCCCTCTTGAAACTTACAAGATAGTGATAAATCTATAAACACAGAAGAATTAATATTGCTAAAAAGTCCATACTACCCAAAGTAATCCACAGATTCAATTCCTACCATGACATTTTTCACAGAAATAGAAAAAACAATCTTAAAATTCATATGGAATCACAAAAGACCCCAAATGGACAAAGCAACCTTGAGCAAACAGAACAAAGCTGGAGGCATCACATTATCTGATCTCAAAATCTACCAGAAAGCTATAGTAATCAAAACAGCATGGTACTGGCACAAAAACAGACCTGTAGAGACTAATGAAACAGAATGGGAGCCCAGAAATAAATGCATGCATTTATAGTCAGCTGATTTTTGACAAAAATGCCAAGAACCCATATTGGGGAAGTGGCCTTGGGAAAACCAGATAGACAATTGAAATTAGATCCCGAATTAGTCCATTCTCACACTGCTATAAAGATATTACCCGAGACTGGGTAATTTATAAAGGAAAGAGGTTTAATGACTCACAGTTCTGCATGGCTGGGTAAGCCTCGGGAAACACAATCATGGTGGAAGGGGAAGCAGGCACCTTCTTCACTAGGTGGCAGGAGAGACAGAGTGCACAAGGAGAAAGAGCCTCACGTTTATCCAAAAAAAAAAAAAAAAAAAGATCTTGTGAGAATTCACTCACTATCACAAGAACAGTATGGGGGAACCAACCCCATGATCCAATCACCTCCCTCCCTGGACACATGGGGATTACAGGTGGAGATGAGATTTAGGTGAGGACATGGAGCCAAACCATAACAGACCCTTGTCTCATCCCATATATAAAAATCAAGTGAGGGCATGTTGGCTCATGCCTGTAATCCCAGCACTTTGGGAGGCTAAGGCGGGTGGATCACAAGGTCAGGAGCTTGAGACCAGCCTAACCAACATGGTGAAATCCTGTCTTTATTAAAAATATAAATACTAGCCAGGCATGGTGGCACGTGTCTGTAATCCCAGCTTCTCAGGAGGCTGAGGCAGGAGAAGTGCTTGCACCCAGGAGGTGGAGGCTGCAGTGAGCTGAGATCGCACCACTGCACTCAAGACTGCATGACAGAGCAAGACTTCATCTCAAAAAAAAAAAAAAAAAAAAAAAAATCAAGTCAAAATGTATTAAAGACTTAAACATAATAAACTATAATAGTACCAGAAAAAGACAAAGGAGAAAAGCTTTTTGACACTGGATTTGGTAAAGATTTCTTGGATATGTGGTAAAGATTTCTTGGCTATGACCCCAAAAGCACAGGCAACAAAAGCAAAAATAGACAAGTGAGATTGCATCACACTATAAAGCTTATGCACAGCAAAGGAAATAATCAACAGAATGAAAAAAAAAAAAAACCCAAACAGGTGAAAATATTTGCAAACCAATCATCTGATAACAGGTTAATACCCAAAATATATAAGAAACTCAAACAACTCACTATTAAGAAAATAAATAACATGGGCAAAAGATCCGAAAAGGCATTTTTCAAAAGAAGACATACACATGGTAACAAGTTCATGAAAAATGCTCATCACTAATCATGGAATCGATAACAAATTACATCACAGAAATGTAAATTAAAATCACAATTAGATATTACCTCACACCAGTTAGGATGGCTGTTAACAAAAAGATGAGAAACAACAAGTGTTAGTGAAGATGTGGTGAAAAAGGAACCTTTCTACACTATTGATGGGAAGGTAAGATAGTACAGCCTTTATAAAAACCAGTAGGGAAGTTCCTCAAAAGATTAAAACTAGTAACTACCATATGATCCAACGACTCCACTTGCAGGTATATATTCAAGGGAAATAAAATCAGTATATTAAGGAGATACGTGCACTCCCATGTTCACTGCAGCATCATTTACAATAGCCAAGATATAGAATCAACCAAAGTGTCCATCAACAAACGAATAGATCAAAAAGCATAATATATATTGGATGGAATGGAATATTATTTGGCTTTTAAAAATAAGGAAATCCTATCATTTGTGAAAACACAGGTGAACCTAAAGAACATTATGTTAAGCTAAAGAAGCCAGGCACGAAGGGCAAATACTGCATGATCTCACTTACATGTGGAATCTAAAAAAGTCAAACTCATAAAAGCAGAGAATAAAATGGTGGTTCCTAGAGGCTGGCTGGGGGGTGGGTTGGGGAGATGCTGGTCAAAGGACATAAAATTTCAGTTAGATAGGAAGAATAAGTTAAAGAAATCTACTGTACAATATGGTGGTTATAGTTAATAACAATGCATTATATAAACATTGCTAAGAGAGATTTTAAATGCTCTCTCCACAAAATAAACGATAATTATGTGTGTTAACGGACATGTTAATTAGCTTGATTTAGTTATTCCACAGTGCGTTTGTGTGTACATATATATATATAAGTATATCAAAATATATTGTACACCATAAATATATACAACTTGTATTTGTCAATTTAAAAAATTAAAATCTACAAAAATAAGGAATCACAGACTATTCCATATTGTAAAAAATGTTATAAACAAAATAATGTGGGATAGGAAGACTGCACTACAAAAGAATAATATTTTATATCAAGTGATCAGGGAAGGTTCCATTGATAAGGAGATATTTGAACAGAGTTCTGAAAAGAGTTAAGAAATTAATCAGCAGGATAACTAAGGAAAGGGAAAAAGGCAGCCCTAGGAAGAATTTTTCTGTCCAAATTTACTTTACTTGTTTTGGCAAAAAAAAAAAAGCCAAAGTTTATTTTAAAATTACACTAGACCAGGAATGATCCAAGGTACCCAGCAAAAGAAAAAAAAAAAAATCCTCTCTAAAAAGGAACACATTATCTTAGGCCTCAAATAATTCCCACAAATTATTTTTTAAGGACAATGATAGACTTCGGGAAAAAAAAAAAAAAAAAACCCCAAGCAGCCTCGGGAACAATGCATTATAAGCAAAAGCAACATCAACAGAAACAGATAAACCAATACTAGCAATACTTGAATTATGAAATTGACGTGGTTTGGTGCTATGTCCCCACCCAAATCTCACGTTGAATTGTAATTTCCAATGTTGGGAAAGGGACCTGGTGGAAGGTAACCGAATCATGGGAACAGATTTCTCCCATGCTGCTGTCATGACAGTGAACGAGTTCTCACAAGAAGTGATGGTTTGAAAGCGTGTGGCATATCCCCCATCGCTCTCTCTTGCTGACATATGAAGAACGTACTTGCTTTCTCTTCACCTTCCACCACAACTATAAGTTTTCTGAGCCCTCCCAGCCATGCTTCCTGTTAAGCCTGCTGAACTGTGCGAGTCACTTAAACTTCTTTTCTTCATAAATCACCCAGTCTCAGGTAGTTCTTTGTAGCAGTGTGAAAACAGACTAATACAGAAATGCAAACTATAAAACAACCAGGCTTACTTGTTCAAATAAATAAAGTATAAGCCTATCTGCACAGAGCAAGAATCTGAAAATGACATCAAAGATTTAAAAAACAACCCAAGAGGCTCCAGAAATTTTTTAAAAATACGGAAGATTAATAACTGGGTTTAACAAGAGATTAGACATTAGAGAGAGAATTAGTGAAAAGGCCCAAAGAAATTACCTAAAATATTTCAAACACAGTAACAGAGGAAATACAAAAGAAAGGCTGAGATACAGAAAGGAAAAAGTCCAACATACATTTTATTCAGAGTATGAGAAGAGTGAGAGAATGGGTAGAAGAAATATTTTGAAAGATAATCACTGAGAATTTTCCAGAACAAATGAAAGATGTTGGTCACAAGTATCCAGTAAAAGGCCTAGTGAAACCCAATCACACTAAGTGGAAGCAACCCACTCCTAGACACATCATAGTGAAACTTCACAAAATTATGACAAAAGGAACGGAAGTGAGGGGGAAAAGAAAACCAGAGAAAATTAAGATTACCTTCAAAAACTGCAGTTGTCTTCCCAGCAGAAACAATGGCGGCTGGAGACAATAAAATGATATTTTCAATGAATTCAAAGAAAACAATCTAATTATATTAGATTCTATATAATCTAGAATTATAGTCTCACAGAAAGCATCTTTTAAAAATGAGAGCAAATAAAGCCATTTTTCAGACAAAAACTGAATTTGCTACTAGCAGTCACTCTCCAAAATAAATTCTAAAGAATTTTCTTCTTGAAGAAGAAGAAAGGTGATCCTAGATGAAAGATCTGAGATACAATAAGAAAAGCAGATAAAGTAACAAAGATGTGGATAAATCTAAATTAACACTATTTGTATAAAACATCAAAAATGCCTTGTCAGTTAAAAAATGATAGGGATAAAATGCATGACAATAATAATTTATGATCAGGAGGGAAGTAAATGGAGTTAAAGTGTCCTGAGGTCATTGTATCATTCAGGAGGAAAATAAAGGTATTTTAAAGTAATTTTAGGCTTTGATGAGTGAGATACGCCTATTGTCTCTTCTTGGGTTCGTCACTTTTTCCTTCAGGTCCATCACAGCATCGATCTAAATCAGCTTGTAACATTAGCCTCCACCAGAGCCTAAACCACACTTGCCTCTAGGCAATGAGATGTTTTGCCTTGTCACTTATCCTTAACTCCTCCTCTACCTCAACGAATCACCCACAATTTACAGTTTTAAAATAGCCATTTTATTAAGCTCCTGAATTCTGTGGGTCAGAAATTTTGGCAGAGAAAAACAGAAACAGTTTGTCTCTGTGCCGCTATGTCTGGGGTCTCAGCTTGGAAGATTCAAAGAGCTGGGGGCTTGGTGTGGTGACTCACACCTGGATTCCCAGCAATTTGGGAGGCTGAGGTGAGAGGATCACTTAAGGCCTGGAGTTCAAGACCAGCCTGGCCAACATATCAAGATCTACAAATAAAAAAACTACAAATAAAAAAAAATAGCTGCGTGTGTTGCTGTGCACCTGTAGTCCTAGCTACTGGAAAGGCTAAGGTGAGAGGACTGCTTGAGCCCAAGAGTTTGAGATTGCAGTAAGCTATGATTATGTCACTGCACTCCAGCACGGTGACAGAGCAAGAACCCATCTCAAAACAAAAGAAAAAGAGCTGGGAGTAACTCTAATGGCTAAAGGCTGGAATCACAGAGAGATTTCTTAACTGATATATCTGACACCTGGGCTGGGGTGGCTCAAAGGCAGGGCTCCTCTGAGCAGCTGACCAGAGCACCCATGCAGTTTGGGTTTCTTAGAGTATGGTAGTGGGATTCCAAGAGGGAGCATCCTGAGAGGAAGGATGGGAGGATCCAGGGAATGAACATTCCAAGAGAACCAGGCCTTTCCTGACCTAGCCCTGTGTATTAGTTTCCCATTGCTGCTATAACAAATTACCACAAACTTAGTGCTTTAAAACAATACAAATTTACTATCATACAGTTTGGGAGGCCAGAAGTCCCACATGGATTTCACTGGAACAAAATCAAGGTGTGAACAGAGCTGCATTCCTTCTGAAGGCTCAGGAAAAAATTTGTTCCCTTGCCTTTTCTAGCTTCTAGAGGCCACCTGCATTCCTTGGCCTGCGGCCCTTTCTACCATCTTTGAAGCCAGCAGCATAGCATCTTCAAATCTCTCTCTGGCCCTGAGACTCCTATCTCCCTCTTATAAGGACCCCTGTGACTACACTGAGCCCACCCAGATAATCCAGGATAATCTTCCAGCTTCAAGATCCCTAACTCAATGGCATCTGCCAAGTCCCTTTGCCATGTAAGGTAATACATATTCATAGGTTCTGCAGCTTATGCTGTGAACATCTACGGCAGTGGGAGGGACATTATTCTGTCAACTATACCTTGGGAATCACATAGCATAGCATCACATCCACAGTAAAGACTGGTCAAAGTAGTCACAGCCAGCTCAGATTCTAGAGTAGGGATCATAGACCCAACCTCTCAATGGAAGGAGTGCCAATGAATGCGTGGCCACGTGGCCATGGTTTGAAACTGCCACACCTTTCCTGTTGTGGCTGCTCCACATTGGCTAAGGGGGAGGAGCTTCACTCCTGTTTCTGACTCAGCAACATGAACAGGAAAAGAGATGGACAGCCCAGCAGACATTGAAAGGAGGCAAAAGATACACAGTACAGTTGCATTTCACATACATTTTAAATACTATCACATAAAAAATTAATAAACCCTCTTTTTATGCACAGTTGAAGTCAAGCAAATCTTACTTTATTCCTAACTGAAAACTAGACTCAAATTGTGCAAGTTTTGAATTATGTGAGTTTTTCAGGAATGCATCCTCTGCATAAAATGTGAATATGCTGTACTTGTTTTAATTCTCTAAGGACCAAAACACCATATAACATGAAGAAAGAAAACAGAGAAGATGTGAAAATTATATCCAACTTTTAGCATAAGGATTAAAGAATCACCAAATGATTAACTTCCCTCAAAATACGAGTTTCCCATGCTGTTTGAATTGAAGGAATTTTTTTTTCTGTTGAAATCAAGCATTATTAGTAAACAGCAGTTGCGAGAGCTCGAAGTGGCTAAATTGTAGGCTTTGTTGGAAACAGGCCTGAATAGAACATATTAGCATAAATTGTATTTTTATGGTTAAGCTGCAGTGTTAAATATCAAACTGTGCTAAACGACTGCTCTCCATACAGCTGCTAAATTGAACTACCTGTTATATCAGTTTAGCAAATTGTCAAAGTTGGAGAAGTCAGCAATTTAATGGATGTGTTTGTAAAATATCCTTAGGTACCCTGGCTTAACATCAAGAAACAAACCAACCTCTTCGAATGTTAAAAGTCTATTTTAAAAAACGGATTTACAAGGGGGTAAATATAAGATTAATTTTTAAAAGGAAAGCCAATATACTGTAGTACAATGAACCTAATATGTTCAGTTCATATTTCATGTCAAAAAAGTTTGTATTCTATCTTAATTTTCTCTACATTAAGCATTAGATGCTTTTTACCCTATCACTATATTACCATTCAGGACACTAGACACGGAATTTTGCTCAGTTAAACTGACAATCACTATTTGTCTTGTTCCAATTTTGACTATGGATTTTTGGCACATTTATCCAAAGGGTGGAAAATTAAGCAAAATGTATGCCCTCGTAATGTCATAGTTTTTGTTAAATTTTATATATTCTTTTGGAATACTGAGCATTTCAGATAGGTCTCTGCCTTCTATGCTATAATGGATGTTTGTAAAACACAGCAGATATTTAATATCCTGAGAATAAATAGCTTGTATATGGCTTAGTTCTGTCAAATGTAAAATTAAGCATAAATATTAGTGATGAATGCCAAAGCCAATTGTTGAAACTAGATCATAAAAACCCTTATTTGAGGTCTATTTACAACTGACCAATAGAAATAATCAGGAATTAGTTAATAAATGGTTTGCTTATGTCTTTTATGTAATAAGAAGATTATTAGAAAATAAAATAAGCTGTCATTGTCACTTCCTTCATGTGATTTTGTCACTTATTTTGATACCATCTACATAATACAGAATCATTTTTACTAGTTTTTAATTTTTTTTATTTTTATTTATTTATTTATTTTAATCAGAGTCTCGTTCTGTCACCAGGCTGGCGTGCAGTGGCATGATCTCGGCTCACTGCAACCACCATCCTGGGTTCAAGTGACTCTACTGCCTCAGCCTCCCACGTAGCTGAGACTACAGGCATGCACCACCACACCCAGCTAATTTTTGTATTTTTAGTAGAGACAGGGTTTCACCATGTTGGCTAGGATGATCTCGATCTCTTGACCTCGTGATCTGCCTGCCTTAGCCTCCCAAAGTGCTGGGAGGCATAAACCACTGTGCCCAGTCATAATACTTTTTTCTAAATATAAAAGCAACACCATGGAATGATATGCAGCCATAAAAAGGAATGAGTTCATGTCCTTTGCAGGGACATGGATGAAGCTGGAAACCATCATTCTCAGCAAACTAACACAGGAACAGAAAACCAAACACCACATGTTCTCACTCATAAATGGGAGTTGAACAATGAGAACACATGAACACAGGGAGAGGAACATCACACACTGGGGCCTATCAGGGGAGGGGGGCTAGGGGAGGGATAGCATTAGGAGAGATACCTAATGTAGATGACCAGTTGACAGGTGCAGCAAACCACCACGGCACGTGTATACCTATGTAACAAACCTGCATGTTCTGCACATGTATCCCAGAACTTAAATTAAAAAAAAAAAAAAAGGAAAAGAAAAGCAACACATGCTCAGAACAGAAAATGTAGAAAATATAAACCAACTAAACAAAAAAGTTTAAATCCTCCATAATAATTTATTTTAAATACCCTTAATTAATTCTCATTCTTGATCCTTGAAGGCAATTAGAATTGGAGAAAAGACATAAGTATAAAAATCAACTCATAAAAGTGCTAGAGGGAGATGCAGATGATTTTTATGGGCACCTCCCAACAGTCCCACCCCCAAAACCCTAATTAGGAGAAAACCAGGTTTACACCTCATATCAACGGGCAATCGAGTCAGTACCATTAGAATCTCAAAGCCAGGATGATTCCAGAGGACACATGGGCCCCTAGGACAATTTAGTATAACATAATACAAATTGAGATAAACAGAGAAAAATTAAAGTGCTATGAGAACCCAGAGAAGGAAGAGAAAGGCTCTGACTAGCAAGATCAAAGATGACTGCAGAAGAAAAACATTTGAATGGAACTTTGAATGGCGAACAAGCCAGCAAGAACCTAAGAAGTCAAAGGGAACAGCATTCCAAAGAAAGGGAACATAATGGAAGGCACAGAGTGGTGAAGTTCAATATGAATGGTTCCATCATCAGGTCACAGAAGTACCTCACTGACCCATTCTTAAAGTAGCAAGAGAGTCAACCCCAGCAGCATACTGATCCACTTTTCTTTTTCAAACTTTCCTTATGAGGTCATATTAGGAAATTCTAGAAAATCTAGTATCATTAAACATTTCCAGACTCTGCAAGTGAGGACTGTTTTAATCACAGCTGACAGAAACCCAATTTAAACTAGAAAAACAAGTAGGAATTCATTAGTTCACATAATTGAAAAGTTAGTGTATAGGCCGGTTCAGCTAAAGCTGTACCTAGGTGCTCAAATGATCTGGTTGTGTTTCTGTTGCTGCTTCTCTTTCTCTGCTCTGCTTGTATCCACTTCTCTTTGCCTGTTAGCACCACTCCTACTGTAGACAGACTCTTTCCATATCCCAGTAAAGGTAACTTCCGGTGGGCCCAGGCCAACATCCTTACAAGCTGCTAACATAAATTAAAAAGATAGCCTTCCCTCAATAGATTCAGAAGAAGAATCCCCAAGGGGACACCTTTGCAGCCAGAATTGGACAAATGCCCATCCCTAAACCAGCCACTGTGACTGGAGGGATGTAATACTACAGCTGACCCACTGCAGGTCACTGCCCACATGTGAGGGCAGGAGGAGGCACAAGTCACCATGGACAGCCCCATCAGGATCACTCCAGGTAGGAGAGCAGGTTCCCAAAGGAATAAGAGGAGGACGGGAGAGAATGCTCAGCACATGACAGCTATAACTAGCACGGCTGATCTCCCAGGTATTTGGAGAACTCCCTTTCATCTCAGCAGTGGGGACACATCACCATAGGCCGAGACATTTACTTGGGAAGCACTGCAGGTGGATGACAGTTCTCCTGCAATGTACGATCATGAGAAACATACTAAAGACACTTTCAAACCAGCACCTAAAAACCAACCTAACAAAGATATTTTCCCCCAATGCTCAAAATGGAAGACTCTATTGAATTCTAAAATAGAGAAGCAAAGCAACCAATCACTCCCCAACTCATTCCCTAGTAATAAGAATCACCTGGTTTAGCTCTTGTGTCTTACATTAGCATATTTGAAATCTGGTCATTTAAAATTAGATCATAAATGGAACAAGCATCCATATGGCATTGAGGATGTGCCAGGCACTATTCTAAGTGTGTTACATATAGTAATGCAACAACCCCGTGAAGCATGACCTACTATTATTTCCATTTATGGCTGAAGAAGCCAGAGCACAGAGAGGTCACACCACAGGTAAGATTTGAATCCAGGTGGTCCAATCCAGAGTCCATGCTCTTTACCCCAAGGTTAGACACAGAACCTCTATTCCAGATAAGTCATAATGTAAAAATGGTGAACGAGGGAACAGGAAAAAAAAGGGACACACTGGAAAAAAAAAAAAAGAGTCTGCAACAGAATAAATAAGCTGATACAATATTAGCAACATAACCTAGACACTGAACTGTCAGCTCAGAAACATAAGCCTGTCCACGTAGCCCCAACATCATCTATGGAGGGTGTGAGCTGTCTGGTTTAACAAATCCAGGTTAAAGACTCATTAAACTCTACTGGCATGAAAATATCCTCTCTTTTCCACAGATGGTGTACCCATAAAGGCAGCCTGGTGTCTAGAGATAACCTCACTACACAGTGCCCGATACAGTGTCTGGTACACTGTCATGCCCAATAGGGTTTCTTTCATTTTCCTTAGGAGAGTCACAAGAGCTGAAAGACTAGATTCAATGATCAAGTATTTATTGAGTACCTACCATGTACCAGACCCTGGGCTGGGCCCTCAGGACACAGCAATGATGAGACAGGCACAGCTATGCACCCACAGTATCTTCCATCAAGCCTGGCTCATCCCACATTGAAGCTGAGGTTAACCAGAATTTTTGGCATCTTTTACAAGCAGTCCTGATATCTGGATGGCATACACCTGTACAGATATTCTGCTTGGTAAAATACTGAAATATTTTGTACTACTTGATAAACAGTCACTGCCTAAGTCTCTGGGGTATTTTACCACTACCCCCACCCTGCCCTGACCCCTCTCTCAGGAACCCCAAACATTCCCCATTATCCGTCACGTGGGGGGTAACCTGGGCCTAGCAGGGGACCCCCCAAGCCCCCATTCCACATTCCAGCATATGTCCTGCATTTGTTCTGATTGGTGGGTACCAATGCCCCTTTCCGTAATCACTAAAAGTATCCCCAAATCCCCATTTCCATAAGCTTTTAACTCACACTTTTCTGGCTGACTCCAGTTCTCTTTAGAAACAGTAGGTCTTTATTTAAAAAAAAAAGAGAGAGAGAGACGCATCAGACGCACAATGTGACAATTAGCAACTGTCTGACAATGACTCGCTGACGCAGAGGACATCATGCCAAGAAGGCACCAAATTACCTCCTCCTCCTCCACCCACTGCAGCTTCTATCAGCAGATACCCTTAGAACAGAGGCTCCAGTGAGAGGGACCAAGATGGCCCAGCAACCAAGGGAACGGGCGGGACCTTCTCACCTCCCCTGGCCTCTCACAGACTCCTGCTGGCTGTGTCAGTCACGAAAGAGTGCAAACAACACCACTCAGGGAATTTCACCCATCTGCCCACATGACACCTCAGTTGCTGGGAAATCCCTGTACCTGTCCAGGTGCCAAGAAAGATCAGGACTGACGGAGATCTTCAAAAACAGACTCAAAGGCAGTAGGGTTTCCCATGAACATTTTGTTCTCAACCTTGGCTGCCCCTTAGAATCACTCAGGGATGCTTTTAAGATACAGATGCCAGGCCCCAGCCAATTCCATCAGCAGATCCGGGGGGCCTGCCACGGCTTAGGGGGCTCCAGATACAGGAACTGCCTCCAAGGGCCAGTCAGATGGATCCCTGGGGTTCCACTCCGCTGTACAAGTCAGCAGCCCAGAAAGGGAATGTCCGGACATCATTTGGGCTCCAGATACCCCCTCCTACCCTGCCCACATGCTCATACAGCATACGGAGCTGTGAATGTCCCCCTTCCACTGGGGGAAAGGTCCTGAGAATAAAGGGTTCTGGGATTTTGCCCGTGCATGATAGCTGGACAGTAAGGACAAGAAAGACATTTATTCAAATCCTAATAAGAGACTGAGTTTATTAGCATCATTTAGTATTATCTTTCAGAGATTTCCGAGTTTTTTTTCTGTTAATTAATTTTTTTAAAATATCTAGAAATGGATATTTAAAAGCTGACTTCTCTTTTTCTTTTTCTCTTTCTTTTTCTTTCTTTTTTTTTTTTTTTAGATGAAGTCTTGCTCTGTTGCCCACGCTGGAATGCAGTGGTGCAATCTCTGCTCACTGCAATCTCCACCCTCCAGGTTCAAGCGATTCTCCTACCTCAGCCTCCTAAAGAGCTGGAAATGCAGGTGTACACCACCATGCCCAGCTAATTTTTGTATTTGTAGTAGGGACAAGGTTTCATCATGTTGACCAGGCTGGTCTTGAACTTCTGACCTCAGGTGATCCAACTGCCTCAGCCTCCCAAAGTCCTAGGATTACAGGTGTGAGCCATCGTATCCAGTCTAAACAGCTGACTTCTCAAAGACAATATCATACAAAAGAAAAAAACATAATATAAATGAGCCCCTGTTGTTTTCTGAGCCATTTTTTAAAGTACCCTGTCCTTTACCCAGCAAAGAGGTCCTTGTCCGTACACACTGAAGTCAACAGAGCCAGAAGGGAGAGCAATGGCAACAGAAGACAAACCACTTTAGGAGCTAGTCCCCCAGGCACTCCTTCCTGGCATAGATCCTGAAATCATGCCCCTCCCATGAGGCTGCCCGGATTGGCAGCAAACCAGGCCATTGAGCTCAAGAACCTCCAAAGGTCTCCTTTCTAAAGAAGGATCACATTTCCTGTGTTGCTGACAAGGAAACTAAGGTGCAGGGAGGTAAAGGGGCCAAGTCAATGGGCAATTGTCTTTTTAGGGCAAAAAAAGACACCCTTGTCAACTCAAAAGTTCAGTAACAAGAAAAAACCTCAGACATGCCTTTGGGGGACACATAAGCTTGAGATTTTTAGTTAAATTAAACTGCTGTTAAATGTGTTGTTTTTTGTCTTATAAATTTTGCCACCAAATAAAGGAACAAATCAATGCAAATGTCTCAGGTTAGAAACCAAATCCAGGCAGAGTGACAAGGCGTCTCGTGTTGTAGGTCACCCCTCCACACCGCCACCGCTGAGTAAGGAAAGGAGGACACGACCTCGCTGCCACCTCTCCCAGCAAGTTTGCCTTTGCAAAGTGGACACCAACCAGGTGGAGGAGCAGGCCTCAGGCATGACCCAGGAGGAAAGAGGAGAGGAAACCAAATCAAGGGAGCAAATCAGAGAGAGAGCTCGGGAAGAAATCAGAAGCACACAAGTTCAAAACAGGTAGAGCTCACGTCCATCCACTATAGGTATTCTAAGCCTTAAAATGTGGTAGGGACACTGCAGGGGCTCATGACTTCTGATTTTCTCAGCTAAAGGCAAAATGTATCCTCCCTATTTTAATTAAAGAGCAAGATTTAATTATGTTTGCACATCCGGTGGTTCTAGAAATAAGGAAGAGAGGAGAGCTTTATTTTCATTACTTTTGTATGTCAGCATCATTTCAAATGCCTAACAACTATGTGATGTGGGCAGCTGCAGCCTCTCTGAGTATTGCATCACGGGGCCAGAATGATGGCTTGGAAGGCAAAGGGTCAGACCTGCTGACCACTTGAGCTCCATGCCATATGATCATATGAACTATTGAGAAATAGAAGTTACTTATGTAAAGATATGTTCCCAAGCAAGTTGTCAATACACTATATCTAAAACGTACCATGGAACTGTTAGGAAAACTCTATTGCCGATAGGGCAGTGGTTCTCAAAGTACGGTAACCGAAGAAGCCGCATCAGCATCACCTGTGAACCCATTAGAGTAGCCAATCCTCAAGCTCCACCCTGGACCTACTGACTTAGAAAATCTGGGGGTGAAGCCCCACAGTCTGTGCTTCAAGAAACCCTTGTGATCTTGTTGAATGCTACAGCAACTCATTTAGTAAGCAAAATAGCTCCTAACCTATGTGTTTCAAACATTAGAGTTTGCTGCAAACATGTCTGTTGCATAGTTCTAGATCCTTTGCTTCAAATGGTCAATATCTGTTTCAGAGAGGACAGGAAATCCACAAGGGCCTCCTTGCTGTCCAGAACACTCCACCTTAGGGACTTTGCCCTGGCCATGCCCTCCGATGGGAGCACCCTCCACCCTACCCCATACAGGGCTTGTCTTAAATGTCATCATCTCAGCAAGGCCACCCGGTATCCCTGATTCCCCTTATCTTGCTCACTGCTCCCAAAGTATTTTGCCCTTCTAAAGAACTATATAATTCACTTATTAAAGTAGAGGGTTTTCCATATATCTCCCTTCAGTAGAAAATAGATTGCTGTCATGGCAGTCTGTAGTGTGCAGCACACAGTAGGTGTACATACACACACGCGTGCACACACACATGCACATATATATATGTATACATGCACATATACATATATATGACACACACATATGTGTGTATAAATGTCTAAGTGTGTGTATATATAACTATAAAGATATAATGAATAAATGAGTCAGGCAAATTCCAGGATAAACCTTTGGGTGTACAGCCTTCACTTATTTTGTAAAGGCTCAAACAAGGGGGCTACCTTTATAAACCGGAGAGAAGTTTCCATCACCCATGGAGGATCCCAGTGTTGGTTCCCACACTGCATCTTCCTGAAGATACCTGAATGGTTGATAACCTTGTTTTGCAACCAACATTCAGGAAAGAGTAAGTTTCTGGAACTGCTCTATGAATCGCTAGTGAAGATGCTGGATGTAGAAATCTTTGCCATCAGTTGAATGCACTACTCATCTGACAATACTTTCTTTCAAATAAAGTCTTCTCCCATGTTTAAAAGTTAAGACAATTAAATTGCACAACTATTAGAGGTAACTAAAATGTAATACAGCATATTCTGTTATTGTGTTTTCCATGCTTTGATTTTAAATTGATTCTAAAACATAAACACTTGTAAACAGCATTGAAAATATGATGGAACATACAGAACCAAGAATTGTGACTGAACCCAAAGAACAAAATGTGATCCTGTGACATGAAATCTGTGCCACTTGAAGAATAATGTTTCAAGTGCAAAGATCAAGTGGACTCTCTGTTCCTTCTCTTCATCAGCTGCTGAGAACCAAGACATATTTTTGTTTCCTTCCTATGTGGATTACAACTTTGTATTTTCCCCAAAGTTCACAAGAAGAAAAAAAGAAAGGGAATGGCATATGCAGCACCATATCATAAAGTCCTTATTAGTTTTTAGCTATACAGTTTCTCTAATGGGATCACTTTCCCTTTGAAAATACAATGGCTTCTTCTGATTGTTGGCAGTTGCTTTCTAAATCAGCTCCACAGTTGTTATACTGCAATTTCTTTTCATTGCCCACTGGGTTACCATGGTTTCTTGGGTCCAATATTTTCATCATTTCTTGATTATTTATTGTTTGGCAGGAGATATCTTTTAATGTTGTTCTTTATTCAGAAAGGCTATATGGGAAGTAAACTTCCTGAGTACTCATATGTCTGAAAATGTTTATTTTACTCTCACACTTAATTGTTCACATGGCTGGTAGAGCAGACACTGCTGGGTGTCACAACATTCATCTCCCACCCTGATACTTTTCATAATAGCATCTTCCTTTGTACAGGTATTCTCCTCCATATGTCCACAGGCAGGTGGTCTACCTATTACCCTTACAGTGATTGGTTTAGGAATAGACATGTTAAAATTTTGATAAACGGAACAAGAGAAAAAGTCTTCCAGGACTTCTGAATAAAAGGCATTCCCATCTTCCTCTGGAGATGATTATTTCTGACTGTGGTTCCTAGAACTACCGTGGATATCTTGTCACCATAGTAAAGCTAGCCTGAGCACAAAGCCAACGAGCTAACGAGACACTGCAAAATAAGAGAAGGATCAGGAATCCTGATTATTATTTGTCATTATTAAGCTGATAAATTTACCAAAACTGGTGATGCCCTACCTCTGAATTTCAGAAAATGTGAGATAATATAGTCCCCTCTTCTTTAAGCCACTTGAAGGGCTTTCTGTTCCTTGCAGCCAAAGAATCCTAATTAATACATATGGGTACAGAATTCTTAGTTTCCTTTCCCTTAAAACTTTGAAAGCATTATACCATTGTCTTTTTTGGGTCTTTCTGGCTTTGTTTGTTTGTTTTGTTTTGTTTTGAGATGGAGTTTTGCTCTTATTGTCAGGGCTGGAGTGCAATGGCACTATCTCGGCTCACCGCAACCTCTGCCTCCCAGGTTCTCCTGCCTCAGCCTCTCAAGTAGCTGGGATTACAGGCATGTGCTATCACACCTGGCTAACTTTGTATTTTTAGTATAGACGAGGTTTCTCCATGTTGGTCAGGCTGATCTTGAACTCCTGACCTCAGATGACCTGCCTGCTTCGGCCTCCCAAAGTACTGGGATTACAGGCGTGAGCCACCATGCCCGGCCCCATTATGCCATTGTCTACAGGTATTTACTGTATCCTGTATCGATTACTGATGTAATATGTGAATCTACTTCCTATATCCTTGTGAATAATGTAGTTTTTCCTGCTGCTGAGAGCTTTTATTTCTCTCTTTGGTACAGGCAGGTAGGGAGCAGGCAGGAACATCTGGAATTCCACCATCTTCAACGGAAAGTAAGGCACTTAAATGTATTTCCTTCCTAGTGGGAGATGACTTTCCTTTTTACCCTCTGGCTCTACTCCCAGGATTTCCTTCTTATCTGCTAGGTCTACACCAGATATATTGTGCTTCCTTGCCCCAACTTCACATCTTTGGATGTCCCTTAGCAAATCATTCATAAGTTCAGAAAATCATTCTTAAAATTCAAATTGCTCTATACAAATCTTAGAAAGGAAAGAGCTACTTAGCCAATGTGTGACTTCATTCCCAGAGTACTGAAATTCATTATAATGTGTCTTGATCTGGATCTGTTTTTATTTATCCTGCTTGGCACTCAGTGGGCCCCTTTTAATTGAAGAAACTGATTCTTCCTTTAGCTCAGAGAAAAATTATTCCATTATTAATTCATTTCTTTCACATCTACTATGCAGGTATTGGACCTTCTCAAACTAGTCTATGATCTTTTTACATATTTCTTTAATTTGCCACCTTTTCATGCTACTTTCTGAAAGATTTTCTCTATTTTATCTCATTTTCTTATTTGGACTATATCACGTCCTTTTTTATTTATTTATTTTTTTAGAGACAGGGTCTTATCTGTTGCCCAGGCTGGAGTGCAGTGGTGCCATCATAGCTCACTGCCTCAGCCTCCTGAGTAGCTGGGATTACAGGTACATACCACCATGCCTAGCTAATTTTTCTTTTGGTACAGACAGGATCTCACTATGTTGCCAAGGCTGGTCTTGAACTCCTGGCCCCAAGCAGTCCTCCTGCCTTGGCCTCCCAAAGTGCTGGGATTACAGGTATAAGCCACTGTGCCCAGCCATAATTACATGTTTTTCACAGAAGTGAGTCATTGTTTTATCTATGTAAAAATCTCTGAATTGCTTTTAATATCTCAATATCCTCTCAAGTGACTTCCTGTTTATCTTAGTCTTCGTCTCTTATGTTGTTGATTTCCCTCGGATGTCTAGTGGTCCTTAGGAGATCCTTTATATTTGCAGCTGAAGGGCTGTAGATTAGTATAGGTAGCTCATGTATGTTTCCTTTGTAGTTAGGCAGGTCTATTTGCTCTGAATGTAAGGGTCGACTCTAGCCTTTGTGTGCAGAGACTCTTCTCTTTGGTATATGCAGGTAGGGAGCAAGCAAGTACATTTGGAACTCTACCACCTTCACAGGAAAGTAGAGCACTTAAATGTATTTCCCTCCTAGCAGGAGATGACTTTCCTTTTTACCCTCTGGCTCTACTCCCAGGATTTCCTTCTTATCTGCTGGGTCTACATCCATATTACTGTACATTGCTTTCTTGTCCCAATTTCATATCTTTGGATGTCCCTTAGCAAATCATTCATAAGTTCAGAAAACCATTCCTAGAATTCAAATTGCTCTATACACATCTTAGAAAGGAAAGACTTACTTAACCAAAATGTCCCAAGGACATCTTTCCAGTTAACCACCCAGAGGAGGGATGTCTCTGCTCTTGAATTCATCTCACCCCACTTCCAAGGCTCAGCCTAGACCCCTGTCTCAAAGCTCACTCTTGTCCTCCACATGTGCCAATTCCTAGCTTGGATCTTGTCTGAACAAGGTCTCCCACCTCTGACACAATTCTTCATTTAGTTCTAGGACATGTTTGCCCATTGAATACTGCACTCTTGAAATAACAAACTGCAAGCCCATCTAGCTGGTCTTGATGAAATCTCTTTTCTACCCATAGCACTGCCTCCTGTTTTCAGAGTTGTCATGAATTGCTTTTTTTTTTTTTTTCTAGATATCTTTAGTTACCATTTCAGTGGATTCTAAGAAGGCAGGGAAGGCAAATGAATGTACTCAGTCTGTCATCTTGAAAAAGAATCCTGTGTACATTTCTATTAACACAAGTCAACCTTATTTCAGTTCTTTTGACAATGTAGAATTTCAGAGTGTCTGGAAAGCGAATAAACGGAGGGCAAGGGATTAGAAGTGAAAATTCATACACTGAGTAAAATATTTTAAAATCTAGATTCAAGTGTATAAAGTCGAATACACTTCCTCTTTATAACAATAATTAGTTTCTGTATTGACCTCCTATTCCCTTCAAAGTTAGACATTTAATCTAGGTTATTTCCAAGTAAACTTAGTTCCTTCTGGGTAAAATTAACCATTTCAAGCTTAACTAGATCAATTCAAGATATCACACCACTATAACCCTTCTTGTCAGGGTTCTAGCTAATGTCTCTCACACATTTGGGGACATGGTACCTGCCCTAGCCTCCATCAACTGCCTTCCTTCCACCTGGTCATTGCTCACTGGCCTCTATCCCTATCGATTCCTCCACCGATTCAATGGTCCTCATGTTGGCCTCCAAGCATCAAGACAGAGGGGTCACCTGCATCCTTCTGATTTCAACTAGGAGCTCCTTTTGGTTCTCTGATCCCTTTATTCTCAATCTCTCCCTCCATTAGCCATTTGTTATTTCCAAATAAATTATCTATAGACTAGGAGTTTTGGACACTGTCCTGTGCTACTCTCTCATCTCTAATGAAGACATGCTGCCTTGCCCTTTTGTACTTTTGCTGGTGCTGTGCCATGCCGACACAGGAAGTTTCTCTACAGGGCTTCATTCTGGGAAACAGCAAGAATGGAAAGTGACATAGGGATGCACCTGCTCCTCTTATCCCACCTCCAAGGCTCAGCCCACTGCACAAAAAGACAGGAAATTAGGTATCTTTCCATGAACCCACTGGAAAAAAACCCGGGAACATTTCCTCTGGTTCCTCCCTGTCCCTGAATTAGGCCATGTTTAGCTAGTTTACAGAACAGGGTACTTTTATTCTTCATCTACACTGCCATGTTTTACTGATTCTAAGATGTACATTTCTTTAGACATAGATGTCTCTTAAAACTGGGAGGTACCTTAAAATTGGTGACCTCTTATATGTTATGAATGGAGTGTTTGTGTTCCCCCCAAATTCCTATGTTGAAGCCCTGACCTCCAATGTGATGTTATTAGGAGGAGTGGCCTTTAGGAAATAAGTAGCTTTAGATGAATCATGAAGGTGTGGTCCCCAGGATGGGGCTGGAGCAGTTATAAGAAGAGGAAGAGCACTTTGGGAGGCCGAGGTGGGTGGATCATTTGAGGTCAGGAGTTCGAGACCAGCCTAACCAACGTAGTGAAACCTCATCTCTACTAAATACAAAAATTAGCTGGGCATGGTGGTAGGCACCTATAATCTCAGCTACTTGGGAGGCTGAGGAAGGAGAATCACTTGAACCCAGGAGGCAGAGGTTGCAGTGAGCCAAGATCGTTCCACTGCACTCTAGCCTGGGAGACAGAGCGAAACTCCCTCTCAATAAAAAAGTAAATAAAAATAAATAGGAGAGGAAGACGCCAGAGTTCTCTCTCTCTCTCTCTTTGCCATACTGTAAAAGGCAGCTGTCTACAAGCCAGAAAGAGGGCCCTCATCAGAACCCAACCATGCAGGCACTTGATCTTGGACTTCCAACTTCCAGACTATGAGAAATAAATGTCTGTTGCTTAAGCCACCCAGTCTATGCTGCTTTGTTTTAGCAGCCTGAACAGACCAAGACATTAGATGAGACAAAACACATTTCCAATCCATTATTTATGCTATAACTTTATGCCTTGTGTATTAGTTTTCTAGGGCTGCCATAAACTGAGTGGCTTAAACAACAAAAATTGATTGTCTACAGTTCTGGAGGCTAAGGACCAAGATCAAGGGATTGGCAACGTTTGTTCCTTCTGAAGGCTGAAGGAAGGATGTGCTCTAGCCCTCTCTGCTTGGCTTATAGATGGCTGTCTGCTCCTTACCGTCTTCTCCTTGTGTCTCTTCACACTATCTTCCCTGTATGCATGGCTCTGTGTCCAAATTTCTACTTTTTATAAGCATATCAGTCACACTGGATTAGAGCCCACCCCAGTGACCTCATTTTAATTTGATTACCACTATAATAGACCTTCTCTCCTAATACAGTCACATTCTGAGATACTGGAAGTTAAGACTTCAACATTTGCTTTTTGGGGAGGCACAATTTAGCCCCATAATACCTCAATTTCTTCAAAGATTTGTTTTAGATGTGCAAAACCAAACTCTTCCAAATGAAAAGTCTTGCTTTGTCTCTGCTATGAATTTGAAAATACCGATATTTAAAATCTGAATAGGAGCCCTACCTGTTTATCTTTACATTCCTATAGTAACAGTCCAAATGCTTCCAGCAATGCATTAATAACAGAATAAGGGAAGGGCCATAAGGAAATTTTAAGAGGTGGGGAAGAAAGAAATCTCTATTAATATTTCAAAATTTTATCCAACTTCATTAAATTTAATTTGGTAAATTAAATTAGCCCAAGGTGCCAAATGTGCTACTCAAAAGTCTCCCTTTTAGTCTTTCCCAACAGCAGAGAAGCAGGAGGACACCCCAGGAATCTTGATGACATAACCCAAAGCAGCTTACCAGAAACAAGAAATGTGTACATTTCTTGTTTAATCTTTAAATGCCACGTGAATTTTACATTGCCCTCCGCAATATTCCTCTACCCATGTGTGGCAACAGCTTTTATGAGGAGGAAAAGTCAAAACTATTTCCCCCCGAAGTTTCAAGCAGCATCCAGGAGATGCAGCCAGCCTGTCCTATGATTTCATGTGCCCCTGGCATAATGCCCCATGTTGGAGAAGCATGGAGGAAATAGGAAGTTCCACAGATAAAGGGGTTTTGTTTTGTTTTCAGCAGGGAAAGATCTTCATTTTGGCACTGTCAGGAAACCAGTCCTTTTCCACTCAAAGGACAGCATTTCCTGAAGAGCAGATACATGTTCCTTCCCAGCTGGTGAAGAGTCTGCCAGGTGGAAAGGAAACGGCACGCCACAAAATGAACAATACAACTGCATTTGAGCAAGGATGTGCACATCACAGAGAAAGGGACCAAGGGCAAGCAGGGTGAGAGTTCAGGGGAGAGGAGAAAGTCACGCAGCCCCGGCACAGAGCAAGGCAGCAGGGGGTGCAAAGCATGAGCAGGAGGTGGGGAAATGGCAGAGAAAGGTGAGAAAATGGATGAGTTGAATTAGACTTACGGCAAAGATCAGCAAATCAGAAATGATGGTGGGACAACAGAGCATAAATAAAGCTGGGCCAACAAAAAATATCCACATCCTGAGCTTCACAGAGCACCTAGAACAGCCACAGAGAAATAACCTCCTCTATTGTAGGTGCAATGATGCCGATCTGTCCTCTCATTTCCATCAGCTTATTGTGTTGTGACATCTGCTTAGGTGAATTTTCTAGGCACCGATGAAGCTGGAGTTACTGAGTGATTTCCAAAACTCACTCTAAATGCTATGATCAGTGACAAATTTAGGTCTGAAAATTACTTAACCAGCCTTTGAATGAATGCAAGTCAATGACAAGCATTTTCCCTCAAATTTAATAAGTTAAAGAAGGGTTCCTTGTTGGTTTTTATTTGCATCTCTTAGATTATTCAGCATCAACTCTGAGTGCATTCCAGGCTGGGCTCCTGTATAGTCGTGTCCAGAAAGGTCTCATTCTGTGGGTTTCATCTTTCCTTACTCCACTCACATAAAGATGAAATGGCAAACACATCTGTGACTGTCAGGCCTGTTTTGGCCTCCAGAGGTCTGTGCTGCTGGTGGTCAGCAGCCCTGTGGAGAGGCAAAGCCAGGGAGAAAATGAGACAGCTTTCAAGGATCATACTTATGGAAATCCCCAGGGCTTATGGCCAATATCAAAACCCAACCAGCACCACCACCACCAAAGCAAAGAAATAAAATCAGAATTCTTCTATTTGTTATGAGGACAATTCTCCATTTTCAAACTCAGGTATGTAAGGAATGAAACTTACCTGTTCTCTAATAATCTTGATTTATAGTGCAGTCCTCTGTTAGACAGAGATTAATTCCAGGCAACTCAAGGTGTCTCCTCCAATCCCGTCTCCCTGGAATTATGTCTACATTCCAGGGCCTTACTCAGTTAAGTGCCAAAGCCTGTGAGCCTTGCCTAAATACAAGGGCATGGGTTTTCTCTGCTCTCTGGCTTGCCAGACTTATAAGGGGTTTGCACGGTCACTGCCCCTCAGGATTTCATGAAGACACAGAGCAAGACCTGCCTCCTAAGGAACCACCGACATCTGCCTTTCCTCCTTCCCTCCAGCTCTCCTCCTCTCCCCTTACCAAGGGCACCATCACCCCATTGGGAAGGGGATTAAAAGGTTTTAAAGAAGGCTTTTCTTACTCATGGGGCATCTTTCTAGATCTTTTGTCTATGCATTGAGTCCTTTGGTGCCCCACAAGAACCTGACTGTAGCAAATCAAAAGCTAAGCATCAATTTCTGAAATCCGCTATGTCACTTGTCCCCTGAGGCAACGAGCACAGAATACCCTAGCTGCCTGGGCAGGAGACGTGCCATCCCTAAGAGAAATCAGAGGGACAAAAATACTCAGTGAAGAGTATCCTGCCACATTCTCCATCGTCCTTCAGCTGCCTACATGGCAATGGCTATGTCTGCTTTCCTTTCATGCTTTGTCCCTTTTGAACTTCTTGCATCAAAAGTCTTTAGGAAAAACATCAAATAATTAGACACTGTAATTGCTGGTTGCACAGGGACAGGAAGAAAGAGCAAAAGGGGCCTTTGGCTAGTTATGTGGGGCTGAAACAGTATGAATGGTTCAAGGAACAGCAAGTAATGAAATGTGGTTAAGACGGAGGAAGCAAGCATCCCATTTATGTTTTTTAAAAGACTATATTTGTATGTAGACAGATATATGTGAACAAATGTACAGAAAAAGATTGAGCGTCCATATTTTTTCTCTATGTGCTGCTCATTGTTTAAATTATTTCCAATAAGAAAGTATCTGTGCTCTGTACACAAATGAAATGCAGGGTGCATGTGGAAGGTCAGTACCAGATAAAGGTGGACAGACAGGCAGTAAGGACAGGAAAGAAATGCTTTCATTAGGAGTTTAATCTTTATCATGAAACTGGTAAAACACAGACAAAATTTAATAATCCTAATTAGCATCTTCTGGTTATGAAATCAACATACACTCATTGTAGGGAATTTGGAATACAAAGAAATACAAAAATAAACTTAAATGCTTCAGTAATCCCCTGAGAGAGTCAGTGTTGACATTTTGGTATAGTTCCTACTGATTTTAATATATGCATATGAATATTTTTAACTACATGTGATCATTTTATGTAAATAATTTGGTGCATATTTTCCCAGAATTTTCCAACGAATATATATTTCTTTAAATGAGATCACACTACACAAATGTTCATCAACTTACTCTTTTCATTTAGCAATCAGTATCTCCTAGCCATCTGACTTCATCCACTGATAGAGACCAACCTCACTCTTTCTACCAGACATAGTATACTTTATTAAACAGGATGTACCTTTGATAACCAGTACTCTATTAATAGACATTTGAAGTATTTCCAGTTTTAGTATTATAAAAATGCTTTAATTACTATCCTGATATATTTATTTATGCAAATATGTCCTGAGATAAAATTCTTAGAAATGTATTGTTACGTCAAATAGTATGCACATTTTAAATTTTAAAGTCCTCCAAAAATGCTGTAGAAATAAATCATTCTAACAATCGAACATGAGAGTACCCTGTCACCAAACCTTAACAACACTGCATATTTTGTATCTTTTAATGTCTGATGATCTGACTGGCAACACATAATACATTATTTATTTTACAAATATTTTCCTCATATTGATATTTATCTTATTACTATTTTAATTTTCTTTTCAAAGAAATTTTTTCCAATTCATATTTCTGAGATTATTAAAAAAGTTCACCCACGTTTAATTGTAGACTTTTTGTTTTATATTTAAATATGTAATCTACCTGTAACTCACTTTGGTTTAAAAATTGAAGTAAGGATCCAGGTTTTTTAAATAAAAATGTTAATGAAGTATAAGATACATACAGAAAAGGGCACAAAACATCAACATGCAGCTTGATGAATTTTCACAAAATAGCCCCACCCCATACCATACACTCAGACCAAGAAATCAAATATGACTCACACCTTAAAAGTTCCTTAATTCCTACTTCTAGTCATTACCACCCCCAGATAACCACTATCCTGATTCCTGTTACCAGAGATACATGCTGCCTGTTTTGGTGTTTGGCTTCTTTTTCTCAGCATTATGCTTGTGACATACACTGATGGTTTTACAATGTGATTATAGATTACTTATTCTCATTTCTGTATATATTCCCAAATACTATGATTTATTTATCCATTCTACTGTCTTTGGACATCTAGGTTGCTTCAAGTTTGAGGTTATTATGAATATGAATGCTACCCTTCTTATATATGTCTACTGGCAGATATATATACTATATTTGTTTGTCATATATCTAGGAGTGGGGAATTGGTGTACAGGCAGTATGTTCAGCTTTAGTAGATACTGCCCAGTAGATACTGCCCAATGATCTTCCATGATAGCTGTATTAGTTTACATTCCCACCAATAATATATGAGAGTCTAGTTGTTCCACATTCCTGTCAACACTTGGTATTGTCTGACTTTTTAATTTTAGCCATTCTGCAGGACATGTAGAAATATCTTTTTGTAGTTTTAATTTGCATTTCTCTGAGAATTAATGCAATTGAGATATAACTTTTAATATATTTATAGGCCATTTGAACGTCCTCTGTGTAAAGTCTTTGTTCAAATTTTTTGTCCATTTTTCCATTGGGTTACTTGCCTTTCTCATACTGATTTGTAGTTGTTTACAGTATCTTCTCCTACTCTGGGCTTGCCCTTTCATTCTCTTAGTGGTATCTTTTGATAATCAGAATTTCTTGATTTTAGTCTAGTTTACCAATATTTTCCTTTATAGTTAGTCCTTTTGTGTGATGTTTAAGAAATGTTTGGTTATTCTAAGGATATACAGATATTCTCTTATATTTTAAGAGCTTTATTGTCTTACCTAACATATATAGATCTACAATGCAGTTAGAATTGATATTTGTGAATGGCTTGAGAAAGATTCATATTTTTCCATATGGATACTAAATTAATCAGCACTATTTATTGAAAAGACATCCTTTCTCTACCATATTTTAGTGCCCACTTTGTCATAAATCAGGTGGCCATATGAAGACCTCTTTCTAAATTCTCTAATTTGTTCCATTGGGCTTAAAGAAACAGGAATATGTCACCCCAAAATATGCCTCTGACAAAAAAATTACTTTTTAGATAAAGGCAATTATGAAGCAGTAAACAGAGAAAAAGCTCACCCTATCCTAATTTCTGCCTACGGGCAGGATATAAATTCTCCTTTACTAGAGACAATTCTAGACTCTTATCAGCCCAGAGATAGCACCAGCAGAACTTGAAAATAAACCTCACTCCATTAGTTTCCTTCCATGTATTTACCTTCCCATCTTTCCCATCCTTGGAAGCCTAAAACTCTTTGATTTGTCCTTTCATTTGTCTACAGATGTATTGCTGTTTGTTGAAGATGCTATATAAGCTAGAGTTCTAAGCCACTGCTTTGAGATACTTTTCATTAAACTTTCTCCCTCATGATGTGTGCTACACATGTTAATAAGCTTGCTTGTTTTTATCTTGTTAATCTTGTCTTTTGTTACAGGAATCTGTCTCAACTAGGAACTCACAGAGGCTGAGGAAAAATTATATTTCCTCCCCAACAGGGCCATTTGTCTATTTTAGCACAGATGCCACATTGATTTAATTACCATAGCTTAATAATAATCCTAAATACTTGGTACCATAAGTTATCTCAGCCTCTTTCATATTGTCTTGGCTTAACTCGACCCTTTTCTTTTCCATGCAAATTTTATATTCAGTTTGTTGATATCCATTTAAAAAGATGCTGGAATTTTGAATGGCTTGTATAATATACAAATTAATTTAAGCAACACTGAATCTTCACAATATTGAGTCACCCATTCTATGAACATGGTATATCTTTCCATCTACTTAAGTCTTTTTAAATTTCTCTCAGTATGTCTTCTTGCTTTCAGTGTAGAGATTTTGTACATCTCTATCATATTTATTCCTATGAATCTGGTGTTTTCTGAGGCTATTGTAAATGGTATTGTTTTTTAAATTTCATTTTCTATTTTTTATTGCTAGTATATGTAAGCATAATTGGTTTTTATATATTGACCTGGTATCCAACACCCCTGTTTAAATTTACTTATTAATTCTAATAGTTTATCTACAGATTCTCTTGGCTCTTCTATATATACAATCATGTTGCCTATTGATAATGACGGTTTTATTTCTTACTTTCCAAACCATATATTTTTTATTTCTTTCTCTTGCCTTGTTACAATGGCCAGGATCTCTAATGCAATGTTAAATTCAAGTCATGCTAGCAGATATCTCAAGGAGAAGGCTTTCAACATTTCACCATCAAAGTATAATATTTAAGATGCTTTTAGGTACTCATTATCAGAGTAACAAATTTCCTTTGCTTAGACTTTTTAAAAATCATGAATCAATACTGAATTTTATCAAATCCTTTTTCTATATCTACTGAGATGACTGTATCTATTTACTCCTTTATTCTGTTACTACAGGATATTATCTTGATTTATTTTTAAATGTTAAACTACTCTCAAATTCCTAAAGTCTATTCCATTTGGTTATAATGTATTATCTTTTTTATTTATCACTAAATTCATTTTGATTATATTTTGCTTAGTATTTCTGTATCAATGTCCAGGAGAGTTTTGTCTTTAATTTTCTTTTCTTGTAATGTCTTTGTCAGGTTTTGATATAATGTTTTTTCTTGAGAATGAGCTGGGAAATGCTACTTTTTTTTTCTATTCTCTGAAAGAGTATGTAAGATTGATGTTATTAATTTGTTTAAATGTTTGGAACACTTTACCAGAAAAGCCATCTGGCCCAGAAAATTTGTTTGTTTGTCCTGCTGTTTGATGAGAGGGTCTTTAATAATAAATCAAACTCTTTACTATGTATAGCTGTATTCAGGTCTTCTATTTCTACTTGTGTTAGCTTTGGTATACCAGGTTTTTTTGGAATTTGTTTATTTCATCTAAATTGTCAAGTATGTTGGTACAAAACTGTTCATGATATCCTCTTATTAAGGATACATCTTCTCCTAAAATGTCTAACCAGTTTTCTCAAAACCAGTCATTGGATAATAAATTTCTTTTAAAATGATATGCTGTGCTACCTCTACCATGTAAAAATTTCATTTAAGCAGTCATTCAAAAATATGTATTGGCTCAAACTATAAACCAGGCATTATTCCAATGTTAGGAATATACTATTAAAGAGGACAACCTTCCAGCTTCATGGAGCTTTCATTTAATGAGGAGAACAGACAATAAACAAAATAGCAATAAGTGCTCTAAAGAACCAAGAAAGGTTAGTGTCTGGGGAAGTGAAAAGGAAAGGCCACTTTGAGGAGAACCTGAATGATGTAAGGGAATGAGCCATCAAAAGATCCAAAGGAAGAAGTATGAAGGCCCTAAGGTAGACAAGTATTTGGCATGCTGTAGGAAGAGTGAAGAAGCCAGTGTGACCGTAGCAGAGTGAGAGAGATGCAGAGATGATTTAGAAATATAGGCAGGGGTTAGATTATACAGGGTCCCATAGACCATGGTAATGATTTGAGATATTAAAAATGTAATGGGAAAACAATGGCTTTGAACAAGCAAGTAATGTGATCTGACTTGTGTGTGAAGGCTACTCTAACTAATGTGTGTAGAATAGACCATAAGAGGGAAAAAAAGAAGTTGAGAAGCCACCTAGAAGTAATTCAAGCAAGGGATGGTGCTGGCTTGGACTATGTTGGGAACCTACATATCTACTTACCTCCTATATGGAGATAAGAAGTGGTCAGATCCCTGCTATGTTTTGAAGGTAGGTCAGCGGGACTTGCTGATGGCCTAAATATGAGAGTTAGAGGAAAGAAAAGACTCAAGGGTAACTTCTAGGATTTGGCCTGGGAAACTGGGTAGACAATGGTGCCATTTTATGAGCCTGCGACCCTTAGGAAAGGAGCAGATTTAGGGCAAGGGGGGTTGGAAGTCAGGAGTTTGGTATAGGACATGCTATACTTCAGATCCGTTTATACACTCAAGTGGAGAATCTTGGTGAACAAGTGAATATATGGGTGTGAATCTCAGGAAAATAACAAAAACTGGAGATACAAACTTAAGCATCATGTGCAAACAGATACATCATATCACAAGACTGAATTCACTCATCTAAGAATGGATAAGAGGTCTAGGGCGTGAGACCTGGGATACTACAAGAAGTTGGGAAGAAATTCAGAGCAAAGGCTGAGGAATGTCCAATGAGGGGAAATCCCCACATGTATATCAGTCTGTTTCTGAATTCTCTACTCTGCTCTCCTGATCTTTCTGTCTGTCCATTCTTGTGTCAATTTTGATTCTTCATTTCAAATGACAAAACCAATTCAAACTGGCATATGTGCTAAACCAGGTTTAGTACAAATGATGTCACCTGGGTGCAGTTTCTCTCCATCTGTCTGCTATGCTCTTTTCCATGGTGGCTTCATCTTTGAACCATCATCTTAACCTTTAGTTCCAGGTGGTAACAACAGGCCTGGGGCCCCACATCAGGAGAAGAGTGAATGCTGCTGGAGAGCAAAATCCACAGATGTCTGCCACAATTCCTCTGCCAACACCAAACTGTCTCAATTACTCTACTTACAGATACATTTATCACAACTAGTACGGCTTTTATGTTCACATCACTACTATTCTTTCTCAGAAAATTTCCAGCTACTCATTTATATTTACTCTTAGAGAAGCTATGCTTCTAATCTATCTCTTCCACTCTGATAAGACTGCCCCTTCCCCAAAGCACCTTAAATTTTTATTTCCTACAGAGCATCCCTCCCGTGGGATGCTTACTTCCATGTTCTCCTCCTACCCATAAATTTACCTTCCTTCAATACATAGATCAAATCTTTCCTCCTCCATGATATATTTCCCATTTATCACATCTGGAAGTGTTATCTCTGCCTTATGTATGGCTACAGCATAAATAGCATTATTCAAAAGGCCTAGATTTGTAAAGTATTTTTTCCTATTTGTCACAATCTCCCAACTAGGCTGTAAACTCCTTTGGGAAGAGACTCTTGTTTTATATGTCTATATGCTCCTCTCAGCAACCTGCACAATCCTGGAGACATAGTTTCTAAACTAAATGCATATTTTTAAACAATTGCCTGGTTAAGCCACCACTTCTATATCTCTCTTCTTTTTTCTCTAAGGAATGAACAGCAACAGAAGAAAATAATAGAATAATGTTTGTGGTTTATGATGTGGAGTCTTCTCTGTAGGTGAGTATCCATCATTTAGGAATGGTTGTAAGTACCTAGTGTAAAGTATCTTGGGTGCTGGAGCTTTGATTTTAGGCAAAATGATGGAAGGTGATGAGATTCAATGATGAATAAAACGGACACAGTCCCTGTGCTTAAGAAGCTCACAAATTCCTTTTCCAGTGCTGTAACTCCTTATTCCACTCTTTTCACAGTGGTTTGTATTTTAAAATTTCAATTTTAATATAATAAATTTTCTCAACCTTTTATTTATTTATTTAGAGACAGAATCTCACTCTGGAGCCCAGGCTGGACAGCAGTGGCATGATCTCGGCTCACTGCAAGCTCTGCCTCCTAGGTTCAAGTGATTCTCATGCCTCAGCCTCCCGAGTAGCTGGGATTACAGGCACTACTACCACATCTGGCTAATTTTTTTGTATTTTTAGTAGACACATTATTTTGCCATGTTGACCAGGCTGGTCTCAAACTCCTGACCTCAAATGATCCACCTACCTCAGCCTCCCAAAGTGCTGGGATTAGAGCCGTGAGCCACCGAATCTGGCCACTTTTTTTTTTTTTTTGAGACAGACTCTCACTCTGTTACCCAGGCTAGAGTACAGTAGAGCGATCTCAGCTCACTGAAACCTCCATCTCCCCAGTTTAAGTGATTCTAATGCCTCAGCCTCCCAGGTGGCTGGAATTACAGGCATGTGCTACCACACCTGGCTAATTTTTGTATTTTTAGTAGAGGCAGGGTTTCACCATGCTGACCAGGCTGGTCTCAAACTGTTGACTTCAAGTGATCCACCCGCCTCTGCTTCCCAAAGTACTGGGATTACAGGTGTAAGCCACCACGCCCAGCCAACAACCTTTTTTTAAGTTAATGTTTTTGGCATTTTATTTAAGCCCTTCCCTATGCAAAAATCATGAAGATACTCTCTTATATCACCATTTAAAACCTTCATAGTTTCTTCTTTCACATTTGTTTTAAAAACCCCATTGATATGGTTTGGATCTGTGTCCCTCCCCAAATCTCACGTCTAATCGTAATCCCCAATGTTGGAGGTAGAGCCTGGTGGGAGGTGACTGGATCATGGGGGTGGATCCTTCATGAATGAGTTATCACTATCCCCTTAGTGCTGTTCTCCTGATAGTGAATGAGTTCTCATGAGATCTGGTTGTTTAAAATTGTGTAGCATGTTCCGCCTTTCTCTCTCTCTTGCTCCTACTTGAGCTCTGTGACATGCCTGCTCCTCCTTCACCTTCTGCCAATGATTGTAAGTTTCCTGAGGCCTCTACAGAAGCTAAGATGCCAGCATCATGTTTCCTGTATAGCCTGTAGAACCATGAGCCAATGAAACCTCTTTTCTTTATAAATTACCCAGTCTCAGGTATTTCTTTATAGTAATGCAAGAATAGATTAATACATCCATTGAAACTGATTTTTATGCATTGTGTAAAGTGACAGTTGAATTACATCTTTTTCATGTCACATCCATGAGTCCCAGTACCGTTTATTGGAAAGTTCACCCTTTATCTGTAGTGTCTCCTTCATAATATATCCAGAGTCTGTAAATGCAAAGTAGTGTTCCTGGGCTATTTTGTTCTGTTGGACTCTTTGCTTATCCTTGAATCAATACCATGCCATTGTTATTATGATACCTTTATAATAAAACATGATATCCACACACCAAGTCCTCTTACTTAGTTCTCCTTTAAAATGTCTTAGGTATTCTCATTTAAAATAACTATGATCGTGGATATTTCCTTCTTTGTGGTTCTATCATTTTCTTCTTTATATATTATGCAGTTGTTAGGTACATATACATTTCAAATTTGTATTTTCCTGAACATATATTTTTATCCCTAATAATGTTTTCAACCACAATCTCTACTTTATTTGATAAATTACTTATTATTTAATGGTATATAGTTTTCCATTCTTTAATTTTCACTCTTTCTGCAGCCTTATATTTCAAATGCATCTTCCTTAACTAGCTGGGATGTCAAATACCCTGCTTCTATTCCTTTTACGCTTATTTTAGAAATAACAGGATACACTGTTAATTTATCAGCCTGAAGATAATCATTATCTTTACTCTCCTTCCAGGTAATGTAAGAACCTTAGAATCCTCTTGATACTTTTTACTCCCTTTCTTAACTTATATGCTATTATTGTCTTCCAATTCTAAATATTTCAACCCATAAGATACTAAAATTTTGTTTTATGCTTCATTGTTCATCCACATTTACATTCACTCACATGGTGACCTCTTTATAAGATCCTTAATTCCTTATAGCATCTCAGCTTTTTCTATCTGCAATTGCTTTCCTTCTATCTAAGATTGCCTTCAGTGAGGCAAATTAATTAAGATTGCCTTCAGTGAGGCAAACTCACTACAGTGGTGGCAAACTCCACATTCTTCTTTACATGAAAATGTTTTCATTTTGCCATTGTTCTTGAAAGGTATTTTCTCTGTGCATAGAATGCTAAGTTTTCAGCTATTTCAGTTACAGATACTCTTCCACTTTCTTCCAGATTCCACTGGTGTTGAGAAGTATGTAAAATACTCTTTCCAAAGTCATATGTCTTTTTTTTTTTTCTTGGTTGCTGCTAGAATTTTCTTTTTGCCTTCAATGCTCTGCTTATGAATTTTTGGCTTAATAAATTTGATCAATTCCAGAAAAATCTCAATCATCATGTCCTTGAATAGTTGTTTTTGCCACACTCTCTTTCCTCTTTTCCAATTAAATGTATGTTAGATCTTCTCACTCCAGCCTCCATGTCTTTAAGCCTCTCTTTCATATTTTCTGTCTTTTTGTCTCCCTGTGCAGCATTTGAATAATTTCTTACGCCTCATCATTTAATTATTCCCTGATTTTTTTGATTTTGTCAAATGTGCCGTCTAATGGGAAACCACTACGTTTAAAAAATTTCAGTTTTATATTTTTATTTCTGGAAGTTCTGTTTAACCTACTTAAAATCTGCCAAGCCATTTTTAACTGTTACCCATTCCCTGAAGACATTTATAAGGGTACTTTTATTTCTATGAATATAATAAGCACAGGTTTTTATTTGTTTCTATACTCACATAAAGAATTTGTGAGTCTGATTTTCTTTTTTTTCTATTCATTGCTTCTGCTGCTTCTCTCTTTATGTTTTATTTTCTGGTATCTTTTGTTATTTCTGACTATACTGCCCGTTGTCCCTTGAAAAATAGGAAGAAGGTGCCCTCCTCCAAAGATTCATCTTTGATTCTGCCAGGTGTCTGGGGGTGGGGTTAGGAACCTGGAACTGGTTCTACCTTAAGCTTGGAAGGTAGAACCTTCTGTGTTGCCCAGCCTGGCCAACATGGCAAAACTCCATCTCTACAAAAATATAGAAAAAATTAGCTGGGCATGGTGGTTGTATGCCTATAGTCCCAGCTACCCAGAAGGATGAGGTGAGAGGATCACTTGAGCCCAGGAGGTCGAAGCTGCAGTGAGCTGTGATCATGCCATTGCACTGTAGCCTGGGTGAGACCACGTGAGACCCTGTCTTGAAAAGAAAAAAAATATCTGTGAAAAGGCTTGTCAGTCACACAACAACTTGCTTCTTTTTTCTCTCACCCTGCTCAGTACCAGGGCAACCTCCCTTCTGTCCCAGAAGGGTAGAGAGAACCGGTTTTACTTCTGGTTCACCTTTGCCCTGAATAAATCCAGCTTTATATGGAGATGGTCTGAGACTCTCCACCTTGAGCAAGACATGTACTTTGACAAAAAACTCCTTGTTCTGCAAGGCTGCCAAAACTAAAGTCTATATTTATTAGGATCAACAAATGTTCTCAGGGAAAAAGCAACTTAGGTATTCTACTGTTTTAGTCTATCTCCTCAGCTCTTTGATGCTTTTAAGAAAATCTAAATTTTTTCAATTTAAAAAATATATCGAACATTTTAATATTTTCAGTAGAATTTTGGTCCAAATAACCTAGTCTACCATTACTAGAAACCAAAGCCTACCATTTCCTCTCTCCATTATCATTGACTGAGCTAAGTTTTCCTGGACAAGCTACAGTATTTGCATGAGATTCTTTTTGGCAGAGGAGGAAGGCATGCCTAGGATAGTCTTTCAGATGAGCTGTTTTTGGAACTCAAAGACTCTCTTCTTCCCTGCTACCACAGAGACAGAGTACTTCCTACAAATATGGCAGCCTGCCTGTGTGATTCTTTACATAACTCCGCCTCTTTTGCTTCTCTGAACCAAACTACATCTAGGATTCTCTACACAACCCCTCTTCATTTCCTCTCTGAACCAAACTACATCTAGGAGGGTTTCTTCCACCAGCTGTACACTCAGTTCCCACAACTACTGCAAGCAACAGATACAGCTTTTATGTCAGGGTGGACTTTTCATCTTAAAGAGCATGACTTTTCCAGTACTTTCCAAGATCTACTGTCACTGGGCTCTCTCACCATTTCTATGTGGCTTCCCTTCATTTCCTCAATAGCTTCCTTCTGATCTCATCTACCATAGTCTTTACACATATTTTGAAGTCTATGGATTAAATTTCTCTCCTACTTTTGCTATGAATAGAGTTTTTCAAGGTTTTATTGTTGTTCACCTTCCTTATTGCTTTCAAATGTTTCTAGGAAGACAAGTTGAAATGCCACCAAATGAAGCAATGTTTATACACAAAGGTTCAAATAATCGACTCCTCTCTCTCACACACGCGCAACCAATACCCAATACATTGGCAAATTATGTCAACATTACCTTCAAAATATATTCAAAACTTCCCCACTTCTTGCCATCTCCATTTCTCTTTTAGTCCAAGCCACAATTGTATTTTATCAGGACTACTGCATAGCCTCCTAGTCTTCCTACTTCACCTTAATTGCCTTACAATCTCTTCTCCAGATAGCATTTACATTCTAAGACAGAAGCTATATCATGTCACCTGTGCTCAAAATCTTCCAATAGCTTCTCATGTCACTCAGAATAAAATCCAAAGTCTTTATTATAACTGTGAGGCCCTGCATTCCCTCCACCTCCTCCTCTCCCATTATTTGTTGCATTCCAGCCAAAACATTCTCCTTGCTGTCCTTCACACAGGTCAAGCATACAATCACCTCAAGGCCTTTGCACTTGCTGAACCCTCTGTAGGTGTATTAGTTCATTTTCATGCTGCTGATAAAGACATACCTGAAACTGGGAACAAAAAGGTTTAATTGAACTTAGAGTTTCACATAGCCAAGGAGGCCTCACAATCATGGTGGGAGGTAAAAGGCACTTCTTACATGGCAGCAGCAAGAGAAGAAGCAAAAGCAGAAATCCCTGATAAACCCATCAGATCCCATGAGACTTTCACTATCACAAGAATAGCATGGGAAAGACCAGCTCCCATGATTCAATTACCTCCCCTGGGTTCCTCCCACAACATGTAGCAATTCTGGGAAATAAAATCCAAGTTGAGATTTGGGTGAGGACACAGCCAAAGCATATCAGTAGGGAATGCTCCACCTCTAGATTTCCTCATGGCTTACTTTTTCTCACTTAATTTACATTTCTGCTCAGATCTCACCTTATCAAGAGGCCTTCCTTGAACAATCTCTGTAACATAACATTCCCTCCTATATCCACTCTTGTCTCCTGACCCAGTTTCATTTTTCTTCTTGGTATTTATTATAATCTAATATGTTTTATTTTATTATTGTTGTTGTCCAGAGTTGTCTTTTCTTCCATCAAAATCTAAGCTTTAGAAGAATAGGAACTTTGTCTTGTTTTGCTCAGTGATACATCACAAATATCTACAACAGTGCCTGGCATTATAGCAAGCACTCAGTAAATATCACAGAATGAATGCTGTGGATACAGAGGAACCCAACTTCAGGAAGTACAGTAGAAGGAAAGACCAGGAAGCACCTTTCTCTCTGCTACCACATGATCTTTCACCTCCTTGACATCCAGCTTCTTCACTTGCTACTTCACTCCACCTTTCCAAAGTCACCACTTCCATCTTGAGTCTATAAATCCTCCCTACCTGAGGCTCTTCAGCTCACTGAAACTCAGTGTCCAAATCCCAAATCGAATTGGTCTTTCTTAGTCCAAAAACCCATGCAAAGTCCAATTAGCCATTGCTGGGGACAGGGGGCGGGGAATGTGAGTGTGTCTGTTTACATGCCAAGTAGAGTCACCCTCCCCAGGCTTCTACAAAAAGGAAATAAATGCTGGATATCTTTAATTAAATACAAAACAAGCCTTCTCTAATACATCCCTGTCACTGACAGAGAGAACATACATAACTTCTACCAGGGTGCCTCTAACTCAAATGCTTTCGGAATCCCAGAAGGTTAAGATACATGGGTGAAGAGGGAAGGGTGGGGAATAAGGCAAACTCAGGAGTCTACACTGCATCTAAAGAGGGCAGCCACTGTAACTAACTACTGCCTAGGGGAATGTGGGGCCAATGTCACCTGATCTTTTGATGGTTCAAGAGAAATCACCCACTTGTTAAATGACAACTAATCTAATTTTTTGCAAGAAAAACCACTATGCAGACTGAATAATATACATCCGCTGAGCAAATCTGGCTAAGAGATACCAGGGTACAACTTCTGTTTTGTATAGTCAGCTCAAAAACAGGACATCAGTAATTTATCACACTCAAAAGCAATGTTTCCCAGGGGGGCTCAGTGTGAAGATTTCATTAGTTGGAGTAACCAGTACTCTCAGTGCCCTTTTACAGCACCTGCCCCCGTCTTCTCTACTAATCCTGGTACAAACTTCCACCAACTTGTAACCATGAGAGACAGAAGGCTTACTGAAAAGCATTTGGGCTTTGAAATCAAGCGGGTCTGGACTAAAAACAAAAAAACCTCAATATTACCTCCTAGCATTATTCCTTAACCTCTCTAAGCCTCAGTCTCCTCATCTGCAAAAATAGGGATGCTAACCCTTACCTAGAAGGGTTCTTGGGAATAATAACTATTATGAACAGACTAGGAGAAGCCCCTTCCTAGAGAGAGGCATAATACTTGAAAATCTGCAATTGTGATATGGAATGTTCATAAGCTAATGCCATCTATACCTCTTTATGAATAAGTAGAGGGTAAAAATGCACATAATAAATAGCACAAGGATGGAAAATACAGCTCTTTGAAGCCCCAGGTCTTCACACCAATGCAGTTGCTTGTGAACCTAGTCCAGAATGTCTAACTTTGTAGAAGCCAGCACTAATTACTATTCATAGACATCAATTATGTAATTATTCAAGAAATCTCTCAACTCTTAAATCCATTTTTGTATGCATATTACAACACAACACTGAGTCAAGTAAAGGCATGCCAAATTCTCCAATGGCCAAAAGAAATTAATCCTGTAGTTCAGGGAGACACAACTGGGAAAAGAAAGCCCTGTTTCCTAAGCGTCAGCTACAATGCTGTCTCCACCAGTGGCTAGAATGCAATTGCTGCAAAAGGTTACTTCATAACCACCGGAAATACTGCCTTTCTCCCACCTGACTCTGCCCTGTGCTTTCTGGGGAGGAGTCACCCTGTGAAGAAGCCATCAGGTCAGAAGCAGAGGCTACAAAAGACCCTTGGCTTTACACCACACAGCACACCCTAGAGCAAGCTTGTCCAACCTATAGCCCAGGACAGCTTTCAATGCAGCCCAACACAAATTTGTAAACTTTCTTAAAACATTATGAGATTATTTTCTGATTTTTTAAATCTCATCAGTTGTTGTTAATGTTAGCTATTTTATGTGTGGCCCAAGACAACTCTTCTTCTTCCATTGCGGCAGAGGGAAGCCAAAAGATTGGACAACGCTGCCCTAGAGGGTCATGCAACAGAAAAGGGAGCATCCCAAAAGGAAACATAAAAACTCCCTCTAGGAAGTGAAAGAACTCTCCACAACTGATACCAGAAACACGTTTCTACTATCAGATAACCTTAAGTAGGCTTCTTCCCTACCCAGGAGGTTTAAAAAGAAAGAAGTGTGTCTCTAATCACCGTACTTTCCCACCAAGAAGAGCTGAGCTCCCCCATTGCAGATTTTCCCCCGCCTATTCCTATTTCTCAGCTCTCGTGGCTCTTATAATCACACATGGTGACTCAGTTTTCCTCCGGAGGGGCCCAAGCACAAGAAAATCATTTACATCCTTCACTGACAAGCCTCTCTTATTAGGCAGACAATTTGTAATTATTTATGCTCTTTTCTAGATTTTAAAAAAGGAGGGGTATCTAAGATATAGGTCAATATCAGCCAGCAGTTGACAATCGTTGAAGACGGGCATCAGGTAAACAGGGGTTCAATATAATATTTTCTCCATTTTGCATATATTTAAAATTTTTCATAATGAAAATGTTTTTAAAGGGAGGGTGGGGGGAGGACACAGATATAACCTGAAAACAAAACCAGGTGTTCTTCACCCTCTACTCATGTCTAGACACAAAAAACCTGGGAAGTGCTCAGACTCTCTCATCAACAGCCTAGAGGGTTCACGTATCTTCAAAGCACTACTCAATGTCGTTACAAAATAACCTTTGAAATATTCCCTAGAACTTTCAAAAGTGTTCTGGCAGAACCCAGTTTCCCTTCTTGACCTATAAATCCTTCTGCCTCCACCAATCACCCCTACAGCCTTTTCCTACTAAAAGGGTCTCTATTTCCTGTTCCAGACTACTGTGCTGAACAACCTAGTTATTGAAATAGATCCTGGGTGGCAGGCAAACGCCTGTGTTCCAGCAGGTTGTTTAGCTGTTTCTCCCTCCTAGATGTCAGACCTGATCGGTATGTAGGAATATTTTATATTTTCTTCTTCTTCCCTTTAAACTCAGTTTGCTCCTAATAAGATTCTTTTTTTAAATGCCTACAGTGGAGTTTTGCAACTTCAACACTATTAAGATTTGGGGCTGAATAATTCTGTTTTGTGGGGACTGTCTCATGCATTACAGGGTGCTCAGCAACATCCATGGTCTCTACCCTCTTGATGCCAGTGGCACAAACACCATCCCAACTTCTAACAACCAAAATATCTCTAGGCATTGTCAAATGTTTCCTGGAGGACAAAATCACCTCTGGTAAAGAACTGCTAGTCTAAAAAATATAGAAAATCCAAGAACAATATTGTCCTGGCCCCACCCCCCCAAGGAGATTATACAGTTTTTTTACACATATACAACATCTTCCAACTTATAAATTTGTAAATATAAATACTTTTTAAATGTATCTTAAGCCGGAAATATATAAAGTAACAAGAGGAAAATTAATTTAAAACCCTCACAACTGTATTTTCTCTGTCTTCGTGGTTTCCTGTGTGAATCTTAGTTGTTTCCTCCAAATTATCCTGTTTTCCAATGCGGTAATCAAAATATTGTGCTCCAAGCCCTCTTCGAATGCGACATAATCTGTGTTTGAATTGGAAAGAAAAACTTCCAATGAGTTTCTCAGCACTCCCCATGACATGCACTGGCTCTCCAGAACCTATTTAACAGGTGTCACTGGAAAACGGAATCCTCCAAAGTAACATTTCCCTACAAAATCAGAAAAACGTGTCGCCAGTGTGTCTCCCTGGCCCAACTCCAAACAGTCACACCTCAATTCCATCTCTGTGTAAGCACAGGAAGGCAGCATCCTCTCACACACAAAATGTTCCATTCCTACAGCTCCCAGTTGCAATTCTGTATTTAAGACTCGGAGTCAGAAAGACCCACTGGTGCAGGCTCCATCTCACTGCCAGGCCTCTGAGGCAGGAAGAATACCCAATCCCCAACCTGACCAAGAAGTGCAACAGGAGGTTAAATGAGCCAGTATCAGAAGCTGCAAACCCACTGGGAAGTAATGCAATTTTTCTTCATTAGGCAGAGGGTTTCCCACCATATTAAATGGTACACTCCCTTCTTGCAAAATCTGTTTTTGGTCTGCACAGGTCTTGTATTAGCCACAGTCTATGATATAGCTTTGGAGAGCTACGCATTCAAAACTGTCTCTCCTCCCCACCCCACTGGAATTCCCAGCTCCAATCAGTGGCTCTCACAAGTCTCCGTCCTCTTATTGCTTCCCAGTTCCGTCACTCCTGGGAATGTTGTCTTGTTCCTCCTCTCTCTTGCTTATAGGCAGGCAGTTGTTGGGTGCAGGGATTTTACCTTCTGGGATTCATTCCTTCCTAGACCCATTTCATGCCACTGCCAGTCTCAGCCTGGATCCCCTCATCCTAGATTCTGGCCAAAGCCTCCTAACTGGTCTCCCAGGTTTGGCCTTTCTCCTCGAAGATAGCTTTCACTCTGACAATGGATAGTCTTTCAAGAGCACAAGTTAGAACAGCCAGAAGCCTTCTGTGGTTTTTCATTCCCTACCACCAGATACAATCTTGTCTTCTTCAGTACACAGTTTGTGAAGCACACCAAATGTTTGACCATGGAGGTGTCCAAGCAGTAGCAGGATGAGCACTGAGTGAGACAGGTGCCCACATATGAGGGCATTTATCCAGTGGATTGATGACAGAGGGAGACAGGAGAAGGGAGTTAAACTAAATGACTATTAAAGTTTCCTTTCAACCCTGACTTCCCATGATTCTGGGAACTCTTTGGCCTGCCATGCAGGTCCTACCATCATCTGACCCCTGCAAAGTGATGATGCCCCCTGCAAAGTGATGCCAGACAGTCTCCTATAATACTCCTCACATGGTCCTGCACATGGTTACCCCACTTCTATAGGATGACTTCTTTCATAATTATCTTGATTTTTTAATTATAAAAGTAGCAATGCTTGGTGGAACAAAATAAAACAATACTGGATATTAACATGAAGTCCTCAACGACTGCACTCCCGTGGGTAACCACTGGTGGCAGCAGACTACATGCCCTCCTAGTCCTTTCCTACAACACACACTCCATTCACTTGACACCTGGTCTTATGCTGTGCCTTAGGAAGAAGGAGATTTAATTCTTATCCACATTGACTTATCTCTCCAGCTCCTTAAGGTAGTAAAGCTAGTTAGTTCATCTTGTTATTCCATCAGTGGGGAATTTAAAGGGAGGGAGATAAAGTTTCTTGCTCAAAATCACAGATTAGCTGGTGGCAAAGTTAAGACCAACACAAGAACTCCTAACCCAGTGTTTGTTATTACATTGTAAAGTGCTCTTCTCCTCACCATGCAGAAGATCACAGCATACAGACAGCAGGTAAAATAATTGCCTCTCCAAAGCATAATCTGCAGGGGCAGGATAGTCCAGTGGTTAAGAACTTGGACTTTGAACTCAGGCTGCCTAGGTTAGAATCTGGCTGTCATTTACTTAACTATATGACCTGAGTCAAGCAACAGGGCCTCAATGTCATCATCCCTTCCTTATAGGACTGCTGTGAGAATTAGTAGCTTAATATCTGTAAACCACTCAAAACAGTACATATGTTAATAAAACATGCTATCCTACCTCTAACGTAACACCCAAAACACAATAAATATCTTCCTTATTAAAACCAAATCTGTTAGCTCTGAATTTTGTCTAACAATAAATCAGCATGGGTGAAAACTCATACAATATTAGTCCAAAAAATATTTAAGTGACACAAGGACTATAACCATTACTACAGGGAGGAATGACCTCATAAAGACCTCATATATCAGAAGCATTATAACATTACTGCACCAAATAATAAATTAAAAAAAAAAAACCTTAAGGGCCTCTAGCACTAATTATCTAAGTAAAGTGGGCTGCAGATCTGTTAGAGAACTGTTTGCCATGATAATATTTCTAGTAAATTGCTGCTTCTATACCAAAACTACTGGTGTTGCAGAACTGGCATGCTCATAGAAAGATTATTATAGAAACACTATTAAAATGAATCCGATATTATTAAAGATTCAACACTACAACAGCACCTGACTACAAGGAATTTCAAGCTGTATTGCTTAACGGGCAGATAAAAGTGCTAATTAAGTCCACTCTTAGAGGATATCCCTAGGCAGGAATGCACACCCAGGTAGCAAGAGGTCTTCAGGCTAAATGAGGAACCAGTAACGCCAACCCAGCTGGATACAGTCTTCTGGGAAGATGGGGAGAGAATGGAAGAGCCAAGGTTTTCTGCACACGAAGGTAACCTGGTAAGGCAGACAAGTATGCAAACTTATTTGAACCTCAGTGTTTTCCTTAACTGCTTCATCAGCAACACTTCTGATTCCTCCTTTCTTGAGTGAAGAAAACCAAATCATCCTCCATAGACTGACGACCCTCAATAACCGGCACAATCAGGGGGAGGCAGAGAAAGCCCTGCCATCATTACCAAAGCCTTCCCGAGCAACCAGAAGACATGGAATCGTTCGCTCACCTTGGCCAAAAGCATTTCTTCACGTAACCAGAACCTAGAGCTCTCGGGAGGTTTTTAAAGAGTTACCAGACTGAAGGCATTTCGTTCCAGGATCTATTTAGCTTTCCCACCTTGTTAATTAACTAATTAGGGATGGGAAAGCAACTCACTAATACAAAGCGTCAGGAAAATGCTAAGTAAATTCGCCCACCTAGTCTAAATGTCAATGCTAAATTAAGAAAGGGGGCAAGCGCGAGAGGCTGAGTGGTCCCCAGACTGCTGCAATCCAGAGCTCGCTAACGTAGAGACGGAGAGACCCATACGCCCTGCAGCAACCTCCCTCCTGGCCCAGAGCGGGGCTGCCGGCTGGACTTCTGGAAGGGAAACCTGGACCAGGGCCACCCCGGGCAAAGGGAACGCGGCTGGCGAGGCGCATCCTCGCTGCTCAGCCTCAGTCTCCCCGCATCTGTCGGACGTCAACAAACCCTGACCACAAAGTGAAACTTTCCCGGCCCCCGCGGTCGCGCCGGGTCTCTGCCCTCTGCTTGGGAGCGCGTCGCGGGGACAGGTGTGGGGCTGGGGCTGAGGAGGGGCCCCCGCCCCAGGGCCTGAGGTTGTGTAATCGGCCCAGGAGGTGGGGCTCAGGACAGCTCCCCGCGCCGGAGCTGCGGAGGCCAGCCTGGGACCCCAGAGGCGGGGGCCGGCGCCCGGAGGCGCCGGGGGGATGGGAAGGGCTCTCGTCCCGCCCCCCCGGGACCGCCCCCGGGCGCAGTGGGGAGCTGCGGCGCTGACACGACCCGGAGAGGGCGCCCGCGCGGCGGACCGAGCCCGAGGAGGCGGGCGCGATGGTTCGGCAGCCGCGGCCAGCCTTACCTGAGCATCAGGCCGGGGCGGCGGGAGGCGGCTCGGGATGCCGGGGCGGCGAGCGGCGGGCGGCAGCGCTGGCAGCCACCCGGGCCACGGCATGAGAGGAGCCGCGGCGGCGGCAGGAGCAGGACTGACAGCCCCAGGCCCCGCCTCCGGACCTTGGGCCCCGCCCCCTTCCCGGCCGCGCGGCTCGCCCCGCCTCCTCCGCCCACCGACGGGGTCAAACTCGGTCCATCGGCACGGAGGGCGGGGGCCCTCGCTTCCGATTGGCCCCAAAGGTGGCCGCCCCGCCCACTCCCCGCCCCCTCCTTGGCAGGGAAGCGGCGCGTGCGCGGTGGCGGGGGAGGGTAACGGTTACGCTGAGCGCGGGCGTTCCTGATCCCCGACCCCTGGTACCCGGGCATCATTTTTCACCCCGGGCAGCTGAGGAACCCTGGATGACCTAAGGAACAAGGATTCAGACGCAGACTCCACGGTGAATTGTCCTTATTAACCTGTGAGCTAACGTCCAGGAGAAAACCAAACCCAAATGGGCCAAGCTCTAACCAGAGGAAACCCCAAAACTGTGATCTGCATAGAAAACGAGCCAGCCAACCGGTTCCCGGCTCTGCCGGGTCTAGGGATGCTTTAATCAAGCGCTGGTTTCGCTCCCTTGACAGAAAGTCTGAGGTTTGCAGAGGGTCTAGAAGATGTGAATCGAAATTAGCCTGCATTAGGGTTGTGCCAATCAGAAAGTGAATGATGCCGAAGAAAGTGGCCTCCTTTGCTCCACCCTCCCGGTCCTCCCCATCCCCCGGCTCTCCCACCTCTCCCTCCACACCAGCTCCCTACCCTCAGCCTGTAGACAACATCAGGTCTCTCCCAACAAAAATCAATGGAGACCAACAATTCCACTCGAGAACTGGAAACATGTCTATACTAAAACTCGTACACAAATGTTCACAGCAGAGTACTCACAAGGTCAAAAAATGAAACAACTGAATGTCCATCGATTGACAAATTGTTAGACAAGTTACGCACTATCCATACAATGGAATAGTATTCAGCCATAAAAAATGAAATTCTGTTACATGCTATAACATGGACGAACCTTGAAAACGTTATAGTGCTCAATGAAAGAAACCAGCCACTAAAACCCGCATAGTGTATGATTCCATTTATAGGAAATGTCCAAAACAGGCAAATCCATAGAGACTAATGGTTGTCAGGGACTGGAAGGAGAGGGGAATGAGGAGTGACTGCTTAATGAGTACAAAGCCTCTTTGCAGGGTGATTCAAATGTTCTGGAATTAGACAGTGGTGATGACTGTACAACTTTGTAAATATAATTTTAAAAAACCACAGAATAGTATACTTTAAAAGGGTGAATATTATGGTATGTGAATGATATCTTAATTTAAACCAAAAATCCAAATAACCGAAAAATTTAAAATAAAACAACTCTCTTGACACTGTATGCCCTCCAAGCTATTATGCAGTTAACCAGCCCTTTTCATCCAAGATTTTTGCAAGGGTAGCCCACACATTTTTACTCCCACTTACACACTAGCTCCCTAGAATGTGGCTCCTGCCTGCACCAGAGCTCAAATCTGCTCTCTCCTTGAAATTTTATCCTGTGGCTTTCTATGACCCTGCACGTATCTAGTTCTCTTCCTCCTTCCGTTCTTTGTCTTTTTATCCTATTTTCTGGGCAAATCTATTTTAATCTTTTCTGTGGCTGCTTCCAGAATCCTTCCTAGGTTATATCATCCGTGTCTATGAGTTTAGTTACTATGCTTCACATTCTAGCCTCCACCTGATGTCCCACAGAATTTTCGTGTTTGATGTGTTATAAGCAATTTGCATCTCCCCTCCCCATCCTCTGTCTTCTCTCCAGTAGTAATATCTACTACCACATGCTAGGACCTGGGAATCATCCTTGATTATGCCCTCTTCCTTCTAAAGTCACTTACCATTTTTTATCTCATAAATGTTTGTAAATCCCGCAATACTACCACAACCCTGGTCCATGCCTCCACTGTCTTTTGACTTTTAATTCGTTTCATCTTTAGTGCCCTTCAAATCTACTTTCCACACAACTGTTGAAGTGAACACCCATTGCTTCAGCCAGTGTAGCTCTTTCTTAGGGTAACAACATGCTGATTTTCCTTCAGGAACTTACCCCATGAGATATGGGCTTGGGGACACTGCCAGTGAAGATGATGACTTTACTGGGCCCAGGCCAGGTATGCCCCAAGCTGGAGCACTATGGCATCTTTCATTTGGAATTTGAATCCTAGGTGGAATAACTGAAACACTGGAGGCTGTTGGCCCTAATACTTCCCAACCAAGCGTACTTGCAGTTGATCCTGCCATGTGGGTGCTGGGAAATCCCTTAAGAACCTGAGTTCTTCAAATTTTCATTGGGTTTTCTGAATGATCCCATATCTCTCCAATGCACTCCCCTGTAAGAACTTAATTAGAATTCTCTTCAACCAAAGAATCTGATATAGAAATGTGCCTAAGATGCAAACCATGTCTTTACTGAAAACTCATTAGAGGCATTCCATCACCTATAGGAAAGACACCAAACTTTGAAATACAAGCCCCAAGACCCTCCCTTACTCCATTCCAGGCTGCCTGTCTGCACTTCCTCATTTTTCCTTGCTTTTACATCTCTGCCCTTCTGAATGATTTGGGGTTTCACATAACTTATGAGGTTTCATGCCTCAGTACTCATGAGTCCCCTCCATAGAACCCCTCCCTGCTCCCTGCTATCACTTGAGAAAGCCTTCCCTGGCTCTTCCCTATCCCAACATTCTGCCTTCCTCTGTGTTCTCAAGGCATCTGATTTTCCCACCCATTACTGTGTTCACTGTCATGGTATTTCACCTACCTGCTTTATTATCTGCCTCTCCCACCAAATGTGGAGTTCCTGGAGAACTGTGCCTTGTTTTCTGTTTCTCTGCCTCCATAATTCCTAAATAAGAGAAAGGGATCTCAATATAGGACATTAACAAATCTTTTGCCCAGAGAGATGAAACTCCAGGCTGGAGGCATCTCATATAAGTTATCCAAAAATTTTATTCCTGTTCTGAAAAACATTCCAGAACACTGTCAAGACCCTAGTAACACTGGAGGACACTTATTTAAATGATAGCTCTCATTCTCTAAAATCTGAATTTCTCCTGAAAGTCCTCATGCTTTAATGAGATACAAAATTAATTAGCTCAGACAATTGTCTTCATCACTGTGACTTAATGGCAAAGTGTGTTTTTGTACATATTTTTAATCATAGCTGAAGAATAAACAGAATGTAAGCAAGAAATCCATGGTTCTGTTTGGATGCCTATTGTGAAACATGTACCTTAAGTGGAATTATATAACCATTCATCTGCAAACGTTGAGTTAGGAGAGCTGGATTTCAGTCACAACTTAGCCATGACTAGCGGCTTGACCTTGGATAAGTCATTGCCTTTTGACGCCTGCTGTCAGCCTTCCCGGTGTCCATTTCTTTGTTCTCTCACCATTGGAACCTCCAAAAAAAATATTTGGGAAACCACTTTTTCTCCATTCTAACCTATATGGTATTACTATGGTTCACCTGACCCCAGACTCCAGGAATTGGGCCTGATTATCTTAAAGCCATTGTTTCTATCCCATCTGCCTGGCTACAGAAGTTAGTTCAAGGGCAGTCATTAAACCCAATCAGAGCAAAGGGATTTGAAAGACACTTGCAAGGGCTTCTGGCAAAGAAAAGATTCCTCTGCCTGTTGTAGATCCTGTCAATGATAGGTTGATGATAGATCAATGGTAATACAGCCACATGTGACCAGTAGGATAGTGAGATTGCCAGGCAGTGAAGGAATGCTGAGGAAAGCAGAATGGGTAAAGAAGCATATCACTGATTATGCTGCTGGGCAGTGAACAACTGGGTCAAACAACAGCTGAAGCTGATAGACCTCTATACTCTTCAGTTATGTCAACCAATCAGTTCCCTTTGTTGTTAGCATTTAATTTTCTGTATATACCATAAACAGTTCTAAAGTAACAATATCTCTGGGCCTCCATTTTTCATAGATAAAAGTAATATGGATAACCTCTAAGGAGGCTGCCAGAACACCAGGAGGAGGCGGGGAACGCCATCAGCTGGTCCAAGGGCCTGGACATGCTGCTTCCAGCCAAACATGCACGTCACGTCGGGGCCTTCAGACCTCAGGGAGAGCATTAGTCCCTGGCCACGTGGACTCCTGATGCAGGTTGAGAACAAAAAGAAGCACCTGGACATTTCCTGGAGCCCTCTGAGTGGTCGCGCTTCAGTGGAATTTGGGGGCCCCTGGATTCCAGCCTCGCTTGCTTGATAGCAACAGAAACCAGTCCTGCCTGACTCTGCCACAAAAAAGCTACACTCCACTCACCTTACACCCACCCGGTCAGGTGTCCTTGCTGCTGGGTGGGCCTGAGGGAGGGGAGAGCTTTGTGGTCAAGCTCCGTGGCCTGCCCTGGCCCTGCGCTGTTGAGGATGCTCTGAACCTCCTCTCCAGCTGCACCATTCACCACCCGGCCACACGCAAGCTCCAGCCACACTAGAGAGGGGTGGGCAGAGCAGTGAGGCTTTTGTTGAACTTGGATCAGAAGATGACATAAAAATGCCCCCCGGAAAGCCATGGGACACCAGCTCATTGAGGTGTTCAAGTCCCACAGAACCAAGGTGAGTTGGGTATTGAAGGAAGCACCCAGGTCCCAACAGTGCCAGCAGCGCCAACTACCACCTCGTGCGCCAACATCAAGGACTCCCATCTGGATGCACAAACGAGAAACCGTTCAGTTCTTCTCAGGGCTGGAAACTGTGCCAGATGGGATCACATTGTCTGTGGACCCCAGGACAAGTTTACAGGAGAAGCTTGTGCTGTTGGCCTCGCAGAAGTTAGCTGAGAAGGCTCTCAAAACGCCCAAGGAGAGGACAGGACACAGGAAAATGAAGATGTTCAAGAGCAGCCAAGAGGAAGTTCCATCAGACGCAGGTCCTCCTCAGGCTCATATCCTTGCAGCTCCGGACCCCTGTGACTGGCCTGGGGTTGCGGGGAGCCACCCTGGCACCATGAAGCAGGCAGGCCTGAAGAGGATGAGGCCCAACGTCCGCAGCTCAGGCTACGGGGTCACAAGGGGCATGGCAGCCTCTGGCACCACCAAGCTGGTGGGACCTCAGCTACTGTCTCTCCAGAATGTATGACCACAAATACGGCAACAGTGAGGTCACAGGGCAGAGCACCACTGGCCACTGCATCTGCATGAGAGGCTGCCATGCAAAAGTGACCAAGAGCGACATTTACAACCTCTTCTCTCCTCTCAACCCCGTGAGAGTCCACATTGAGATGGGCCCAGATGGAAGACTGACTGGCAAAGCAGATGTTGAATTTGCTACTCAGGAAGCAGCAGTGGCAGCTATGTCCAAAGACAGGGCCAACATGCAGCACAGGTACATAGAACTATCCCTGAATTTGACAACAGGGGCCAGCAATGGGGCGTAGAGCAGCCAGGGGATGCAAGGCATGGGGGTGTCCACCTACAACTGGCCTGCAGAGCCAGTCAGTGAGTGGCTGTGATGGGGCCGGCCACAGCAGACGGAACAGCATGGATGGACAGGACTCCTTTTGTTAGCAACAACTGAGTTATTTCAGTCAAATTTTCACATGCCGCCAACAAGCAGTGAAGAGCAGTTATAATGGAGGAAGCTGTGGGACCCACTTGGCACAATAAGTTTGTGAAATCTAGATTCAAAAGTTACCTCTTCAGGCCAGGCACAATGGCACAGGTCTGTAATCCCAGCACTTCAGAAGGCCTAGGTAGGCAGATCACTTGAGGCCAGGAGTTCACAACCAGCCTGGCCAACGTGGTGAAAACCCGTCTCTACCAAAAATACAAAAATTTGCCAGGCCTGGTGGTGGGTGCCCGTAATCCCAGCTACTCAGGAGGCTGAAGCACAAGAATTACTTGAACCCAGGAGGCGGAGGTTGCAGTAAGCCAAGATTGCACCACTACACTCCAGCCTGGGCTGTCACACAGCAAGACCCTGACTCCAAAAAAAAAAAACCTCTTCAGTGTTTTCTCATGCAAAATTTTCTTCTAGCATGTGATATTGAGTAAACTGAAACTATGTTCAGCTTTTCTCAATTAACATTTTGTTAGTATACTTAAGAGTGAAGTTATCCAAGTTTAAGTATGTTATATGTGGATCTTTTATACCACATCACAGTGAACACGCTGGGGAGACATGCTTTTTTGGAAAACTCAAAGATGCCAGCTCCCTGATTCAAAGGAATGGTTCTCATGTTTGTTCATTCTAATTTATATTTTCATTTAGGATCCTTTAGGTTAAGTTGAAGCTTTTTAAAAGTTTGTTTTGAAAATTGAGACACAATACAAATACTGAAGGAATTGGTGAGGCCTTGACTTAAAACTTTCTTTGTACTGTGATTTCTTTTTGGGTGAATTTTACTAAGTGAAACTTGTTAAATTTTTTGTTCACTAAATTTTTTTTCTTAAAATGAAAACTTTTTCACAACGCCAGGCACAGATTACTCAGCAAAAGATAGCAAAAGACTGGGTGGTTCAAGAGAATTCATTTTAATCGTAATGTATTTAAGTGTGAATTTAAAAATAGTTTCATACATCAAATCTATGATCTCCCTTATATTCTAATAATTAGGCTAAATAAAACTCTAATAAAAATGTTAAAAAAAAAAAAAAAGAATTCTGCCAGTTCTCATATCCTGTAAGTCTCTTTGAAGGGTAAACACACTCATGACAATTTAAATGTATTGTCCTTTACCAGTAAGCACTAAGGAAAGTAAGACTGTCCAGTTTAACCCAACAAAAGAAAGCTAAGACTGGAAATGCAAGCAGAAATCCTTCATCTTTGGGCTGGACTAGGAGTTACCCTGATCTCCACCTCCCCTGCTACTCCCCATACTTCAGCCACTTAATCCTACACTCTCAAAATAGATGGGGGTGGGGGATAGTAATCTGGAAAGGAAGCTTATAAAGTGGCCCTGCTTTAGAAGACTTTGGATTCAGTGGCAGACCACATTCTTGCTGATGCCCTGTGGCCTTGGACCCCTTGTTCAGGTTCTGACCTCTTCTACCCAAACTCTTTGACATGCGTCTTCCTAGGTCACTCTCCTCTGCCTTCTTTCCCTCCCCAGATCCACCTCCTGGATTATATATTTAGCTTGGCAGCATGCCCTCATGTCTGCATTCCCAGCCCTGACCACCTTCAATCAGTTGGAAGTGGTGATATATTAGCCAGGCAACTCCAGAGCACAGATTAGTTTATCTGTAGCAACAGGGCCTAAAGGAAGAAGTCCAGGGATGGTTATTTAGTCTAGCACAGTCACTTAATAAAAGGCATTAAGCACCTTAGAAGCCTGAAGGTTTGGGCAAATTGTTTGATACACTGTACTTGCAATTATGTGTGAAAGTTTTCACATACCTGGCTTCCTGGATATGTAGCCTTTTAAAAATAATGCATTTGGAAATGCAATTGTAATCAACTTCCTAATTTAAAAAGTATTATCTAGGTCCCTGACAGATACTGTGTTGGAACACCAGGGCCATACCTGAAGTTACTGGGACCTCAGGGAAGGGTTGATATGGAAAGAATGCTGGTTGTTTTTCTAGAAATAGTTAGAAATTAAGAAATTAACTAGCATGCTGCCAGTTAACTTTATTCTTTTCTCTGGCTTTGCAAGATTCATGGGAAAAGATCTTCAGCACTGTTTTGATTGAATCATTTCACATTTTATGACCAGATAACCTTTGCATATAGAGGTGACTAGGACAACAGTCCTGTTCTTAAGGAGCTCAGGAGTTGCGGGGGAGAAAGGACACTACATAGTCAGGTCTAGCAAGAAACAGAGCTCACCCTATTTAGCTCAACAAAGAGATCTCAATGAAGGGAGGGCTTAGAGAGTGTGAACAGAGCTGGCGAAGCATCCAGATACCCACAACATTAGAGAACCATTACCAGCCCAATAAAAAAGAGATAAGCAGAGGGAACAGGAGAGTGGGAACCATGAAGGAGGGGCTCCCTAAGGAGCTACAGTCAGACAAAGATCTCGCTTCTACCAGAGGGAAGGCTTCAAGGCTAGGACCGTAGGAAGAACAGCCTTGACCTCTCTTGCCTCCCATTCTGTAATGCCCTGCAAGTGCCTATCACCCACTAACTCAGACAGAAAATCGACTAGCAAGGGAGTCTGGATACAGTCTATAGGGATCAGCCTCCTGGGGAAAGAACTAAGGCAGCTGTAGATAACAGATATGGCAACATAAACAAAAAATAATCAATCCAGAACACCCCATTTACCACCCAGGTCCCATTTTTTCCCCTTCATTTAAATGATGAAAATCCCATCCCAAACACAAGGAGACACAAGTGTCATCAGCCACTGTATTATTACTGGTGACATCATTTCAAGTGTACTCTCATGTGGACCCTAAATTTTGAGGTTAGCTACCATCAGCACTCTTCACGTAAAATAGTATGGGCAAGATGCAGCGAGGATGAGATAATCCTCATAAAATAAGTATCACTGCTATGGTCTCCCCTTCTGTAGTCTTTCAGGAGGCCAGAGCAAATAATCATCGCTTCCTTTTATTCCGTGATCACTTTATCCTCTACCAAACACTTATCACCTTATCTGGAGAAGGTCTGAGATCCAAACCTTCATCCCCAAATAGCTGAGCCCTTGCTAGTCCTCTCTGCACTGGGTGGTCAGTTTCCCACTGACATTCATTACTGGACACAGAATTCCTGGTAAGTGGCCCCAGGTATCCCCTGACTTTAAAATATAGTCTTCCCAGCTGTATTGCATAGCAGCAGCCCACTTTCTTCTTGGTACTCAATATAGTGATCCTTCCTCTTCCTGTTGGTTCAATGGTGTGAGTTCCAAAATGGCCAAGGTTAGGCTCAGCTTCCAATTCCTTGGTGGGAACATTCCTCCCTTAGGAATATTCAGCCTCAAGATCGTGGAGATGGAAAGCAAAAATTCTATTAAGTGGAGTATCAGCTGTGATGGTTACAAGTGCCACTCCTAACGCCTCACCATATTTCCTAGCCCACAGTTCGTGCTATGGAGACAGGACCAGATATTGACTGCTGGTTTAAAGCACATACTAATCCTACAGGTGAGCTCAAGCCTTGCATGGTGTCATATCCCAGTGGCCTACTGAACCCTCACTGCAGGCACCTCAGAAGCCCTGTGTTGAAGATGACAGTGCTGCTGTCACTCTTCGTCCCTGGATGACAATGCGGAGCAGAGCTGCCCACCAGTCTGAAGCACTTATTTTGGAATTCTTATGTATGAGAGAAATGCATCCCTATCTAATGTAAGCTATTCTACTTTATGGCCTCCTGGTTACATTATTTTAACATTGCCCTAATTAAGATAGCAACCTTAGCTGTTAGCATAGCCCCAACTTATGTTCTTTCTGGTTAAGTTGCCAGGAGAGTGGGTTGGGGTGGAGGGTAGAGAGAGGGGAGAGCCTCTGGTCCTATACTCTGGGCTTAAATATACCGATTTGCTGCAGATTCCCTACTGGGCAACGCTGTCCCTCAGAAAACCACCCCATACCTTGATTCCAAGCGCTGCTCTTCCTTGGTATCCTCCATCTCTGGTGGATAGTTCCCAGGAGATTCTTAGTGTCTTTCCAATGGTTTTTCAGATTCCTCTGTCTTCTGCAGTTCCTTCTCCCTTCTGAGGCCTCATCAGGGAAGGGTTGAGTAACTGGTGCGGGTTCCTTGTCCCATGCTGAGATGGGGCCATGGAGGCCCTGTAGCAGGGAGAGGAGTAAGAATTCTAGGAAGGCAGCTACGTATTACATCACTTCATTTCTATGAAATTCCCAGAATAGGCAAACCCATAGAGAGAGAATGCAGATTCACAGTTTCCAGGGTCTAAAGGGTGGCAGGAATGGAGGGTGACTGCTTAATACGTATGGGTTTTCATTTGTGGATAGTAAGAATGTCCTGGAATGAAATAGTGGTGATGGTCTCACAACCTTGTAAGTGTACTAAATGCCACTGCATTATTTACTCTAAAATATCCAAACTGGTGAATTTTGTGTTATGTGAATTTATCACAATAAAAAAATAGTCAAGTGGTTGGATTTTATTCTGATTGAGTAAGAAGATGCTTGAGGGTGACAGGGGTGAATCTGGCAGTGACTGAAGTAAACAGAGCTGCAAAAGAATCGTTTGACCTTGTAGTCCTGTTTAGAACATCTGTTTCCTCCTACCTGGGGGTGATGGGCATGGAAGGGAGTTGGGGGAGAGCAGGCAGAGTAGAGGATGCTGACTCCAGAGAAGGCAAAAGGCAAGCTGCTGGGCTATGCATCATTTCTAGATTTTCCTGATTGACATGGATTTTTTTGTTGTTTTTGTTCATTTATTTTTTTTCAATTACTCAGCATTCTCATATCTTCCTATGTGGGGAGAATCCAAATGGGAGGAGTCCTCCATTGTAAACCTTGGTTATAGGTAAGAACCTTCTCTCTGTGCCTTGACCCACACCCCCACGTGCCAACCACACTGGGTCGCAGACATCTAACCCAGCCCAGCTAACGAGATACTCCTTCTGGGACTTGGAATCATGACGAGTGATGCAAAGACACAGATGAGAGCAGGTGAGAGTACACGGAACAGCTGCACCACCAAGGGTGAGAGTCCACTGGCTGCCGTGTTGTGCAAGGTCTGGGGCTTTGGCATTGCATGTGCAGGGGCAGCTGTGCCTGGCAGCATCCTTACCAGACCAATTCTGAGGGATGACCTTGGCTTTGGTAGCCGCTCCCTGACCTCTTGTCCTGGTTATTTTCTGAGCGTGGTTCATCAGCCTCATTTCAATTCCCAAGCTACTTGATATCCCTCCAGTAAATTCCTTGACTGTTCAAGTTAGCCTGAGCTTGTTTCTGTTACTTTTAACTAGGAACCCTATTACATTAATGTAGCCTTAACCCCCTCCCTTCAAAACAGAAAACATGGTACATTCCAATTAAATGCCTATGACTCCTTACAAAATTGAAATACTGTCTGCACCTTGATTCTTGTGTGTGTGTGTGCATGTGTGTATATTTCACTTTAAAGATTACAGACGTAAAAACAAAATACATTCCCATGCACTGAGTTATTGTAGCTATGGTGATGCGCAGACGGAGCACTGCTCTAGCAATTAGAAGGCGAGGCCACAGCTAGTTGTGTAACCTTGGGCAAGTCAGCTGCTTCTCTATTCAGGCTGAAATAAACTGTCAGTCCTTTTTTAGTGTTTGAGGTTCTGTGATTCAGAAATGCAAAAGAAATAATTCATATTAACACCATGCCTAGGAAAACAAACTATTCTCTCTCACAAACAGCCACAATCTGACTCAATACCATACAACTAAGATAACTTCAGTTGTCAATCTGTGCTTCATCTATTAAATAATGCATATCATTGCAGACAAGCAACAAAAGTTAACTACAGCCTCATCTCTCTGTGGGAATGTAATCTGCAATGATAATGCTAACGAGAGCTCACACTTGGATTAAATTTACTACATCCCACCGCTCTAGGAGTATTACATATATGAGCTCATTCAATCCTTACAGGAGCCTCAGAAAGCAAGTGCTAGTATTATCCCATTTACAGATGAAGAAACAGAGACACAGAAAGGTTGGGAAACTTGCCCAAAATCACACAGCCAGTAGGTGACAGAACCAGTTTTCAAACTCAAACTATCTGGCTCTAGAATCCAACCACTGTGTGTGTGTGCGTGTGTGTGTGTGTGTGTGTGTGTGTGTGTGTAAATCCACATAACATAAATTCACTATTTTAGCCATCTTGAAGCATGCAATTCAGTGGCATTTAGCACACTCACAGAATCCATGCTTTTAGTAATACACTATGCTACCAGAACTATATCTGTCATCAAATAAATAAACTGTAATTATAATCAGTCTTACAGACCAAGAGATAGTGAGGTAGAGCTGTCATTTCTTTCATCCACTTCAGTGCATTTGGTAGTAGTAATGTAACTTCCAAATGAAGATTATAGAGTTATGGTGTGATCCCTGGTGTTAGGAAGCTTTTAGCTCTGGTCTACCTTTTGCCTCCACAAAAGCTGCATCTAATCTTAATCAATCTGGAAATATGAATGTCCATCGTATTTTAATACTTCAGTAGAGGTTGGAGCAAGGGAATTCCAAGCTTCTTATGAGCGGTGGTCCCACTATTTAAGGACACCTATCAACAGAAAGTCCTGACCTATATCCTCATTCACAAATGAAAGCATTCAACTTTTCCCTAACTTTAGGGATGGAAAGGCAGATGTTGAAAAATGTTGGTCAGTATTTCCTCTGCTATAATAATTCTAATGACAACCCACACTTGGATGGCATTTACTGAATGCCATTGTTCTAAGAGTTTTGTATATATGATAGTCCTTTATGACCTGGCTGTCTATGGCCTTGGGTAAGTTATTACTACTTCTTCTGAACAGTCTCCCTTGTGACGGTCATTCACTCAGCAACTCCTGGTGGCACTTGTTTTGCACCAGGCACTGAGCTGAGCCCTGGAAGCAGGAAGAATCATGGAGTGGTTGGGTAGGTAAGTATTGGGTAGTGGTTCTCAGCATGGTTGGGGAGGGGCTTACCAGTGAATCTTTCCAAAATACAATGTTCACTCCCACTGGGTCCTAATGTACCACATAAGCTGTTGGGGCTAGAGTAGCAGGTGGATTGGGGAGTGGCACATTTCAAAAAAATCCCTCCCAGATACATCTCATTTTCCTTATTCTCCCCCCAACCACCACAGCCCAAAACCCCAACCCAAGCACATCTATTCTTTTAGAACCATTGAAATTAGTGATTTCCAAGACCACTTTGGGCTCTAAAATTCTATGTTCATTCTCAATTCAACATTCCTTGGGTGCCTACTCTGTTCTATGCTAAGCACAGTAGCTAGAGAGGAGAATAAGATCTTGGTAGACAGTCCCTGCCCCCGTCCACTCTCAATCTAGTTGATACACAGACAAGCAAACCAACAGTGTCAATATAACATGAGGAACCCGAAGTACAGTGAAGCATTTCAGGAACTGAACATCCCCTCGGGCGACACTTCAACTTTCTCTTCTCCAGAATAAGTGATTCCTTTGCCTCCTTTCCTAAGCTCTTGTTTCCCAATGATCAAACAATATCATCAACATCTGACCAGTTCTGAATCTAATGCATCTGCCTTCCTTCTGGTTTCAGATGCAAAGCATATTCTCCACACAGCCTCACACCAGTTCCAAACCCTGCATGCTAACATTTCTCTGCCGAAAGGCCTTTTTAATGAGGAACTTGGTTCAGGCATCAGCTATAGAACATTAATATTCATGCTTCGTATTTGTAAAAACCTTTATTTTAATCTTTTGTTTCCTTTGAGGGGGGGAGTGTTAAAATGGCCAGATAGTCCCAATTCTCATTTATTCTATCCAGGCCTCTATTTTCAGAGTGTTTTCTTTTTGGCTTCCATTATTTCATTGGGGTTGGCAATGAAAGTTAGCCCTGCTCCTGTCCAAGTGTTAAATGGATACTCATGTGTCTTTTTGCCACATTGGTATACTTAATTTTATTGCAAATAGGATTTTTCTTTTTTCCCCTCTGCATGCAAATGTGTTACCCTTTCAGTGTTTGCATAATAGCAGTGATTCTTTCATTTGTACAAAAGGACATGCATTATTTTGGCAGATAGAGGGAGCTTTGATGGAGAGATTATTACATTTCCAAAAGCAAAGAGAATAAATCAGAATTTAGCTAGACGCTGACTAAACACCCCCTTCCCCCAACTCTGCTGATCATGAGCCAAGTGTCTAACACACTACACTTTCCTCCCAGACAACAAAACTTGCAGAACAGTAGGACCTTGCTGGCTGGTCTTGGTTCTCTGCCCTTCTCTGCCTGGCTCCGTGGACTGTCTCACTTGGCCTCCATTACCCTACAGATTCTGGCTGGTTTAGCCAAGAGGAGGCACCAGCATGAGAATGAAGGGTGGGAGTAGAGGGAGGCTGGGCTATTTATTTCCCTGCTCCCTGCCTGCCTTTCCATAGGTCAGGCAGTAGCTGTTCCCCTCCAAGTCCACAGTTCAGTTGAGGAGCCCCTCTTCTACAAGTCCAGCTCTCACTGGACTCTGGTAATCCCCTTCCTGCTCCTCACTGCCTCCAGCAAGATCCAGGGAGCTTCACTACCCCGTGTCGACAAACCCAGCCTATATCTATGTCAATATTCCATACATTCAACCCTTTGAGTGTGCCATCTTTTTACTTAGGGCGCTGAGAGAAGCATCATATTCCCAACACTTCACTTAGCTCATGAGATCCTCCCTACTCCTCCAAAGACAAAAAAGCACACACCATAGCACTGGGAAAGTAATAAAGAAGTCCAAAACCACTGGGGTCTACAGCTATCTACACGTCACCTCAAAGTGTTCAGAAATTGCACAAAGCAGAAGAGGATTTTTCCCTAGGTGTGTCCAGCTTCACTACAGTCTTGTAGATGATTGGCATCTGTTGGTTTTGCCTGTCACTGAGTCACCTTCTTCTGGTCACAGCCCCCTGATTTTCCTTGGGGAGCTATTTCTTCAATTCTCTTGGTACATGTGGACAGGATGGGGCTGTTCTCACCCTCAACTCAGAGAAAATATCAGACCTCCAACCTGGCCACTCAGGCCATCACTTCCCCCAGGCCACAGCAATTGCTTCAGGGATGGGCATGTCATCTAAGCCAGGCCAATGGAAACCGGCTGGATAAAATTCTAGGACTTTGCCTGGAGCAGCAAGAGAGGAGTAGAGCCCACCTGGGAACTGAAAAATCACAGAGAAAGCAGTCAAGAAATGAAGAGAGGAAAACTGGGTTCTGATCATGTCATTTGTGCCCTGGATCAAGCTTGGCCTCACTCTTGCAATTACATGAACAAAACGTTCTGTCATTTCATTTATTTAAGCTGGGCTTCCATCACTGAAAGAATCTGACTACTACATTGAAGATGGAAGCTCTTTATACACTCAGAACCATCATGGACTGGACAAGGGGGAGGCAGAAAAGAAAACAGAATTGAGTATTTCTAGATCACATATTGTGTGCTCTAGAATAAAGCACATGTTAATGTAGGCTAATTCATTTAATCTTCAAAATGACTTTACTCAGCTAAGTTGAGGAACTTGCTAAGTGTCACGCAACTAGCAAACGGCAGAGTTAAGTTCAAACCAAGGACACTCTGCTTGCAAAGATATATTTTCTCTGCTCCGATGTGCTGCCATTGCCATCGTCATCTTCATCATCTGCCTCCTGACTGTTACCATCACCGTCATCTTCAGGACGCTCCCTGAGGCTCTGGACGACCACGGTAGGAAGCTGAGTTTTCTAGCTCGGAAAACAGACTGTCAAACATATAAGTACATGAGTGTGCAAATAACTATAGCAAGAAGTACAAGTCTGTTTTATAGCTCAGAAAACAGACCTTCAAACATATAAGTACACGAGTGTGCATATAACTATAGCAAGAAGTACAGAGTGATCAGTACCACAAAATAGGAGCATGTGGAGAAAGATGACTTCCATCTGAGGTAAACCTCTAGAAATGGCGGAAGGAAATCCAAAGACAGGAAAGAGTCTGAACAGAGGCATTAGGAATAGGAATGTCAGATCACAAAAGATTCAGTTTGCACATTTACAAACTAAACTAATATAGTTCTCTTAGTGCTCCAAGGTGCTGTCCTTGTCTCCCTTCTCTATTTTCTCTTCCTTACCAATAACAAGGCCAGAAAGCTGACAATCCCCCAATCTCCCATTTACCACAGTGCTTGGCACAGTCCCTCCAAAATTCAGGGCAAAGAGTGGAGAGCCATATAGTCTTCCAATGTAAATATGTCTACTCTTCAGCGGAGTTCACCTTGAAGGTCCAAGGAGTAGTGAACCAGCAACTGGGACTGGTGTTGAAGGTGAACCTACAAGCTGCTAAATGTGTACTTAAAGTTCTGGGGTGTCTAGGCTTCTATTCAGCTCCCAGAGAAAGAAGTGTCTTATGTTCCAACATTGATACTTGTTCCAAATATGATGTGAATTCAGCCCTGAAGATACAGCCCTTTTCCTCTTTAGCAGAAACCCTGCTCCTGACTTCTCCTTTCCCATCTAGATGTCTCATTACTCTGTGAATGAGATACAAGCTTTTCTACACGCATCACTGTTTTATTTTAGCATACTTCCTCCCTCCACCCATCAACAAAAGGTGTTGCACTGATGCTAAACCAGGCAGACAGATCAACACCCAAGTCAGTGTGTCTGCCAAGTAAAACACATGAAAACTTGGTGCACTATTTTTAAAAGCAAGTTAAATAAGGTGCCTTTAAAGTTGAGTCCCCTGGGATTGTACTCAATCCCTAGGTTCTTGGTTTTATGACCCCAAGGGACCAAGTAGGTTGGCTTTAATTGTTAATCTAGGCCACTTAAGCCACAGAGCCCTTATCGGACAGGACAATATTTATAGGGATTGCATCATCGCGTAGTTGAACTGTTCTTCTCAGATTGAGATCATCCTTTAGTTTGCTGGGATATTTTTTAAACTCCAGGAGGAAGAAAGAAACCTTCTCTTCATTAATAGAAACTACTAATAAGAGTAGAAGAGTACAATAATGTTGAAATGCTAACATTTTAGCCACATGAAAAGCAGGAACTTAATACTTTCTCCTGGCAAGATTTTTGATTCATAGCTATTGAGAATTTGAAGACAATATTTTGCCCACTGGAGACTGGGACAAACTTGATTAAAATTACTAGTCAAGAAAACTCAATTGAATCAAATTTTCTTCAAAAACCACATTCCTGTGGTTTTATATAACACTATTGTTCATGTGGTAGAGATTGATGTGGTTTTCTTTTTTAATTTTTTAAATCAACTTTTATTTTACATTCTGGGGTGCACGTGCAGAATGTGCAGGTTTTGTTACACAGGCCAACGTGTGCCATGGTGGTTTGCTGCACAGATCACCTTATCACCTAGATATTAAGCCCAGCATCCATTAGCTATTTTTCCTAATGCTCTGCCTCTCCCTACCACCTTCCCCAACAAGCCTCAATGTGTGTTGTTCCCCCCCTGTGTCCATGTGTTCTCATTTTTCAGCTCCCGCTGATAAGTGGGCACATGCAGCATTAGGTTTTCTGTTCCTGCATTTGTTTGCTGAGGAAAATGGCTTCCAGCTCAATCCATGTCACTGCAAAGGACATAATCTCATACCTTTTTATAGCTCCATAGTATTCCATGGTGTATATGTACCACATTTTCTTTATTCAGTCTATCATTGATGGGCATTTGGGTTGATTCCATGTCTTTGCTATTGTGAATAGTGCTGGAATGAACATATGTGTGCATGTATCTTTATAACAGAATGATTTATATTCCTTTGGGTATATACTTAGTAACGGGATTGTTGGGTCAAATGGTATTTCTGGTTCTAGATCTTTGAGGAATAGCCACACTGTCTTCCATAATGGTTGAACTAATTCACACTCCCACCAACAGTGTAAAAGCATTCCTTTTTATCTGCAACCTCACCAGCATCTGTTGTTTCTTGACATTTTAATAATTGCCATTCTGACTGGCATGAGATGGTATTTCATTGTGGTTTTAATTTGCATTTCTCTAATGATCAGTGATGTTGAGCTTTTCTTCCTATGTTTCTTGGCTGCATGCATGTCTTATTTTGAGAAGTGTCTGTTCATGTCCTTTGCCCACTTTTTAATGGAGTTGTTTTATTCTGGTAAATTTGTTTAAGCTCCTTGTGGACTGTGGACATTAGACCTTGGTCAAATGGATAGATTGCTAAATTTTTCTCCCCTTCTGTAGTCTGTTCACTCCATTGATAGTTTCTTTTGCTGTGCAGAAGCTCTTTAGTTTAATTACGTCTCAGTTATCAATTTCTGCTTTTGTTACATTGTTTTTGGTGTCTTCATCATGAAATCTTTGCCCATGCCTATGTCCTAAATGGTATTGCCTAGATTTTCTTCTAGGGTTTTTATGATTTTGGGTTTTACATTTAAGCCTTTAATCCATCTTGAGTTGATTTTTGTATAAGGTGGAAGGAAGGGGTCCAATTTCAATTTTCTGCATATGACTAGCCAGTTCTTCCAGCACCATTTATTAAATAGGGAATCCTTTCCCCATTGCTTGTTTTTGTCAGGTTTGTCAAAGATCAGATGGTTGTAGGTGTGTGGTCTTACTTCTGAGTTCTCTATACTGTTCCATTGATCTATGTGTCTATTTTTATACCAGTGCCATTATGTTTTGGTTACTGTAGCCTTGTAGTATAGTTTGAAGTCAGATAATGTGATGCCTCCAGCTTTGCTCTTTTTATTTTTTATTTATTTATTTTTTTTACTGAAAGTAAAGAACGAAGTTTAATGATATAAGAATTTTTTTTCCCATTTATTTATTTTATTGCATTTTACATTTTGGGGTACACGTGAAGAACATGCAAAATTGTTGCATAGGAACACACGTGGCAGTGTGATTTGCTGCCTTCATCCCCATCACCTACATCTGGCATTTCTCCCCTTGCTATCTCTCCCCAGCTTCCCACCCCCCACCCTCCCTCCCCTATTTCCCCCCAACTGACCCCAGTGTGTAGTGCTCCCCTCCCTGTGTCCATGTGTTCTCATTGTTCAACACCCGCCTATGAGTGAGAACATGCAGTGTTTGATCTTCTGCTCTTCTGTCAGTTTGCTGAGAATGATGGTTTCCAGGTTCATCCATGTCCCTACAAAGGACCCAAACTCATCGTTTCTGATGGCTGCATAATATTCCATGGTGTATATGTGCCACATTTTCCCTATCCAGTCTATCGTCGATGGGCATTTGGGTTGGTTCCAGGTCTTTGCTATTGTAAACAGTGCTGCAATGAACATTCGTGTACACGTGTCCTTATAGTAGAACGATTTGTAATCCTTTGGATATATACCCAGTAATGGGATTGCTGGGTCAAATGGAATTTCTATTTCTAGGTCCTTGAGGAATCGCCACACTGTCTTCCACAATGGTTGAACTAATTTACACTCCCACCAACAGTGCAAAAGTGTTCCTATTTCTCCACATCCTCTCCAGCATCTGTTGTCTCCAGATTTTTTAATGATCGCCATTCTAACCGGCGTGAGATGGTATCTCAGTGTAGTTTTGATTTGCATTTCTCTGATGACCAGTGATGATGAGCATTTTTTCATATGTTTGTTGGCCTCACGTATGTCTTCTTTTGAGAAGTGTCTGTTCATATCCTTTGCCCACTTTTGAATGGGCTTGTTAGTTTTTTTCTTGTAAATCTGCTTTAGTTCTTTGTAAATTACGGATATCAGCCCTTTGTCAGATGGGTAAACTGCAAAAATTTTTTCCCAATCTGTTGGTTGCCGATTCACTCTAATGATTGTTTCTTTTGCTGTGCAGAAGCTGTGGAGTTTGATTAGGTCCCATTTGTCTATTTTGGCTTTTGTTGTCAATGCGTTTGGCGTTTTGGTCATGAAGTCCTTGCCTACACCTACATCCTGAATGGTTTTGCCTAGATTTTCTTCTAGGGTTTTTATGGTGTTAGGTCTTATGTTTAAGTCTTTAATCCATCTGGAGTTAATTTTAGTGTAAGGTGTCAGGAAGGGGTCCAGTTTCTGCTTTCTGCACATGGCTAGCCAGCTTTCCCAACACCATTTATTGAACAGGGAATCCTTTCCCCATTGCTTGTTTTTGTCTGGTTTGTCAAAGATCAGATGGTTGTAGATATGTTGTGTTGCCTCCGAGACCTCTGTTCTGTTCCATTGGTCTATATCTCTGTTTTGGTACCAGTACCATGCTGTTTTGATTACTGTAGCCTTGTAGTATAGTTTGAAGTCTGGTAGTGTGATGCCCCCCGCTTTGTTCTTTTTGCTTAGAATTGACTTGGCTATGCGGGCTCTCTTTTGGTTCCATATGAAGTTTAAGGTGGTTTTTTCCAGTTCTGCGAAGAAGGTCATTGGTAGCTTGATGGGGATAGCATTGAATCTGTAAATTACTTTGGGCAGTATGGCCATTTTCACGATATTGATTCTTCCTAACCATGAACATGGGATGTTTCTCCATCTGTTTGTGTCCTCTCTTATTTCGTTGAGCAGTGGCTTGTAGTTCTCCTTGAAGAGGTCCTTTACATTCCTTGTTAGTTGTATTCCTAGGTATTTTATTCTCTTTGTGGCAATTGTGAATGGAAGTTTGTTCTTGATTTGGCTCTCTTTAAGTCTGTTACTGGTGTATAGGAATGCATGTGATTTTTGCACATTGATTTTGTATCCTGAGACTTTGCTGAACTTGCTTATCAGTTTCAGGAGGTTTGGGGCTGAGACGATGGGGTCTTCTAGATATACAATCATGTCGTCTGCAAATAGAGACAATTTGACTTCCTCCTTTCCTATTTGAATGCCCTTTATTTCTTTTTCTTGCCTGATTGCTCTGGCTAGAACTTCTAATACTATATTGAATAGCAGTGGTGAGAGAGGGCATCCTTGTCTGGTGCCACATTTCAAGGGGAATGCTTCCAGTTTTTGCCCATTCAGTATGATATTGGCTGTTGGTTTGTCATAAATAGCTTTTATTATTTTGAGATACGTTCCATCAATACCTAGCTTATTGAGGGTTTTTAGCATAAAGGGCTGTTGAATTTTGTCAAAGGCCTTCTCTGCATCAATTGAGATAATCATGTGGTTTTTGTCTTTGGTTCTGTTTATGTGGTGAATTACGTTTATAGACTTGCGTATGTTGAACCAGCCTTGCATCCCCGGGATGAAGCCTACTTGATCATGGTGGATAAGCTTTTTGATGTGCTGTTGCAATCGGCTTGTCAGTATTTTATTGAAGATTTTTGCATCTATGTTCATCATGGATATTGGCCTGAAGTTTTCTTTTCTTGTTGAGTCTCTGCCGGGTTTTGGAATCAGGATGATGTTGGTCTCATAAAATGATTTGGGAAGAATTCCCTCTTTTTGTATTGTTTGGAATAGTTTCAGAAGAAATGGTACCAGCTCCTCTTTGTATGTCTGGTAGAATTCAGCTGTGAACCCATCTGGACCTGGGCTTTTTTTGGGTGGTAAGCTCTTAATTGCTGCCTCAACTTCAGACCTTGTTATGGGTCTGTTCAGGGTTTCGGCTTCTTCCTGGTTTAGGCTTGGCAGGAGGCAAGTGTCCAGGAACTTATCCATTTCTTCCAGGTTTATTAGTTTGTGTGCATAGAGTTGTTTGTAATAATCTCTGATGATGGTTTGAATTTCTGTGGAATCTGTGGTGATATCACCTTTATCGTTTTTTATTGCATCAATTTGGTTATTCTCTCTTTTCTTTTTTATTAATCTGGCTAGTGGTCTGTCTATTTTGTTGATCTTTTCAAAAAACCAGCTCCTGGATTTATTGATTTTTTGAAGGGTTTTTTGTGTCTCTATCTCCTTCAGTTCTGCTCTGATCTTAGCTATTTCTTGTCTACTGCTAGACTTTGAGTTTTTTTGATCTTGCTCCTCTAGCTCTTTCAGTTTTGACGATAGGGTGTCAATTTTTGATCTCTCCTTGCTTCTCATGTGGGCACTTATTGCTATATATTTTCCTCTAGATACTGCTTTAAATGTGTCCCAGAGATTCTGGTATGTTGTGTCTTCATTCTCGTTGGTTTCGAAGAACATCTTTATTTCTGCCTTCATTTCATTGTTTATCCAGTCAACATTCAAGAGCAAGTTGTTCAGTTTCCATGAAGCTGTGCGGTTCTGAGTTAGTTTTTGAATTCTGAGTTCTACCTTGATTGCACTGTGGTCTGAGAGACTGTTTGTTACGATTTCCGTTCTTTTGCATTTGCTGAGGAGTGATTTACTCCCAATTATGTGGTCAATTTTAGAGTAGGTGTGATGTGGTGCTGAGAAGAATGTATATTCTGTGGATTTGGGGTGGGGAGTTCTGTAAATGTCTATTAGGTTTGCTTGGTCCAGGTCTGAGTTCAAGTCCTGGATATCCTTGTTAATTTTCTGTCTGGTTGATCTGTCTAATGTTGACAATGGGGTGTTAAAGTCTCCCACTATTATTGTGTGGGAGTCTAAGTCCCTTTGTAAGTCATTAAGAACTTGCCTTATGTATCTGGGTGCTCCTGTATTGGGTGCGTATATATTTAGGATCGTTAGCTCTTCTTGTTGCATTGATCCTTTTACCATTATGTAATGTCCCTCTTTGTCTCTTATGATCTTTGTTGCTTTAAAGTCTAATTTATCAGAGATGAGAATTGCAACTCCTGCTTTTTTTTGCTCTCCATTTGCTTGGTAAATCTTCCTCCATCCCTTTATTTTGAGCCTTTGTGTATCCTTGCATGTGAGATGGGTTTCCTGGATACAGCACACCGATGGGTTTTGGCTTTTTATCCAATTTGCCAGTCTGTGTCTTTTGATTGGGGCATTTAGCCCATTTACATTTAGGGTTAATATTGTTATGTGTGAATTTGATACTGCCATTTTGGTGCTAGCTGGCTGTTTTGCCCTTTAGTTGAGCTGGTACTTGTTGTTCCTTTATATGTGTAGAGCCTCTTTCAGGAGCTCTTGTAGAGCTGGCCTGGTGGTGACGAAATCTCTGAGTACTTGCATGTTCCCAAAGGATTTTATTTTTCCTTCACTTATGAAGCTTAGTTTGGCTGGATAGGAGATTCTGGGTTGAAAGTTCTTTTC
>NW_022437002.1:14009081-14011588 GCF_009761245.1 Sapajus apella
TCCATGTGTTCTCATTGTTCAACACCCGCCTATGAGTGAGAACATGCAGTGTTTGATCTTCTGCTCTTCTGTCAGTTTGCTGAGAATGATGGTTTCCAGGTTCATCCATGTCCCTACAAAGGACCCAAACTCATCGTTTCTGATGGCTGCATAATATTCCATGGTGTATATGTGCCACATTTTCCCTATCCAGTCTATCGTCGATGGGCATTTGGGTTGGTTCCAGGTCTTTGCTATTGTAAACAGTGCTGCAATGAACATTCGTGTACACGTGTCCTTATAGTAGAACGATTTGTAATCCTTTGGATATATACCCAGTAATGGGATTGCTGGGTCAAATGGAATTTCTATTTCTAGGTCCTTGAGGAATCGCCACACTGTCTTCCACAATGGTTGCACTAATTTACACTCCCACCAACAGTGCAAAAGTGTTCCTATTTCTCCACATCCTCTCCAGCATCTGTTGTCTCCAGATTTTTTAATGATCGCCATTCTAACCGGCGTGAGATGGTATCTCAGTGTAGTTTTGATTTGCATTTCTCTGATGACCAGTGATGATGAGCATTTTTTCATATGTTTGTTGGCCTCACGTATGTCTTCTTTTGAGAAGTGTCTGTTCATATCCTTTGCCCACTTTTGAATGGGCTTGTTAGTTTTTTTCTTGTAAATCTGCTTTAGTTCTTTGTAAATTTTGGATATCAGCCCTTTGTCAGATGGGTAAACTGCAAAAATTTTTTCCCAATCTGTTGGTTGCCGATTCACTCTAATGATTGTTTCTTTTGCTGTGCAGAAGCTGTGGAGTTTGATTAGGTCCCATTTGTCTATTTTGGCTTTTGTTGTCAATGCGTTTGGCGTTTTGGTCATGAAGTCCTTGCCTACACCTACGTCCTGAATGGTTTTGCCTAGATTTTCTTCTAGGGTTTTTATGGTGTTAGGTCTTATGTTTAAGTCTTTAATCCATCTGGAGTTAATTTTAGTGTAAGGTGTCAGGAAGGGGTCCAGTTTCTGCTTTCTGCACATGGCTAGCCAGCTTTCCCAACACCATTTATTGAACAGGGAATCCTTTCCCCATTGCTTGTTTTTGTCTGGTTTGTCAAAGATCAGATGGTTGTAGATATGTTGTGTTGCCTCCGAGACCTCTGTTCTGTTCCATTGGTCTATATCTCTGTTTTGGTACCAGTACCATGCTGTTTTGATTACTGTAGCCTTGTAGTATAGTTTGAAGTCTGGTAGTGTGATGCCCCCCGCTTTGTTCTTTTTGCTTAGAATTGACTTGGCTATGCGGGCTCTCTTTTGGTTCCATATGAAGTTTAAGGTGGTTTTTTCCAGTTCTGCAAAGAAGGTCATTGGTAGCTTGATGGGGATAACATTGAATCTGTAAATTACTTTGGGCAGTATGGCCATTTTCACGATATTGATTCTTCCTAACCATGAACATGGGATGTTTCTCCATCTGTTTGTGTCCTCTCTTATTTCGTTGAGCAGTGGCTTGTAGTTCTCCTTGAAGAGGTCCTTTACATTCCTTGTTAGTTGTATTCCTAGGTATTTTATTCTCTTTGTGGCAATTGTGAATGGAAGTTTGTTCTTGATTTGGCTCTCTTTAAGTCTGTTATTGGTGTATAGGAATGCATGTGATTTTTGCACATTGATTTTGTATCCTGAGACTTTGCTGAACTTGCTTATCAGTTTCAGGAGGTTTGGGGCTGAGACGATGGGGTCTTCTAGATATACAATCATGTCGTCTGCAAATAGAGACAATTTGACTTCCTCCTTTCCTATTTGAATACACTTTATTTCTTTTTCTTGCCTGATTGCTCTGGCTAGAACTTCTAATTCTATATTGAATAGCAGTGGTGAGAGCGGGCATCCTTGTCTGGTGCCACATTTCAAGGGGAATGCTTCCAGTTTTTGCCCATTCAGTATGATATTGGCTGTTGGTTTGTCATAAATAGCTTTTATTATTTTGAGATACGTTCCATTGATACCTAGCTTACTGAGTGTTTTTAGCATAAAGGGCTGTTGAATTTTGTCAAAGGCCTTCTCTGCATCAATTGAGATAATCATGTGGTTTTTGTCTTTGGTTCTGTTTATGTGGTGAATTACGTTTATAGACTTGCGTATGTTGAACCAGCCTTGCATCCCCGGGATGAAGCCTACTTGATCATGGTGGATAAGCTTTTTGATGTGCTGTTGCAATCGGCTTGTCAGTATTTTATTGAAGATTTTTGCATCTATGTTCATCATGGATATTGGCCTGAAGTTTTCTTTTCTTGTTGAGTCTCTGCCGGGTTTTGGAATCAGGATGATGTTGGTCTCATAAAATGATTTGGGAAGAATTCCCTCTTTTTGTATTGTTTGGAATAGTTTCAGAAGAAATGGTACCAGCTCCTCTTTGTATGTCTGGTAGAATTCAGCTGTGAACCCATCTGGACCTGGGCTTTTTTTGGGTGGTAAGCTCTTAATTGCTGCCTCAACTTCAGACCTTGTTATGGGTCTGTTCAGGGTTT
>NW_022437002.1:14011598-14272327 GCF_009761245.1 Sapajus apella
TGTCAATTTTTGATCTCTCCTTGCTTCTCATGTGGGCACTTATTGCTATATATTTTCCTCTAGAGACTGCTTTAAATGTGTCCCAGAGATTCTGGTATGTTGTGTCTTCATTCTCGTTGGTTTCGAAGAACATCTTTATTTCTGCCTTCATTTCATTGTTTATCCAGTCAACATTCAAGAGCAAGTTGTTCAGTTTCCATGAAGCTGTGCGGTTCTGAGTTAGTTTTTGAATTCTGAGTTCTAACTTGATTGCACTGTGGTCTGAGAGACTGTTTGTTACGATTTCCGTTCTTTTGCATTTGCTGAGGAGTGATTTACTCCCAATTATGTGGTCAATTTTAGAGTAGGTGTGATGTGGTGCTGAGAAGAATGTATATTCTGTGGATTTGGGGTGGAGAGTTCTGTAAATGTCTATTAGGTTTGCTTGGACCAGGTCTGAGTTCAAGTCCTGGATATCCTTGTTAATTTTCTGTCTGGTTGATCTGTCTAATGTTGACAATGGGGTGTTAAAGTCTCCCACTATTATTGTGTGGGAGTCTAAGTCTCTTTGTAAGTCATTAAGAACTTGCCTTATGTATCTGGGTGCTCCTGTATTGGGTGCGTATATATTTAGGATCGTTAGCTCTTCTTGTTGCATTGATCCTTTTACCATTATGTAATGTCCCTCTTTGTCTCTTATGATCTTTGTTGCTTTAAAGTCTAATTTATCAGAGATGAGAATTGCAACTCCTGCTTTTTTTTTGCTCTCCATTTGCTTGGTAAATCTTCCTCCATCCCTTTATTTTGAGCCTTTGTGTATCCTTGCATGTGAGATGGGTTTCCTGGATACAGCACACCGATGGGTTTTGGCTTTTTATCCAATTTGCCAGTCTGTGTCTTTTGATTGGGGCATTTAGCCCATTTACATTTAGGGTTAATATTGTTATGTGTGAATTTGATACTGCCATTTTGGTGCTAGCTGGCTGTTTTGCCCTTTAGTTGAGCTGGTACTTGTTGTTCCTTTATATGTGTAGAGCCTCTTTCAGGAGCTCTTGTAGAGCTGGCCTGGTGGTGACGAAATCTCTGAGTACTTGCATGTTCCCAAAGGATTTTATTTTTCCTTCACTTATGAAGCTTAGTTTGGCTGGATAGGAGATTCTGGGTTGAAAGTTCTTTTCCTTAAGGATGTTGAATATTGGCCCCCATTCTCTTCTGGCTTGTAGGGTTTCTGCTGAGAGATCTGCTGTGAGTCTGATGGGCTTCCCTTTGTGGGTAACCCGACCTTTCTCTCTGGCTGCCCTTAGTATTTTCTCCTTCATTTCGACCCTGGTGAATCTGACAATTATGTGCCTTGGGGTTGCTCTTCTTGACGAATATCTTTGTGGTGTTCTCTGTATTTCCTGGACTTGAATGTTTGCCTGCCTTGCTAGGTTGGGGAAGTTTTCCTGGATAATATCCTGCAGAGTATTTTCCAGCTTGGATTCATTCTCTTCGTCGCATTCGGGTACGCCTATCAAACGTAGATTAGGTCTTTTCACATAGTCCCACATTTCTTGGAGACTTTGTTCGTTCCTTTTTACCCTTTTTTCTCCAGTCTTGCCTTCCCGTTTTATTTCATTGAGTTGATCTTCGACCTCTGATATCCTTTCTTCTGCTTGGTCAAGTCAGCTGTTGATACTTGTGCATGCTTCACGAAGTTCTCGTGTTGCAGTTTTCAGCTCCATCAATTCACTTATATTCCTTTCTATTTTGTCCATTCTTGTTAGCATTTCGTCAAATCTTTTTTCAAGGTTCTTAGTTTCTTTGCATTTGGTTAGAACATGTTCTTTAAGTTCACAGAAGTTTCTTACTACCCATCTTCTGAATTCTGATTCTGTCATTTCATCACACTCATTCTCCATCCAACCTTGTTCCCTTGCTGGCGAGGAGTTGTGATCCCTTTTAGGAGGAGAGGTGTTCTGGTTTCGGGTGTTTTCATCCTTTTTGCGCCGGTTTCTTCCCATCCTTAAGGATTTATCCACCTGTCGACTTTGTAGTTGCTGGCTTTCAGATTGGGTCTCAAATCTTTCAGATTGACGTTCTGTTTGTTGATGATGAGGTTATTTCTGCTTCTTGGTTTTCCTTCTGACAGTCTGGCCCCTCTGCTGTAGGTCTGCTGAGGTTCACTCCAGGCCCTGCTTGCCTGGGGTTCACCTGCAGCAGCTGTTGAACAGCAAGGGTTGTTACCAGTTTTCTTCTTCTTCTATCTTTGTCCCAGAAGGATACCCGCCTAGTGACAATCTGATCTCTCCTCTATGAGGTGTCTTTTTGGATATATAGGGGTCAGGGAGCTGCTTGAGGAGACGGTCTTTTCTTTATAGGAGCTCAAATGGTGAGCTGTGAGCTCTGTTGTTGTTCATTCAGAGCTGCTGGGCAGGTACTTTTAGGTCTGCTGCAGCAGAACTCATAAACTGCTTTTTGTTCCCAGGTGCTCTGTCCCAGGGATTTAGGGCTTTATTTATGAGTTTCCGTTATGCTGCCGCCTTCTTTTTTTTTTTTTTTTTTCCTTCAGACCTGCCCTGCCCAGCAAGGAGGCAGCCTAGTCACTGTCGGCCTATAGCAGCTTTGCTGAGCTGCTGTGGGCTCCGCCCCACTGCCGAGTGAACTTCCCTGCAGTCCTGTTTATATGGGTGTAGTTAGAACTGCTTTGGCGATGGTGGCCCGCCTCTGTTGGGGCGGAGTCTCTGCTGTGGCGGGTTGCCTTGGCAACGGCGGGCTGCCTCAGCAATGGCGGGTTGCCTTGGCAACGGCGGGCTGCCTCGGTAATGGCGGACGCCCCTCCCCCACAGAGCTGGACTGTCTCGGGTTCAGCTGCGCTCGCTGTGAAATTCTCAATCCAGAGTTTCTGGTTGCTGTTCTTTTATGGGGGTGGGGCCAGCCGAGCCTGATCGCCTAGCTCCCTGCCTCAGAGCCTTTTTTAAATTGGTGTTCCAGTCGCCTGTTGAAGAGGCGCCGGGGTCTGTTTGTTTTCCCCTGCGGCCACTCACTGCGCTGGCTTAAACAGCGGCACTGAGGTTTGTGGCGCTTTTTTTTCTTTTTTTTTTTTGCCCTGGAATCTACTGTCCTGGTTCTCTGCTCAGTCCCCTTTTTGAACCAGCATATGGGCGACTTCCCGTGGCTCCAATCGCCAGCCAAAAGGGCACCCGGACCGGTGTATTTTGTACGGAGAACCGCGGCTCCGGGGCGCTGACAAAGCAGCCGCGCGGGGCAAAGCAGCGGCGCCGGCAGGCACAGCAGCGCTGGCCACAACAGCCGCGCTGGCGACCGTGGAGCACCTCTGCCCGGGAATTTCCTAGTCTGTGGGCAATAAAAACGCGGCGTCCACTCACCCTCTGCGCTTTCACTGGGAGCTGCAATCCTGAGCTGTTCCTAAACGGCCATCTTGGATCCTCCCCCCTGCTCTTTTTTATTAGGATTGTCTTGACTATACAGGTTCTGTTTTGGTTCTATACGAATTTTAAAACAGTTTTTTCTAATTCCATGAAGAATGTCAATGGTAGTTTAATGGGAATAGCACTGAATCTATAAATTACTTTGGGTAGTATGACAACTTTCATGATATTGATTCTTCCCGTCCATGAGCATGGAATATTTTTCCATTTGTTTGTATCCTCTCTGATTTCCTTGAGCAGTGGTTTGTAGTTCTCCTTGAAGAGGTCCTTCACTTCCTTTTTTAGCTGTATTCCTAGGCATTTTATTCTCTTCATAGCAATTGTGAATGGGAGTTCATTCATGATTTGGCTCTCTGCCTGCCTGTTGTTAGCATATAGGAATGCTAGCGATTTTTGCACATTGATGTTGTGATTGATGTGGTTTTCGTTGTTTGGACTACCCATGATATATGTATACTGCAAAAGAGTGAGTCTACTTTTCCATTGCTCTTTCAGATGAACTTTCCAGTAATGTAATGACATCACGATTTGGTTGTTTATTTATCAAAACTAGTTGACACACATATGATTTACTCATAATGGTCACAATGGCTGACATTTCTTGGGCACTTCCCATGTGCCAGGTGCTGTGTGTATGCATTTCATACATATTATGTCATTTAGTTATCAAACAGTTCTATCAGCTTCTACTATTACCACCACATTAAAGATAAAGAAAAGGAAGCTTAAAAAGTTGTGTAGCCTGCCCAGAGTCATAAAACTAGTAATCAGGGGAACTGGAACTTAAAGCCGGGACTTAATGGTTCCCAGAAATTCCCAAGCCTGTTTGCCACTCTATTAGGCTGACTTTTATTGACAAATGGATTGTGCACTTTCTCTATCCAGTTCTGCAGTTGAATTGTAGTTTTTTAAGATGGTTTTGTGGGGGCAGGTCCATGTTCTGTGAAGGGCACAGAAACCCTCAACAAATACAACAGACTTTTACGTTGCCTTATTTTCGCTAAAACAATAAAAATGTTTATACATTGGGGAAATTGTTAAATAATACAAGTAAAATTATTTTTGTAAAAAATAAATATTTCAGGCCAGGCATAGTGGCTCATGCTTGTAATACCAGTACTTTGGGAGGCCAAGATGGGAGGATTGCTTGAGCCCAGGAGTATGAGACCAGCCTGGGCTTCATAGGGAGACCCCATCTCTACAAAAAATTAGCCAGGCATGGTGGCACACACCTGCAGTCCAAGCTACTTTGGAGGCTGAGGTGGGAGAATTTGAGCTCTGGAAATTGAGGCTATAGTGAGCCATGATCATGCCACTGCACTCCAGCCTGAGCAACAGAACAGGACCCTATCTCAACAACAAAAAATACTTTCAGTATGTAGTTATCTAGCTATAACATGTAACTTTTAGAAACTAAAATTAAATGAATTTTCAAATAAAATGAAAAACTTTACAATGTAGATTGGACTTCCAGTCAAGATAAAGCATCGAAAATAAATGTTTTGATCCACTTGCTCTGCTCCAAATCCATTAAATGTCTACTAAAATATAAGAAGAGAGGGTTAAAAAAAATAAACAGTTTCATTGAACAGAACTGGAAATTAATCACAATGTGGTGAATAGGTTTGAAGCCATGAGTCTGTTATGTTCCAGGTCTGTAAGCACATAGTAGTACTTTAAATCTTGACTCCCACCATGTAACAGAACTGAAAGTGCTTCATGCACAATAGTGGATCAGAAGAAGATTCCCTACGGAAGCCTGGGGCTTAAATGAAGCTCCTCCCCCTACAGAAAGAAGTCTATTAAAGCAATTATCAATTACTTCCTGAGACTACATTTTACAGAGGGTTCTTGGCTTGGAAAGCAGACTATAGATGTACTTCCTGGCCAGGAACTCAGCCAGACACCTGCTGCTCTATAACTAGATTTGTGATAGCCCCAATATCACTACAGAACAAATTCTACTTGGTGCTGTACTAGGGGCCTGAGGAAAGGTCAGATGGAGACAACTGTAAATTCCCAAAACTGCTAGACAAATAAGATCACACACACGCGCGCGTGCACACACACACACACACACACACACACAGCTTTCAAGATGTAGCTGCTATAACAAATGAAGAAATCTAAAAGTAATGAAGAAAGCCTAGGAAATAATCAAAATTATTAATTGAAGCATGAAATACCTAGATATAAAATTATTTTTATCTTTGAAACAGTCTTATCAAGGCTTTAAGGATGTCTAGACTGTTCAAAGGCATAAATTAAGGTATTGCATTCATTAATAGTGACTAAGAAACTATGAAACACAAGCAGATATAAATAAAACAAAACCAGGTGGGTACTTAGAAAAACCAAATACATATTGGAACTGATATATGTAAAAACCTTACAAAAAAAAAAAAAGAGCAGTTACCAAAATAAAACCTCAAAAGTCAAGAAAAACTCTAGATTAGATCCAAAGAGAGTAGTAAATTGGGAAATAGCTTTGAGACATAAACACAGAACTTAGTCCAGAGTGACAATGAGATGATTTTTAGTACAGTGGTTAGCAGACATGAAAGATCCATTGAGAGGTTCTAACATATATCTGGTAGATGTGCCAAAAGAAGAGGATGAAGGGAATGATGAAGAAGCGTTAAGAGATTAGATATTAGGTTCTGATAGGAGATTAAAGCAGAAGATTTTCATGATTGCAGATGTGTTCTCCAGTGAAAAGGACACTGTAAACAGGACATGACACATCACAGGGAAAGTACAGTTTATTGATAACAAGAAGAAACTCCTAAAGCTTCCAGAGAGAACAGATAAGATATCCAGTAGGAACCATTAGAACGACAGTGGACTTACTTTCAGTAACAACTGTGGCCAGAAGATAATGTAGCAATATCCTGAGAAGGTTAAGGGAAAACAGCTGTCAACACAGAAATTTATATCCAGCTAAACTATTATTTAAGAGTGAGGGCAAAAAGACATTTTCAGAAATATAAGACTAAATGAGTCCCCCATATGCAGATCCACATTGGCACACTTAGTAAAGGATATACTTCACTAAAGAGAAATGTGAAACTACAGCAAAGGTAGTGGATAGAATAAACAATGAAATAATGATCTAAAAATTAATTAAATATGTTTGTAGGTTTAAATATTGACTGCGCATGATAAAATTCTGTGTTTAGAAGGATAGAAATGCTAAATAACAATATATTTGTTAGAATACTTTTAAAAACTCAAGTAGGATATGTTGAAACTATAAGAAAAAACATTAAAAGAACAGATTAACAGCCAACAGAAGAAAAAATGGAAGACATATTTTAAAAATAATTTACCAATCAAATACAAAGCCAAAAAGGACTGAGAGAAGAAAACAGAAGAAAAATGTCAATAAAGAGAAAACATAAATTAAGCTAAAGTTCATCAGTAAGCACAATAAATGTAATTAGACTAAATGTGTCTATTACAAAACAGAGATTATCATATTAGTTGAAATTTTAAATCTAGCTGCTTGCTAAATATATGATACATAGCTAGAACAAATCAAAACAAGAAGATTGAAAGTAAAGAGATAGAAAAAGTTCTATCAAATATATAATAACCCAAATAAAGCTACTGAGATGATGTTAATTTAACACAAAAAGCAGGAAGCTAAGAAGAAATAAGAGGAGAATTATATAAAATAATAGAAATGAGTCTGCCAGGAATATATATAAATCATAAATTTATGCATCTAAAAATATAACTTCAAAAAATACAAAGCAAAATATATGGAATTAAAGAGAAAATGGAAAAACCCATAATCAGCATTCAAGGTTTTCTAACACTTCTATCCAAAACAGAGTGATCAATCTTGTAAAAATTTAGTAAGGCTGTAGTGAATGTCAAGAACAAAATTTAAAACCATGATATAACACAGATTTTTTCAACCTTTTAAAATGTGACCTCTTTAAGAAATATATTTTATATCAAAATCCAGTTTATAAATGCAAGTGCATGCATGTACACACACCCATTTAGATAGATAGGTAGACAGGTGATCGATGTTTAACAAACAATATTCACCTTTAATATGAGTAGTACATTCTGATACTATATTATTTTATTCCCTTTGTTAAAAAAAAAAACATGAATTACACTCTGCATCCTTTAAAGGGAACAAGATCATGTCGTTTGCAAGGACATGGATGGAGCTGGAGCCAGTATCCTCAGCAAACTAACGTGGGAACAGAAAACCAAACACCGCATGTTCTCACTTAAGTAGCAGCTGAACAATGAGAAAACATGGACACAGTGAGGGGAACAACACACACTAGGGCCTTTTGGGGAAGTGGGGGAGAGCATCAGGATAAATAGTTAATGGATGCTGGGCTTAATACCTAGGTGATGGGTTAACAGGTGCAGCAAACCACCATGGCACATGTTTTCCTATGTAACAAACCTGCTCATGTATACCAAAACATTAAATTAAATTAAATTTTTTTAAAAACACATGAGTTACAACAAACTAAATTGATTTCACACCCAATAATGAATTGAGACCTACAATTTATGAAATGCTGAACTTAGAAATATATACATCTGTGCATACAACAAGTAAAAGTTATACATTGTTTCATTCTAAAGTAAATAGCATACATAATGGTGACACCACAGAAGCCTTCTCAATAAAGCTAGGACCAAGCAAGAATGCTTGCCATCAGCACTTCTGTCTCACATTGTAATGGAAGTCAAAGTTAATATGTAATGGGGGTAAAGGAATCAGAGGTATATGAAATATGAAAGTGTGAATATAACAAACTGCAGTTGATTTATTGTCTAATCTAAGATAATCTACACACAAACTTTTAGTACTAACAAAAGAAGCAATGGGGAAAGGATTCTCTGTTTAATAAATGGTGTTGAGAAAACTGGCTAGCCATGTGCAGAAAGCAGAAACTGGACCCCTTCCTGACACCTTACACTAAAATTAACTCCAGATGGATTAAAGACTTAAACATAAGACCTAACACCATAAAAACCCTAAAAGAAAATCTAGGCAAAACCATTCAGAAAAAAAAAAAGAAGTCAACAAGGTTCCAAACACAAGAATAATAAGCATTAATGGTTTTTCTAAATGCAAAATAGGTAATGTAATAGAAAAGTTATTCATAATAGCAACAAAAATGTAAAGCACCTAGGAACAAATTATTCAAAAGATGTGCATAACCTTTATAGACAGCATTACAAAACACAGTGGAAAGGTGTACATGAAGACCAAAATAAATGGAAAAGCATAACATGTTCAAGGATGATGAACACTAGCTATGGTGGAGGTGGCACTTCTCTCCAAAGTCATCTAAAATTGAATGCAATTGCAATCAAAATCCCAACAGGAAAAGCTGATCCTGAAATTCATTTAGGAATGCAAAGAGAATCAAATAACTATGGTAGTTTTGAAAAAGAAGGTTGGGAGACTCACATACCAGATAGCTAGGTTATTTCAAGCCATAATAATGAAGACAACGTGAAATTGGCTTAGAGATGGATGAAGACATCAATGGAGGAGGATAGAGAGTGTAGAAATGGACTGATGAAAACTTGATCTATGACAGAGGCAGCACTATAATCAGTGCAGAAAGGATGGGCTGTTTAATAATTTATGTCGTGACATACCCAAAAGGAAAAATTAAAATTCAATTCTTAACTCACGTTATATAAAATCAATCTTAGATAGATTAAAAATTTAATATGAGAATTAAAACTTCAAGATTTCAAAAGAAAATATAGAAGAATATCTTTATGGTTGTAGAGAAATAAATAGTTTTTTAAAAAATAAGATTTCTTACATGAGAAGCAGAAAGTACAAAGCATAATGCAAACAATTGATAGACCTGTCATTTAAATTAACTTACACCCAACAAAAGCTATCAAGAACAGGTTAAAGACAAGATAGAGGAAACATTTGTAATGCATATAGCTGACAAAGCACTAGTGTCTAAATTCACACAGAACTACAATTTGATAAGAAAAAATACGTAAGAAAATGAACAAATGACATAAACAGGCAACTCACAGAAGAGTAAACTTAAACCCTAAATCAATGAAAAAATACTTGAGCACACTGGGAATCAGAAAGTTGCAAATTACATAACACTTCACACACTCAGTTTGTCAAAATTTAAAATGTTGTTAACACCAAGTAATGACGACTACTTGTAGCTACAAGAATGTCCATATACTGTTTATGAATGTCTCAATTGGTACAACCACTTTGGAAAATAATTTGGCCTTATCTAATAAAGGTGAAAATGAGCTACTCTGTGACCCAGCTTCTGAATATATACCTCAGAGAAACTCTCACATGTGTGCAAGCCAACAAGAAGGTTCACTGCAGCATTGCAATGAAAGTAAAAGAAAGTGGAAACGATCTAAATATCCATAAACAGGAGAAAGGATAAATAAACAGTGGCATGTTCATTCCATGGACTACTCTACGAATGGGTAAATAGATAACCTAAAACTACATGTGTTCCCTTGGTTAAATCTTAAGCCATGATCCTGAGTGCAAAGGCAAGTGCACAATGATGTATTCAGGATGATATCATGGACAATAAGTTTGAAAATCTGCAAATTATGCTGTTTATTATTTATGGATACATACAAATGTAGCAACAATATAAAAATATGCATGGGAATGATAACAAAATGTGTGATATTATCTCTGATCAAGGAAAGAGGGAATATAGGGTGAAGAAAAGATTATCAAAAGCAGAACTGGAAATACTAGGTTTTGACAGAGGTGGATTCAAAGTACACAAGGTGTTTGCTGTTGCTCTTCAGACTTCTCTGTATTTCATCTTCAGAGTTAACTCTGTCCTCTCCTTTTTTTTTTTTTTGTTTATTTGTAGATTGTGCTGTTGTTTTGGTTGAATACATTCTGGATTAATACATTGAAAAATCCAAATACGGTCTTTATAGTTGGGTTTCTTTTTTTTTTTTTTTTTTTTGAGACGGAGTTTCGCTCTTGTTGCCCAGGCTGGAGTGCAATGGCACGATCTCGGCTCACCGCAACCTCTGCCTCCTGGGTTCAGGCAATTCTCCTGCTTCAGCCTCCTGAGTAGCTGGGATTACAGGCATGCGCCACCATGCCCAGCTGATTTTTTGTATTTTTAGTAGAGACGGGGTTTCACCATGCTGACCAGGATGGTCTCGATCTCTTGACCTCGTGATCCACCCGCCTCGGCCTCCCAAAGTGCTGGGATTACAGGCGTGAGCCACCGCGCCCGGCCTATGGTTGGGTTTCTGAATGGACGTCCAACTTGTTGATTCCCGGCGCTAGAATCTGAGCAACCCACTGTGCCGGCCAAAACAGCGGCTTTAAGATTGATGGTGCTTTTCTGACTCTGCACCGAGAACCGCTGCACCGGCCTCAAGAGTCGCGCTGGCAACTGGTGGGGCTCCTCCGCTGGGAATCTCCTAGTGCGTGAGCAACAAAAATTGATCTGAAAGTGTGGTGTCCTCTCGTTCTCTGCGCTTTCAGTGGGAGCTAGTGATCAGCCTTCTTGGATCTCTCTCTGATCCAAGACCACAGATGGATAAATCGATAAAGAAGGGAAGAAAACATACTAAAAAGGCTGAGAATACCCAAACTCAGAACACCTCTCCCTCTACAGGGGATCACAGTTCCTCATCAGCAACAGAACAAGGCCTGATGGAGAAAGACTGCGTTCCATTAGCAGAAGCAGACTTTAAAAAGTGGATGATAAGAAACTTCTGGGAATTAAAAGAACTTGTTCTAACCCAATGCAAAGAAACTAAGAACTTTGAAAAAAGGTTTGACGAAATGTTAAAAATAACACACAATTTAGAGAGGAATATAAGTGAATTGATGGAGCTGAAAAATACAACACGAGAACTTCACGAACTCTGCACAAGTTTTAACAGCCGAATTGATCAAGCAGAAGAAAAGATATTAGAGATCGAAGACCAACTTCATGAAATAAAACAAAAAGACAAGATTAGAGAAAAAAGGATAAAAAAGAACGAGCAAAGTCTCCAAGAAATATGGGACTATGTGAAAAGACCTAATCTACGTTTGATAGGTGTACCTGAATGTGATGAAGAGAATCAATCCAAGCTGGAAAATACGCTTCAGGATATTATTCAGGAAAACTTTCCCAACCTAGCAAGGCAGGACAATATTCAACTCCAGGTAATACAGAGAACACCACAAAGATATTCCTCAAGAAGACCAACCTCAAGGCACATAATCGCCAGATTCACCAGGGTTGAAATGAAAGAGAAAATACTGAGGGCAGCCAGAGAGAAAGGTCAGGTTACCCATAAAGGGAAGCCCATCAGACTCACAGCCAATCTCTCAGCAGAAACCCTACAAGACAGAAGAGAGTGGGGGCCAATATTCAACATCCTTAAAGAAAAGAACTTTCAACCCAGAATTTTACATCCAGCCAAACTAAGCTTCATAAGCGAAGGAAAAATAAAATCTTTTGTGAACAAGCAAGCACTCAGAGATTTCATCACCACCAGGCCTGCTTTACAAGAGCTTCTGAAAGAACCACTACAAATAGAAAGGAACAACCAGTATCAGCCTTTCTAAAAAATGCCAAAAAATAAAGAACATCAACATAATTAAGAAATTGCATCAATTAATGGGCAAAACAGCCAGCCAACATTAAATGACAGCATCAAACTCATATATATTGTTATTAATTCTAAATTTAAATTGACTAAATCCCCCAATCCGAAGACACAGACAGGCAAATAAAGCCAAGACCCATTGGTATGCTACATCCAGATCCATCTTACATGCAAGGATACACAAAGACTCAAAACAAAGGGATGGAGAAAAATTTACCAACCAAATGGAGAGCAAAAATAAATAAATAGAAAGCAGGAGTTGCAATTTTTGCTGATAAAATAGACTTCAAAGCAACAAAGATCAAAAGAAGCAAAGAAGGATATTACATAAAGATAAAAGGATCAATGTAACAAGAAGAGCTAAAGATCCTAAATATATATGTACCCAATACAGAAATACCCAGTTATATAAGACTTATAAAGAGACTTGGACTATAGAAAATTTGGGCAATAGGATTTTTAAAATCCTCCTCTCTCCAAAACTCATAGAGTCAACTGTTAGTATTTCAGTATAGTTCTCACTTGCTTTTTATCCTTATGTATATTTTAATACATTTATAACCAATTTGCACACATACTTTTGTAGCCTGCATTATTTTCTTAAATAGATACTGCCAAGCGGTCTTCCTCATCTTCCTTTATAATGGCTACATAATGGTTCATCCAGTTTTTCTGTGATTGTTTACTTAACCTTTCTGCTATTTTTGGACATTTAGGTTTCTTTCCATTTTTTATATAAATAAAAAGTCATGACAAAAATATTCATGGAAATATATTCTATATATTTTGAATTATTTCAGAAGCAGGATGTCCATATTACAGAGCATGAAACTTTTGATGAATTGCTTTTCCAATGTTTCCAATGCCAAGTGGCAATGTTTGACAGCACTGAGTACTTTGCTCTAGCCATGAACTCTAGTTGGAATTCTGTGGTGATAACCACCATATTCAACAATTGCTTTCTTCCTAAAAGACTGGCCTTAGTTACAATCCTCATGACTAATGCAAGAAGGCATGCTAAGTGCCCATTTTGACCTATTTATAAAATTTTCTAAAAGATGATATGAGACAATGATATCACAAACACGAGGTATACAATGAAAAATAACTCTTCATTATCATACATCTGAGTTTGCACTTCTTTCTTTTCCTATTTTTTATTTTTTCCTTCATGTTTGCTATAGAAAAACTACCTGAGAAATTTTGCACTTCTTAAATTAAAACCATGTTCAGAATTTGGGGAACAAGGGCGAACATATTTTAATCCAAATAATAAACAGAATCCTTGAAAGTTGAGATTTTAAAATAGTGTGCTGGGGACTCCTGTATCTTTATTTTTTATTTTATTTATTTATTTTTTTTTTTTTTTTAGATAAAGTCTCGCTGTGTCACCAGGCTGGAGTGCAGTGGCACAATCTCGGCTCACTGCAACCTCCGCCTCCCAGGTTCAAGCCATTCTCCTGCCTCAGCCTCTCAAGGAGCTGGGACCACAGGTGCGCGCCACCACACCCAGCTAATTTTTGTATTTTTAGTAGAGACAGAGTTTCACCATGTTGGCCAGGATGATCTTGATCTCTTGATCTCGTGATCCGCTCATCTCAGCCTCCCAAAGTACTGGGATTACAGGCATGAGTTACTGTACCCTGTAACTTTCTTTAAGTATAAGAGGAACACACTGAGAAACACCAAAATATGATAAATAAAATAAAACTAAATACAATGAAAGGCCAATCTGTTCTCTGGGTGATTAATGAAACAAATTTTATAAAAATCAGAACACATTTTTGTTTTTCTACAAAACAGGTTAATTGGAGCATATTTTGGAAGTAATTAAGGGTGGTAAAACTTGCAAAGACATATGTATAAGGATGTTCTTTACAGCAGTCTAGAGACAGAAAAGCTAGAAACAAGGAAAGACTGTCACTGGGAAATGGTTGAATAAATGTTGCCAAATGCATTTTATAAAATGTCATGCAGCAACTGGAAAACAGACTTAATTGCTGGCCACTTAGTTGGAGAGATTTTCATGAGTTACTCCTAAGTGGGGAAAGAAAAATGTTGAGAAGGTGATGTAATAAAAACAACAGACAAAATGCAATGTGAATATAGACAATTGTATGTGATTTTATCATTAATATGAGTTACCCATAGGTAGGAGGAAGAAGGAGGAAGTTGGAGGGAACATGGGAGAAGAGACAGCAAAAGAGAAAAAAAAAACTATTCTTACAGAAAACTTGGACAAGTGTTTAAGTAAAAGTCTGTGAATGGGTAGCATAAGAAGCAAGAAGGAGACATGCCCCCCAAATATGGTGGGAGAAGCCCAGTTCAGAAATGGCCCCAAACAATTCCCCTAAGTTACATTGTTTAAAGGTTACCTGTGTTGGAAACTGATATCAAATTCCATTTCCTATCTCATATGTTTAGTTGTATATCAGATAACATAATAGACATCATGAGGTTCTCATTTAAAATAAATTAACAAAAATAAAATCTTATAGGATAAAATTAGAGTGACCAAGCAATATCATTTCAAAAATACCAAGCCAATTTTACTTACTGTTTTAAAATGGAGCAAAAAAGATGACCACATTTGACTTTAAGTTACATGAGAAAATATAATCAGAGCACACAACATAACATTTAAGGTTCTTGTAACTTGGCCTTGACCCTAATTTCCTTCTCTGACTTGGCTAAGTAGTTAGTGTACATTTACAGAACTTGAAGGATTTGAAGGTGTGTATACTGGGAAATTTACTGAGTAATATTATATGGACTTACCTAGTTTAGAAGTTATTTATATGTGCCTTTCCATGGGATTTTAGTCATATTTCTCTCACTTACTCTTCCAGCCACTCTCATCCCTCTCCTTTTTCCTGGCTCAGAAATTCCTCCATGCAAGAGTATGCTGAGTTTTGTAAAAAACTGCCAAAGTATTTTGCAAGTGGCTGTAACATTTTGCATTCCCACCAACAATGAATGAGAGTTTCCATTTTTCCACATTCTCAACAGTATTTGATGTTGTCAGTGCTCTTGATTTTGGCCATTCTAATATGTGAGTAGTGGTGTCTCATTGTTTTAATTTGCAATTCCCTAATGACATACGATGTAGAACATCTTCTCATGTGCTTACTTGCTATCTGTGTATCTTCTTTGGTGAGGCATCTGTTCAGGTCTTTGTCCCATTTGTTTTAATTGAGTTGTTTGTTTTCTTATTGTTGAGTTTTTAACACTCTTTCTATCTTTTGGATAACAGTCTTTTAGCAGATGTGTCTTTTGCAAACATTTTCTCCCAGTCTGTGGCTTGTCTTCTGATATTCTCAAAATTGCCTTTTGCAGAACAGTTTTTGTTTTTATTCTCATGAAGTCCAGCTTAACAATTATTTCTTTCTTGGATTATGCCATTGGTGTGCTATCTAAAAAATTATTGCCATACTCAAAATTATCTAGGTTTTCTCCAGTGTTATTCTCTAGGAGTCTTATAGTTTCACTTATTGCATTTAGGTCTATTATTCATTTTGATTTAATTTTGTGAAGAGTGTAATGTCTGTGACTAGATTTTTTTTTTCTGTATATTGATGTCTAGTTGTTCCAGCACCATTTGTTGTAAAAACTACCTTTACCTCATTGTATTGCCTTTGCTCCTTTGTCAAAAATCACTTGACTGTATTTATATGGGTCTATTTCTGGGCTCAGTTTTTCGTTCCTCTGCTCTGTTGTTTATTCCTTCACTGCACCACACTGTCTTGATTACTGTAGTTTTATAGTTAAGGCCTGCAGTCAGATAGTGTCAGTGGTCCAATTTTGTTCTTCTCATTTAGTATTCAGTTGACTATTCTGTGTCTTTTGCCTCTCCACATAGAATCAGTTTGTTGACACCCACAATTCAAAAGTTTCTGATCTGGATTGTGTGAAATCTACAGATCAAGTTGAGAAAAACTGACATCTTGACAATAGTGAGTGTTCCTATTCAGGAACATGAAGTATCTCTCCATGTATTTAGTTCTTCTTCGGTATTTTTAATCAGATTTTTGTAGTTTTCTTCATACAGATCTTGTATATATTTTATTATATTTATATCTAAGAATTTCATTTTGTGGGGTGTTAATATAAATGGTAGTGTGCTTTTTATTTCTAATTCCATTTGTTCATTGCTGATATATAGTAAACTGATTGATTTTTCTATATTAAACTTGTATCTTGCAAACTTGTTATAATTATTTACTAGTTCCAGAGGGGCTGTTTGCTTACTCTTTTAGATCTTCTGCATAGACAATAATGTCAGCAGCAAACAAAGACAGTTTTATTTCTTCCTTCCCAATCTGAATACCTTTAACTTCCTTTTCTTGTCCTACTATATTAGCTAAGACTTCCTTCCAGTACAATGTTGAAAAGCAGTGCTTAGAGGGAACGTCTTTGCCTTATTCCTGATTTTAGAGGAAAATCTTCAAGTTTCTCACTAAAGCGTATTGGTTTAAGTATAATGTTTATTTTGAATTTGAGGAAGTTTTCTTCTATTCCTAGTTTGCTGAGAGTTTTTATCATGAATGATGTTGAATTTTGTCAAATGCTTTTTCTGCATCTATTGATACTATCATGCGATTTTTCTTCTTTGACTTGTTGGTGGAGTGAATTACATTAATTGATTTTCAAATGTCAAACCAGCCTTACATACCTGGGATAAATCCCACTTGGTCATGGTGTATAATTCTTTTTATACATTGTTGGATTCTATTTTATTCTCCTTCTATTTTCTGGAAGAGATTGTAGAGAATTGGCATAATTTCTTCCTTAAATGAATTTACCTGTGAATGCATCTGGGCCTGGTGTTTTCTATTTTGGAAGGTTAATTCAATAAACATAGTCCTCTTCATATTGTCTATTTTTCCTTGTGTGAATTTTAGCATATTGTGTCTTTCAAGAAATTGGTTTATTTCTTCTAAGTTACCATATTTGTTGACATAGAGTTGTTCATAATATTCCTCTATTTTCATTTTAATGTCCATGGGATCTGTGGCAATGTCCTCTGTTTCATTTCTATTATTAGTAATTTGTATCTTCTCTCTGTTTTTCCCAGTTAGAGATTTATTGATTTTACTGATTTTTTTTGTTTTGTTGATTTTCTATTTCCTGTTTTCAATTTTATTGATTTCTGCTGTAATTTGTATTATTTCTTTCTTCTGTTTCCTCTGATTTAATTTGCTCTTCTTTTCCTAGTTTCCTAAAATGAGAGCTTAGATTATTGATTTTAGATATTTCTCCTTTTCTAACATATGCATTCAATGCTATAAATTTCTCTCTAAGCATTGTTTTCACTGCATCCACACATTTTAAATTATCTTCTTATTTTCAATTACCTCAAAATATTTTTACATTTCTCTTGAGATTTCTTTTCTGACCTATGTGTTATTTAGAAGTTTGTTACTTAATCTGCAATTATTTGGGGATTTTCCAGCTATGTTTCCATTATTGATTTCTAGTTTAATTCCACTCTGTTCTGAGAGCAGACATTGTACGATTTCCACTGTTTCAAATGTATTAAGGTGTGTTTTATGGTCCAGAATGTAGTCTATCTTGGTGAATGTTCTGTGTGAGCTTGAGAAGAACATATAATCTGTTGTCGCGTGATGAAATAGCCTATAGAAGTCAATTATATCCAGTTTATTTATGATGTTGTGGAGTTAAACTATGTTCTTATTGACCTTCTACCTGCTGGATCTGTCCATTTCTGATAGAGGGATGTTAAAGTCTCCAACTATAACACTAGATTCACTTATTTCTTTTTGCAGTTCTATCAGTTTTTGCTTCATGGATTTTATATACTCTACTGTTAGGCATATACACATTTAGAATTATTATGTGTTCTTGGAGTATTCACCCCTTCATCATTGTGTAATGCTCCTCATCATCCCTGTATCTATTCCTTGTTCTGACATCTGCTCTGTCTGAAATTAATATAGGTACTCTCACTTTTGTTTGATTAGTGTTGGCATAATATACAATGTTTTTAAAACATTTTTGTTCAGCTACTCAGGAGGCTGAGGCAGGAGAATTGCCTGAACCCAGGAGGCAGAGGTTGCGGTGAGCCGAGATCCCGCCATTGCACTCCAGCCTGGGTAACATGAGTGAAACTCCATCTCAAAAAAAAAAAAAAAATTTTTTTGTTATATAGTATTTATGCATACTTACAGTATATATGTTTTTATCATCGCTATGTCTTGGGAACATTTCAAGTCCTCTCTTCTAGCTATTTTGAAAAATACCACACATTGTGGTTAACGATAGTCACCCTACTCTGTAAGCAAACATTAGAACTTATTCTTTCTGCCTACCTATATGTTTGCACTCATTAACCAACCTTCCTTCATCACTGCCCCCACCACCACCGCACACACCCATCCCAGCCTCTGGTAACTATCATTTTTCTCTCTACCTCCATGAGATTAACTTCTTTAGATCTCACATATGAATGAGGACATGCAATATTTGCCTTTCTGTGCCTGGCTTATTTCACTTGATGTAATGACCTCCATATGTTGCAAAAAATGACAGGATTTCATTCATTTTATGGCTAAATAGTATTCCATTGTATGTATAAATGTGTATATATTTTCTTTATCCTTTCATCTGTGGGTAAACCCCCTTCTGGGCACCAAGGAAGGAGAGCTAAGCAGACCCCTGGCACAATTAGTGCCTGAAGAACAACTTACTGCTCATTTATTTCCTTTTATATAATCATATCTTAGTTTGTAGTTGGAGGAGTGTCAATAGCAGACACAGTGAAGAGCATGAACTAGGGAAAAATAGTCATACCAGGACAAGAATCAATGGCCCAGGTGGTAGTGCCCCTGCCTGAAAGGGCATGTGCCACATGGCAGGCTTGCCCAGGCAGCAGCATTCAGTATCGTAAAGATACCCACTGTATGGCAGGCTTGGAGCAAGTCACTCCTCCTGTAAGGGAATTGCAAAGTTGGAAAGTTGGCCTCAGGTAGGCAATCCTACAACCCCTCCAGCATAATCGCGCCTTGGTGGCTGTATACCCTGTCAGCTCTCTTGCTACTGTGCTGACTCAAAACATCCTCCTATAGAAAACCTTAGAAGTTGCCTGCCACTAGATAAGAGATGTTGCACACTGCACCCTTCTTGCTGCACACTGCCCACCTCCTTGCCTTGGTAACCTAATGGGGATGGGCCCCTTGTTTATTACTCACGTGATTGTCTTGACCCTATCACTATCCTTAAGATGACCTATACCTAATAAATACAGATCCTGGAAGCTCGGGGCCTCACCTGTCTCCGCTTGTAAGTGGTGTTGCCCGCACCAAGCCCAGCTGCTCTTATCCAGTCCTTTGGTGTTTTGTCTCCTTATTTCTTGGATCCAGCACGTCAGCACAAGGATAGGGGACACCCGACAACCCAAGTAGGGCTGGACCCTATATCATCCACTGATAGATACTTAGGTTGATTCCATATTTTTGCTATTGTGAATAGTGTTGCAATAAACATGGGGTTGGAGGTACCCTTTTGATACAATGATTTTCTTTTAAAAAAAAATAAATACCCAGTAGTAGGATTCCTGGATCATATGGAATTTCTACTTTTAGTTTTTTGAGAAATGTCCATATTGTTTTCCATGATGGCTGTACTAATTTACATTTCCACTAGCAATTTACAAGGGTTCCCTTTTCTCAGCATCTTTGACATCATCTGTTATTTTTGTCTTTTTGTTTTTGTCTTTTTAATAATAGCCATTCTAACTGGAGTAAGATGATATTTTACTGTGGTTTTGATTTGCATTTACCTGATGATTGCAGCACCTAGTGATGCTGAGCATTTTTAAATATTCTTGCTGGCCCTTTGCAAGTCTTTTTTTTAATTCTATTTTTTTTTATTATACTTTAAGTTCTGGGGTACATGTGCAGATCATGCAGGATTGTTACATAGGTATACACATGGCATGGTGGTTTGCTGCCTCCATCCCCCCGTCACCTATATTAGGTATTTCTCCTAATGTTATCCCTCCCCAATCCCCCCACTTCCTGCTATCCCTCCCCTAGCTCCCAAACCCCCAACAGGGCCTGGTGTGTGATATTCCCTTCCCTGTGACAATGTGTTTTCATTGTTCAACACCCACTTACAAGAATATGCAGTGTTTGGTTTTCTGTTCTTGTGTCAGTTGGCTGAGAATGATGGTTTCCAGATTCATCCATGTCCCTGCAAAGGACATGAGCTCATCCTTTTTTATGGCTGCCAAGTCTTCCATGGTGTATATGTGCCACATTTTCTTTATCCAGTCTATCATTGATGGGCATTTGGGTTGGTTCCAAGTCTTTGCTATTGTACACAGTGCTGCAATGAACAAACGTGTTCGTGTATCTTTATAATGGAACAATTTATAATCCTTTGGGTATATATCCAGTAATGGGATTGCTGGATCAAATGGTATTTCTATTTCTTGATCCTTGAGGAATCGCCACACTAACTTCCATAATGGTTGAACTAATTTACACTCCCACCAATAGTGTAAAAGCATTCCTATTTCTCCACATCCTCTCCAGCATCTGTTGTCTCCAGATTTTTTAATGATTGCCATTATAACTGGCGTGAGATGATTTCTCAATATGGTTTTGATTTGCATTTCTCTAACGACCAGTGATGAGCATTTTTTCATACGTTTGTTGGCTGTATAAATGTCTTCTTTTGAAAAGTGTCTGCTCATATCCTTAGCCCACTTTTTGATGGAGTTGTTTGCTTTTTCCTTGTAAATTTGTTTTTGTTCTTCATAGATTCTGGATATTAGCCCTTTGTCAGATGGGTAGATAGCAAAATTTTTTTTCCATTCTCTTGGTTGCTAGTTCACTCTAATGATTGTTTCTTTTGCTGTGCAGAAGCTCTGGAGTTTAATTAGATCCCATTTGTCTATTTTGGCTTTTGTTGCCATTGCTTTTTGTGTTTTAGTCATGAAGGCTTTGCCTGTGCCTATGTCCTGAATGGTGTTGCCTAGGTTTTCTTCTAAGGTTTTTATGGTGTTAGGTCTTATGTTTAAATCTTTAATCCATCTGGAGTTAATTTTTGTATGAGGTATAAGGAAGGGGTCCAGTTCCAGCTTTCTGCACATGGCTAGCCAGTTTTCCCAACACCATTTATTAAACAGGGAATCCTTTCCCCATTGCTTGTTTTTGTCAAGTTTGTCAAAGATGGTTGTAGATGTGTGGCATTATTGCTGAGGCCTCTGTTCTGTTCCATTGGTCTATATCTCTGTTTTAGTACCAGTACCATGCTGTTTTGATTACTGTAGACTTGTAATATAGTTTGAAGTCAGGTATCGTGGTGCCTCCAGCTTTGTTCTTTTTGCTTAGGGTTGCCTTGGCTATGCAGGCTCTTTTTTGGTTCCTTTTGAAGTTTAAGGTGGTTTTTTCCAATTCTGCGAAGAAGGTTAATAGTAGCTTAATGGAGATAGCATTGAATCTATAAATTTTGGGGGGCAGTATAGCCATTTTCACGACATTGATTCTTCCTAACCATGAGCATGGAATATTTTTCCATCTGTTGGTGTCTTCTCTTATTTCCTTGAGCAATGGTTTGTAGTTCTCCTTGAACAGGTCCTTCATGTCCCTTATTAGTTGTATTCCTAGGCATTTTATTCTCTTTGTAGTAATTGTGAATGGGTGTTTGCTCATGATTTGGCTCTCTGTCTGTTATTGGTGTATAGGAATGCTTGTGATTTTTTGCACATTGATTTTGTATCCTGAGACGCTGATATTGCTTATAATCCTAAGGAGATTTTGGGCTGAGACAATGGGGTCTTCTAAATATACAATGATGTTATCTGCAAATAGAGACAATTTGACTTCCTCTTTTTCTAATTGAATATGCTTTATTTCTTTTTCTTGCCTGATTGCTCTGGCCAGAACTTCCAATACTGTGTTGAATAGGAGTGGTGAGAGAGGGCAGTCTTCTTTTGCAAAGTGTCTGTTGAGATCCTTTACCCACTTTAATGGAACTATTTGTTTTTGTTTCGTTTCGTTTTGTTTTGTTTTGCTGGAGTTCCTTGTATATTCTAGATATTAAACTTGCAGAGGTTTTTTGGTTTAATATATAGTCCAATTTGTCTCTTTCTGGGTTTGTTGCCTGTGCTTTTGAGGTCTCAGCCATAAAATCTTTGCTTCGCCTAATGTCCTGGAGTGTTCCCCTATGTTTTCTTCTAGTAGCGATGTAGTTTGGGGTCTTAAATTTACATCTTTAAGCCATTTTGAGTTGGTTTTTGTACACAGTGAGAGACAGGAGTCTAGTTTCATTCGTTTTTATATAAATGCCCAGTTTTGCCAGCACTATTTATGGAAGAGGTTGTCCTTTCTCCAATATATGTTATTGGAGCCTTTGTCAAAAATCAGTTGACTGTAAATACATGGATTTATTTCTGGGTTCTCTATTCTGCTCTATTGGTCTTTGTGTCTGTTTTTATACCAATACTATGTTGTTTTGGTTATTATAGCCTTGCAATATATTGAAGTCAGGAAGGGTGCTGCCTCTGGCTTTGTTCTTTTTGCCCAAGATTGCTTTGGATCTCTTTTCCATAGTAATTTTACAGTTGTTTTTTTCTATTTCCATGAAAAATGTGATTGGTCTTTTCATATGAATTGCATTAAATCTGCAGATTGCTTTGGGTAGTACGGTCATTTTAACACTACTAGTTTTTTGATTCATGAGCATGGTATATCTTTCCATTTGTTTGTGTTCTCTTTAATTTCTTTCATCAGGTGTTTTGAAATTTTCCTTGGAGAGGTCATTGATCCCCTTCATTAAATTTATTCCTAGGTATTCTTTTTCTGTAGCAATTGTAAATTGGATTGCTTTTTTGACTTCTTTCTCAACTAGTTTTTTTTTATTGGTGTATAAAAATGCTACTGATTTTTGTATATTTATTTTGTATCCTGAAACTTTACTGAGATTGTTTATCAGATCTAAGAATACTTGTATGGAGTCTTTAGGTTTTTCTAAATATAAGATCATGTCATCTGCAAAGAGAGAAAATTTGACTTCTTTTCCAATTTGAAAGGGCTAGGACTTCCAACTGCATGTTGAATAAAAGTGAGGAAAGTGGAGATTTTTATCTTGCTCCAGTTCTTTTAGCTTTTTCCCATTTAGTATGATGTCAGCTGTGAGTTTGTCCTACATGGCCTTCATCATGTTGAAGTAAGTTTATTTACGCTTAGTTTGTTGAGAATTTTTATCACGAAGAGATGTGAAATTTTATCAAATGCTTTTCTGTGTCTACTGAAATGATCATATGATGTTCCTTCATTCTGTTGATGTGATATGTCAGATTTATTTATTTGCATATGTTGAACCATCCTTGAACCCCTGGGATAAATTACACTTGATCATAGTGTACTATCTTTTTGATGTGCTGTTGGATTTGGTTTGCTAGTGTTTTGTTGAGGATTTTTTTTAATCTGTGTTAATCAGGGATATTGGTCTGTAGTTTTCTTTCTTTTGTTGTGTCCCTGTCTGGCTTTGGTATCAGGGTGATACTGGCCTCATAGAATGAGTCACGGAGAATCCCCTTCTCTTTAATTCTTTGGAATAGTTTAAGGAGAATTGGCACTATTTCTACTTTATAAATTTGGTAGAATTCAGCAGTGAAGCCATTCAGTCCTAGACTTTACTTTGTTGGAAGACGTTTTATTACTGATTAATCTTGCTACTTGCTATTGGTCTGTTCAGGTTTTTTATTTCTTCCTGATTCAATCTTGATAGGTTGTATGTGTCCAGGAATTTATTATTTCATCTAGGTTTTCTATTTTGTTAGTATGTAATTGTTTAAAATAGTCTCCAATAATCTTTACATTTCTGTGGTATCAGTTGCAATGTCTCCCTTTTCATTTCTTATTTTGTTTATTTGGGTCTTCTGTCTTCTTTCCTTGGTTAGTATTTTATCAATTTTGCTTATCCTCTCAAACACCAATTTTTTGTTTAATTGATCCTTTGTATTGTTTTATTCAAACTCTATTTTGTTTAGTTCTGCTCTGATGTTTATTATTTCTTTTCTCATACTAGTTTGGGGTTTTGGTTTGTTCTTCCTTTTCTAGTTTCCTAAGCTTCATCATTATATTGTTTATTTGAAATCTTTCCACTTTTTTGATGTAGACGTGTATTGCTATAAACATCCCTCAGCACTGCTTTTGCTGTATTCTCTAGGTTTGGATATGTTGTGTTTCCATTTTAATTTGCTTCAAGAAATTTTTAAATTTTCGTCTTAATGTTTAGATTGACCCAGTGGTCATTCAGGAGCATGCTCCTTAATTTCAAGGTATTTGTAGTTTCCAAAGTTCCTCTTATTACTGATTTCTAGTTTTATTCTATTATGATCTGAGAAGATACTTTATAGTATTTTAATTTTTAAAAAATTTCTGAGACTTTTTTGTTACCTAAAATGAGGTCTATATTAAAAACTCTTCCATTTATATTTTGTAGCCATTGAATGAAATCTTCTACAAACATCTGTTAGGTCAATTTGGTCTGCAGTGCAGCTTAAATCCAATGTTTCTTTGTTAATTTTCTGTCTAGATGATCTGCCTTATGCTGAGAGTGGGATGTTGATATTGTTGTATTGGTGTATGTCTTTTGCTTTAGATTGAGTGATATTCTATTTATATATCTGGGTGCTCCAACGTTGGGTGCTTATGTATTTAGACTTTTTATATCTTCTTGGTGAATTGATCCCTTTACCATTATATAATGACCTTTGTTTCATTTCACAGTTTTTGACTTAAAGTCTGTTTTATTTATATAACTGCTCTTGCTCACTTTGGGTTTCAATTTGTGTGAAATATCTTTTCCCATCCCTTTACTTTCAGTCTATATGTGTCCTTATAGATGAAGTGAATTTCTTGTAGGTAGCATATAGTTAAGTCATTTTTTTCTTTATTCATTTAGCCAGAGAGAGAGAGAGTCTCACTCTGTCACCCAGGCTGGAGTACAGTGGCACAAGCTCAGCTCACTGCAACTTCTCCTTCCTAGGTTCAAACAATTCTTGTGCCTCAGCCTCCTAAGTAGCTGTAATTACAGGCACACACCACCACGCCTGGCTAATTTTTGTATTTTCAGTAGAGAGAGGGTTTCACCATGTTGGCTAGGTTGGTCTCAAATTCCTGACCTCAAGTGATCTACCCACCTTAGCCTCTCAAAGTGCTGAGATTACAGGCATAAGCTGCTGCACCTGGCACAGTCTATATCTTTTAAGCTGGAAAGTTTAATTAATCTGTTTAAATTTAAGGCTATTACTGATATGTGAAGACTTATTCCTGTCACTTTGTTAATCGTTTTCTGGTTGTTTCGTATATTTTTTCTTCCTTTTTTCTTTCTTATTGTTTATCTTTGCAGTTGGGTTATTTTCTGTAGTGGTAACATTTAAATATTTTCTCTTCCACATTTGTGTACTAGCTCTATCAGTAAGTTTTATACTTTCATGATGGTAGATATTGTTCTTCCACTTCTAGATATAGGACTCCCTTAGGCATTTTTTGGAGGGAATGGTCTACTGGTGATGAATTCCTTTAGCTTTTGCTTGTCTGGGAAATACTTTATTTCTCCTTAATTTATGCAGGACAACTTTGATGAGTACTGTATTCTTGACTGACAAGTTTTTTTTCAGCCCTTTATTATATCACCTTATTTCTCCAGGCACATAAGCTTCCTGCTGAGAAATTGCTGTTAGTATAAGGGAAGTTCCAGTATATGTGACTAGACACTTTTTCTGTCTTTAGAAATCTGTCTTTCGCTTGTGACAGTTTAACTGTAATGTGCCTTGGAGATGACCTTTTGGGGATCTCTGAGATTCCTATACCTGAATGTCTATCCCTATACCTGGATATCAAGATCTATTGTCTAGACCTTTTGCTAGGTATTCAGCTATTATTTTGTTAAATGGATTTTCTGTAACTTTGGCCTTCTCTTCATTTTCCAGAATACTCAACATTTGAACATTTGGTCACTTTGTGGTATCCTATATGTCATATAAGCTTTGTTCATTCCCTTTTATTATTTTTATTTATTTATCTTTGTCTGATTGGATTACTTCAAAATACCTGTCTTCAAGTTCTGAAATTTTTTCTTCTTCTTGATCTTGTCTGTTATTTAAATTCTCCATTGTATTTTTTACTTCATTCATTGAATTACTCAGTTCCAGGATTTCTGTTTGATTCCTTTTTGTAACATCTATCTGGTGAATTTCTCATTCACTTACTGAATTGTTTTTCTGATTTCTTTGTTTTGTTTACCATGTTTTCTTGTATCTCACTGAGCTGCTTTGATATCAATTTTTAAAAATTCTTTTTCAAGAATTCCATAAATTTCTTTTTCATTGGAATCTATTGCTGGAGAATTATTGTGTTCTTTTGGAAGTGTCATATTTCCTTGATTTTTCATGTTTCTTGTGTCCTTAAGTTGATATCTATGCATCAAGTGTAACATTATTTCTTCCAGTTTTTTGAATTGGCTTTTATATGATAAGCTTTTTTTCTCTCAAGGTGTATCTGTGGTGTTGATTGGTTAAAGATCTTTAGCTTTGACTCTGGGTGTGTGCAGTAGCATAGTCTCTGTATGATTTATTTGGCTGTAGACAGTGTCAGCAGTGTCTATGATTTCCTCAGTGTGTTTGGTTGCAATTGTTAGTGGAGGCTGTGGTGAGGCTTTGGTGGGGATGGGGATGCCAGGTGGACCAGTCCTCTGACCCTAATGCTGACAGTGGTGGGCTGTATTAGTCTGTTCTCGCACTGCTATAAAGAACTACCTGAGACTGGGTAATTTATATATAAAAGAGATTTAATTGACTCACAATTCCACAGTCTGTTCAGGAAGCATGGCTGGGGAGGCCTCAGGAAACTTACAACCATGGCAGAAGGTGAAGAGGAGGGAGTCATGCCTTACATGGCCAGGGCAGGAGGAAGAGAGACATTGAAGGGGGAGATGCTACAAACTTTTAGACAACCAGATAGTGTGGGAAATCTATCACGAGAAAAGCAAGGAAGAAATCTGCCCCCATGATTCAATCACCTCCCACCAGATCCCTCCTCCAGCAGTGGGAATTAAAAGTCAACATAAGATTTGAATGGTGACACAGAGCCAAAACACACCAAGGGCTGATTCTGTGTCCTTGGAGCCCCAGGTGGCAGATGTGGGCAGCAGTGTCAGTGGGTCCAGGAAGACCAATCCTTGGGCCTCCAGATGCCAGCAGTGGAAGCAGTGGGCCAAGAAGATTGGCAGATTTTTGGGCCCCTGGGCAGCATATGTGATGTGGGTGATGAGAGTAGCAGTTGTGGGCCTACCCTTGGACTCCCAGGCAGCACACACTTGTGGTGGTGGTTGCAGCAGGCTGGCTGTTCCAGGCCTCAGGCCCCCAAGTGGTATATTCAGGAAGTTTTCAGAAGTGGTGGTTGTTGCAGACTGAATACATAGAAGTACATCCAGGCATGTATATATGTATATAAATACATAAGATATATACATAAGTACATATAATTAAATGCATTGTTATTTTTTGAATAAGCTGTTAGAACAATTAAGAATAAGAAAAATAAGTTTTTATTTTGCTTAATTAATTTTGTTCCTCCATGCTCGTTCTTTTGTTATGTAGATGAAGTTTCTGATCTTTATTATTTTTCTTTTCTCTAAAGTACTTCTTTGAACATTTGTTGCAAAGCAGATCTACTGGCAACAATTTTTTTTCAAATTTTGTTTATCTGAGAAAGTATTCTTCACTTTGGAAGGATAATTTCTCAAGGTGCAGAATTCTAGATTGTTAGTTTTTCCTCTCAACATTTTAAATACTTCATACCACTCTCCTCTTGTTTGCATGGTTTTGGGATGTAATTCTTAACTTTGTTACTCTCTATATGTGTTATTTTCCCCCCTCTGGCTTCTTTCAGGATTTTTCTTTGTCTTTGATTTTTGCAGTTTGAAAATGATATCCCTCAATGCTGGTTTTTTGTGAGGTTTTTTTGAGATGGAGTTTCGCTCTTGTTACCCAGGCTGGAGTGCAATGGCGCGATCTCGGCTCACCGCAACCTCTGCCTCCTGGGTTCAGGCAATTCTCCTGCTTCAGCCTCCTGAGTAGCTGGGACTACAGGCACGTGCCACCATGCCCAGCTAATTTTTCGTATTTTTAGTAGAGACGGGGTTTCACCATGTTGACCAGGATGGTCTCAATCTCTTGACCTCGTGATCCACCTGCCTCGGCCTCCCGAAGTGCTGGGATTACAGGCATGAGACACCGTGCCCGGCCCGGTTTTTTGTTTGTTTGTTAGTTTGTTTGGCATTTATCTTGCTTAGTGTTCTCTGAGCTTCCTGGATCTGTGGTTTGATGTCTGCATTAATTTAGGGAAATTCTCAGTCAGTATTTCTGCAAATATTGCTTCTGTTCCTTTCATTTTTCTCCTTTTTATTTTCCCATTATATGTTTGTTACATCTTTTATAGCCATCCCACAGTTCTTGGATATTCTGCTCTGGGGTTTTTTGGTCTTTTTTCTCTTGATCTTTTAGCTTTGGAAGTTTCTATTAGCATATCCTTAAGTTCAGAGATTATTTCCTCAGCCATGTCCAGTCTAGTAATGATCCCAGAAAAAGCATTCTTCATTTCTGTTATAGTGTTTTCAATCTCCAACATTTCTTTTGTATCCTTTCTTACAATTTCCATCTCTCTGTTTACATTATCCATCTGTTCTTATATGTTGTTGAGTTTACCCATTAAAATTCTTAGTACTGTATATTAATTCTAGTTTTAAAAAATTCCTAGTCTGGTAATTGTAAAATTCCTGCCAGATCTGACTCTGGTTCTGATGCATCTTCTTTTTCCTTGAACTGTGGTTTTTGCCTTTTAGTTTGCCTTGTAATTTTTTCTGTTGAAAAGTGGGAAAGATGTTCTGGGTAAAAGAAACTGTAGTCAATAGGCCTTTGGTAATGCAATGGTAAGGTGTGGGGATAGGGGAAGCATCCTGTAGGCCTGTGATTAGGTCTCAGTTCTTTAGTGAGCCTGTGTTCCTGAACTGTGAAGTTCACCAGTGCTTCTCAGGATTTTTTCCCCTTTGGGTGGGACAGAATAGCTACAGAAGTCTGGAGTTGGGTGTTTACCTTCTCCCAGGTTTGCTAGACTCTGACAAAGAACCTCAGGAGGTTAGGCTCCGGTAAAATTGTTTCTCCAAAGGACAGGTCTTGTTAAGAAGAACATATACATAAATATATCATAAAATAAAAACATATGATAAAATAAGAAGATACCTCATAAAATATGAACAAATATATTATAAAATAGAAACATTCACATCTTCTATCCAAAAGGACAATAGAACTTTTCTCTGATATTCACTGTGAGAACCTGGTAAGGCTCCTGGAGGTAAACTTCAAAAAAGGTCATAGGTGTCCCACCTATGACTGGACCCCCTTGGAGCTTTTAACTTTCAGGTTTGTTCTCACTGAGCCTCCAAGAATTCATCAGTTGCAGCTCAGGTCTCCTTACCCTGGCACTGGTTCTTGTGGAGGTTTCTGCTCATGAGTTTCTGCTCTGGTAAAGTTCTGATTCTCCATATCTTCCTGTCTGTCTTTCTAATTTTGAGGGCAGTGGTTTGTCCTGTGACCTCATTTCTCTGACAGATTTTGATTTGTTGATTTTTCTGTTTGTTCAGCTTTTTTCTTGTTGTTAGGACAGAGTGGCAACTTCTAAGCTTCTTGCATGCTGGACTGGAAACTAGAAGTCCCCTGCTGTGCTATTTTGATTAAAGTGAAGACTAATGTCCCCAGGGTAGCCCTCAGTGAGGACTTTAATGATCTCATGAATTTTCCACCTAAAATAAATAAATATGATGTGATTTTCTGAGCTCCTAATACTCTCCTTCCCTTTCTCTTGGAACTACCTCTGTTTCACCCAGTGTAGGCTGCTGGCAGCCATGTTTATACCATATGACTCTGTGCATATGAGCACCTGTCCCTAGGACAATCAGATTTTCTCTGATTGACACTGAGAAACACAGAAAATTTGTCTCTGCTTGTAGCTGAAAGTTGGGAGCCATATTCTCTCCAAAGAATGAAAGAAACAGAGAGAGTTTGTCTCTAACGACAAAGACTAAAACAGAGATAAAGAGTGAAGTGAAAAAAGAGAGCCTAGACTCTTTCCAGCTCTTAGCTTCAGTTTTTCTGAAGTGGCTGCATTTCCAGTCTGGGATTCCATGAGACAACCCTAGATTTTTTAATAATGAAGTTCCACTTTTCTGGTTATACTCATTCAAATGGATTTCTGTTCCTCACAACAAAAAGGCTCCTATTAAATTTGCCAATCCATGAAAAGCAAGAGCAGGAGTTTTCCAGAAGTCCTGACTTTACTGGGCAAAGGAGCTGGTTACACAATCATCCTCATGCTTTCTTTCCTAAGCAATTCAGCAGGGTGGGGAGAAGAAGAAACGCCTGGTAGGCTCCACCCTGATCCTAGCTCTGCTGATAAACCTCACATAGGTCCCTGCAACCTTGGCATGCTTCAGTTTTTTCCCACTGTGCAAAAAGATAATGCTTGCTAAACCTTCTCCACGTAAGTGATATGAGTCTTAAGTAATAAATGCTTGCTGTGCATGTTGAATTTCTCAGATTAAATAAAAACAAATAATACTAAGTATTACTTGAAAATGTACCACTCAGGAAAATATATTTTCTGGTGACACCTACCCTGAGAACTTGGAATACTCTGCTACATATTTTACTTAAATATAAACCAAAAAGCTGAGACTCTCTGTGTGACCCTTTGACCAAAAATTTCCCCACTTACAAAATCAATGTTTGACACTTACAATAAATTTTGAATTACCCATAATACCAGTAAGGAAACACGAATTAGTAAAATTTACATATTTTCCAGAGTCTTTATTTCAGGCAGAATCATTGTCCTCCTCTCTAGCAAATGCTAGCTTCTTCCAGGGAAAACAGGAAATGTGCCAATGCCTCCACTTTAAGAGAACAGAGCAGCTGGGGTAGGAGCAGTCCCACAAATAAGAAATGCCTGCGACAAGTCCTAGAAAAATCACTGTCCTATAGTTTCACCACCTAGGGGTCTAACAATTGACAAGGATGAGGCCTGAAGAGACTTGGAATGAGACAGACAATCAGCAGAAGCTGAGTTACATGAAGCTAATAAGACTTAAATTTCAGGGCCCCTTGCTTGTGTAAATCCCTGTGAGAGCTGAGAAGTACTGAGAGTGATAGATGGATCTGGAGAGAGGGAAAGCCAGGTAGTGATCAGGTAGCATTTTATAGGTGTTTCTGGTCAATTGCTTATAAAGGTTTCAGAAGAAAGGATCATAGAGCTCCTGGACACAGTGATTTGTTATGATTTCTTTTTCCTTCTAAGAAAATACTTTGTACTTAATTTTTCATTTGTAATTTTATGTCATTTCTTTCTAAAGAAGGAACCCAAAATTCTAAACTGTATAAACCTCAAACCTCACATTTCCGTATGTGCAGTGATGATCAAGACTGTCCCTAAACTAAATTGTAATGTTCTTTCTCCATCCCCCCCACCTGTCCCCTTTCCATCACCTCATCCTGATTCCTGCCTGCTCAGACCTTGTTAGTTAAGCTCAGCCTTGTTGCTACAGTTACACCTCATTGTTCTGATTTACCGTTTCCACCTCTTATCAAAACCAACCTGTCTGTCTAGTTCTCTTAGGACCATGCTGACCCACTTACATCTTCCCAAGGTGACAATTAGTTATCTATAGACTAGTACTCTACCAGGGTATTGCAGCCTAGAAATGGGTTGGAATAATAGGCTATACTAGAAGATAGAGTCTTAACTCAAATTAATAAATTTTGGTTGAATTAAAGAAAAATAAGACTTTCATTGTTTATTTCATATTACAAAACTCACATTTAATTGAGAAAGTTTAGAAAATCCAAAGCCCAAAGAAGATTATAAAATTTACCCTGAAAGAAACAAGTACTTATAATTCTGTCACCATTTACTAGTCCCCAATAATAGTTCTTCTAAGCTATTTTTTCCTAAGTATATATGGAGGTATAATATATGATTACTGTAAAAATGGAATTAGAATAAAATAATATATTAGAGCCTAATTTTCTCACTGAATCTACTGTGACCATTTTCTTCTATTATTAAATACTTATTTACAGGATCATTTTAAATGGCTGCATAATACTCTATTACGTCAAATTTTTAGTAAAGGCCAGATAGGAAATATTTTAATCTTTCCCAGCCATATAGTCTCTGTCAAAATAACTCTGCCACTATAGCATGAAGGAAACCACAGACAATATGAAATGAATAAATATCGCTGTACCTCAATAAGCTTTATTGACAACATAATTTGAGTTTTATATAATTTTCATATGTCACAAACTATTATATTCTTTTGAATTTTTTTCAATCATTTGAAAAGGTAAAAACTACTCAGTTCATGAGTGGTATAAAACTGTGGACCATAGTTTACCAACCCTATATTAAACAAATATTCCCTAATCTATTCCACAATCTAATATTGTGGTAGATTTAAGTTGTTTTCATGTTTTTTATTATACAAAATACAGTGATAAACAAACTTACAGCAAAATAGCTGGGCCATTGGTGATCATTAAAGTTTGAATCTCTGTTGATAGATTTTTCCTATGGGTATGTAATGGGTCGTTGGCTCAGAGAGCTCTTTGGTGTCCCTCAGATTGCTCATTGCAGGCCATTACTACTTCTCCTTAGAGTTGACACTAGTGCTTGCCAGTTATGACCCTTATTTTTTCCTTTCTAAGAAAAATGCAGAAAGTGTCAATGACATAACACAAAGATATCCACCTATCAGTGTTGTATACCCAACATTTCCCAAACATATAGTTCCAGGACATGGGAGAATCCAGGGAATGTGTCCAGAAGCCCAGAATGAGCTCTGAAATCTCTTGGCTCCTTTTCAGGATTCTAGACCAAGATCATCAATGTAAAACAGCTGGGACATGTTTGTGGAACACTGAACAGTGAATTAAAAAGCAAGTGGGAAGAGTAGAGAGAGACTTTAAAATATTATGCTGTGGTAATAGTGGACTAGCATGGTTAGAATCAACCCTCTGTTTGAAAACAATTTAAAAATCTGTGGAATTTTTTTTAATAGAGAGAGAACTTCCAGAGTATGACTTGCAGGATAAAAATCTCAGATAAAAAGGAAAGTCCAGATAGGTATATGTGGCTCCACTTTCCTTATTGACACATATGTTATTTGAAAGTGGTTGAGAAACAAGAAGCTGGGCATAAAGCAGCAAGTGAGAGACTGAGAAAGTGAGAGTAGAACTTTGGTCAGACTCCTTGGGCTGGTAGGACAAAAATATAAGTTCAGAGTCTGCCAAGATCAAGGAGCTCTGGTGAACACCTGATGCTTTCAGTTGAAATACTGAAAAGCTCCCAGAAGTAAAGCTGAAATAAGATTGATGAAATTTTATAAAAGCTGACACCAGTCTTTTAATCAGATATACTCCTTGATTGGATTCAGTGGTATGCCCTAACATAAGTGCTTCCCAGAGTAAAGATTTTTCTATTCCTTTGAACAGAAAAATGACAGTACCCATAGCTTCCAATTCTCTTATAATTTTCATACATGTCCAGTACTCAATTAAAAAACTAGACATACAAAAAAGAACTAACTAAAATTCAAGAGAAAAAAAGTAGAAAATAAATTTTTTACTTTACAGGCTCATAGGATATCTAGATATTGGTACTATCAGCCACTAATTTTAAAATACCAGTGATTGACATGTTCGAGAAACTAAATGGCAAGGTAGAGAATTTGGCCAGAGAATCGAAAACCAAAAAGAAGAATTAAATGGAAATTTGGAGTTGAAAATTAAAGTAATTGAAATAAAAATTCAATGAATGGTTTTAATAGTAACATACATACAGTTAAAAAAGAGAATTGGTGAAATAAAATAAAGAACAGAATAGAATATTCCATCTAAAGCACAAAGATACAAAAAGATAGAAAAAAACAAAAAATGTATAAGAGAAATATGGGATGTACTGAAAACATCCAATATAGAGATAATGGGGGTCCAAAAGAGAAAAAATAATATAAGGAAGAGGTAGTATTTAAAGAGACAATAGATTCAAATTTTACAAAAACAAAGAGATTAGGCCACACCGTAAAGAATTTCTATAAATCCCAAGTAAGAGTTAAACAAAAAACAAAACATAACAAAAACCTCTAGGTATCTTATAGTTAAATTGCTGAAAACTACAGATAAAGAAAAAAATGCTAAAAGCAGGCAGATGAAGTGGTTTTAAATATATGTCTAAAATTCTTTAACACTTTTTTCTTTAAGATGTGAAACTTACTTCCCTTCCCTTTTAGTATTTGTTGTATTCACTTCTAATAAAGAGAACACAAGAGATGTGACCATGTGTCTCTTTTGATTGAGGTTATGAAAATACTGTAGCTCCCATCTTGGGCATTCTCTTTCTCTCTGTCTGAGATAAACTACTATGGGGGAAGCCAGTTTCCATGTCATGCATAACCTATGGAGAGGTCCATGTGTTAGGGAACTGAAGCTTCCAGCCAACAGCCAGTCAAGAACAAGGCCTTCTGATACCACATGAGTGAACTTGGAAGCAGATTCTCTAGTCCCAGTCAAACTTTGAGATGAAGCCCTTACAGACATTTTGACTGTAACTTTGTGAAAAAGGTTACAGAAGCACCTAACTAGTCATTCCCAGACTACTGACCATAAGAAACTATGTAAAATAGTAAATACTTGTTTTTTAAGCTGATAAATTGTGGTATAATGTGTTATGCAGCAACATATAATTAATATACCAGCCAAAAAACACATGTTACTTCAAGAGCAATAATAAAACCAACAGACGAATTTTCAATAGAGTAACAAAGCCAGAAGGAAATAGAATTATTACCTTCAAAATACTAAAATGAAAAACTACAACCTAAACATCATACATAATAAAAATATTCTTTCTAAATGAAGGTGAAATAAATATTATTTGGACAAACTGAAACTGGGGTAATTCATCAGCAGCATATCCACACTAAAAGAAATACTAAAGGAACTTCATTAGGTAGAAAATAAGTGATTCAAAGTGGAAGCATAGAATGAAGAATGAAATGGATAAATATTAATTAATATTGACCATTTGAAACTAATAATAATATCCTATGGAGTATAAAATAGGAACAGAATTAAAGTACATGACAATAATGGCATTAAGGCAGGAGGGTGGTAAATATAGTTGAAGTATTCTAAAGTTTTACATTGTCCCAAAAAGTGGGAAAAAATATTAATTTCTATTAGACTTTAATAAATCAAGAATTCTTATAATCATTAAAGACACCTCTAAAATAACAGTAAAATAATGTATAATTAACAATTTAATGGGACACAATAAAAAATAAAATAGTAATAATAAATAATTAAGCCCCACAAAAGAAGGAAAAAATAGTGAACAGAGAATAGGTGGGACAAATAGAAAATAATAAGATAGTAGGTTTAAACACAACACTGTCAGTAAGTATATTAAGTATAAATGCAATAAAAACTACAACTACAGTTAAAATACATAGATTACCTTACTAAATAAAAACACAAAACTTGATTATGTATCTTAGATATACAACACTGTACTCCAAAACTGAAATATGATCATCTTTGTCCAATGCACAGAAGACATATACCAAAATCAAATTTATTCTGAGACTCAAAGCAAATCTCAATAAATTGCAAGGAAATGAAATTGTATTCAATATATTACACGACCACAGTGGAGTTAGGGTAAAAATCAATAAGAAAAGATAAAATATCTGAATGTTTGGAACTAAGCAATGTATTTTCATGTAGCCTGGGTATCAAAGAATAAATCATAATAAAAAGTAAAATATTTTAATTGAATGATAATAAAAAAATACATAATCAGAGAATGCAACTAAAGAAATACATTAAAGGAAATTTATAGTTTTAAGTACACACAGCAGAAAAGAATGAAAGCTGAAAATGAATTATCACAAAAGTTTGGAAAATATAACAAATTAAATCCTCCCAAAATAGAAAAGGACATAATAAAAAAACAAAAATAACAAAATAAAAAACAAACATATAATATACAAATGCACACTAGAGATTTTTTTAGTAAAAACCTGATTTCTGAAAAGCCTATAAAAGTGACAAATCCTCAGTAAGACTGATCAACAACAAAAGTGAGAAAAAATAATATTAGAATGAAAAATGGGACACCAATGTAGATCCTATAGATACTATAAAGCTAATAAAGGGGTTATTTTGAGCAATTTTGTGGTAAATTTTTTCAAAATTTAAAATAAATGGACAATTTTAAAAGCACAATTTACCAAAGTTAAAATAAATAGAAATGTAAAATCTGAATATTCCTATATTCATTGAAAAATTTATATCTACAATTTAATACCTTCCCACTCAAAAAATTCCAAACCTAGATTTCTTTATCAGGAAAGTTGTTCAATTATATAAAGAAGAAGTTGAATTACTCTAACTAAACAACAACAAAAGAGGCAATACTTCCATTTCAACTTAACTTTATCAGGCTAGCATAATCTTGCTACCAAAACCTGACAAGGACACTAAAGGAAAGGAATATTATAAGCTAATTTTGCTAATGAATGTTGATTTTAAATGCCTAAATGAAATACTAGCAAATGAAATTCAGTGTATTTAAAAATCATAGCACATCACAACCAAATTAAACTTATTCCAGGTATGCAAGGTTGCTACATAATTCAAAGATAAATTGCCATCGTCTGTTTTGTGTTGCTATAAAGAAATACCTGAGGCAGGGTAATTTATAAAGAAAAGAGGTTCATCTGGCTCATAGTTCTCCAGGCTATACAAATAGCATTTGCTTCTGGTGAGGGCCTCAGGCTGTTTCTACACAGGGTGGAAGGTAAAGGGGAGCTGGCTTGTACAGAGAGCACATGGTGAGAGAGGAAGCAAGAGAAAGTGAGGGAAGATGCTAGGCTCCTTTTAACAAACAGCTTTCATGGGAACTAACAGAACAAGAACTCACCCCATTAAGGGCATTAATATATTCATCAGGGATCTGCCTCCATCACCCAAAGACCACCCATTAGGCCCCACATCTAACACTGGGATAAAATTTCAACATGAGCTTTGTGGGAAACAAACATCCAAACTATAGCATTCTGTCTCTGGCTCCACCAAAACCCATGTTTTCTTGACATGCAAAATATAATTATGGTACGCCAATAGTTCCCCAAAGTATTAACTTGTTGTCAACATCAACTCAAAAGTCCAAAGTCTCATCTCAGACTAAAGGAAAGTTCCTTACAGCTAAGAGCCTGTAAAATCAAAAGCAAGTTATTTACGTCCATCATATAAGGGTGGTACAAGCATTGGGTAAATATTTTCATTCCAAAAAGGATACATTGGTCAAAAGAAAGGAATAACAGGCCCCATAAAAGTCTGAAACCCAGCAGGATACACATTCAACCTGAAAACTCCAAAATAATCTTCTTTGAGTCCCTGTCCCACATCCTGGGCTCACTGGTACAAGGGGGAGGCTCACAAGGCCTAGAACAGCCCTGCCCCCATTGCTTCACTGCACACAGTCCACATGGGTGCTTTCATGGGTTGGGGCTGAATGCCTTCAGCTTTTCCAGGCTGAGGTTTCATGCTGCTGGTGGTTCTATGATTCTGGGGTCTCAGCAGCATCCCTGCTCCCAGAGCTCCGTTAGGCATTGCCTTGTTGGGTACTCTTTGTCATGGTTCCATCCCTGCAGCAGGTTTCTGCCTGGATACCTAGGCATTCCAATACATCCTCTGAAATCTAGGTGGAAGCTAAAAGGCCCCATGGCTCTTACATTCTGAGTGCCTGCAGAGTTAACATCACATGGATACCATCTGGGCTTATGGCTTGCTTGCATCCTCTGGAGTGGCAGCCCAAGCGGTACCTGGGGCCACTTGAGCCAAGGCTGCTCCAGCTGGGAATATATACCTAATGCCTGTACCACCATTGTGGTATGCAGGGAGCTGGGATGCAGGCAGTAGCAACCCAATGTGGTGCAGGGCACAGGTGCCCAGGCCTGTCCTCCAAAACCATTCAGTCCTCCTAGGCCTCTGAGCCTGTGATGGGATATGCAGTTGTATTAGCACATTTTACATTGCTATAAAGGAATACCTGAAGCTGAGTAATTTATAAAGAAAAGAGGTTTATTTGGCTTACAGTTCTGCAGGCTGTACAAGAAGCATGAATCAGCATCTGCCTCTGCTGAGGGCCTCCGGAAGCTTACAATCATGGAAGAAGGCAAAGGGAAGTAGGCACATAACAGCAAGAGAGAGAAAAGAAGAGAGAGAGAACAAGGTGCCAGGCTCCTTTTAACAATTAGATGTCACATGAAGTAATAAAGTGAGAACTCACTTCTTATCAAGGGGAGAGCACTAAGCCATTCATGAGGGATCCACCCCCATGACCCAAACATCTCCCATAAGGCCCCAACTCCATCCCCCAACATTGGGGATCACATTTCAACATGAGATTTGGAGGGGACAAATATGCAAACTATGTCGACAGCCTAAAGATTTCTGAAATGCTTTGGGGCCTTTTCCCCATTGTTTTGACTATTAGCACCTGGTTTCCTTTTATCCACGCGAATCTCTCTAGCAAATGTTTGCTCTGCAACACTCTCAGTTTCCTCTCCTGAAAACTCTCTTTTCTTTTCTACCACATGGTCAGACTACAACTTTTCCAAATTTGCACGCTCTGCTTCCCTTTTAATTATAAACTCTACCTTTGGGTCATTCTTTTGTTGCCATATCTGATCATACATTGTTAAAAATAGCCACAGCTAAAGTGCAATAAAATACGTATATATATCAAAAAATAAAAATAAAAGTAGCCACAACACTTCTGGAATGCTTTGCTGCTTAGAAATTTTTTCTGCCAGATATCCTAGGTCATCACTTAAGTTCAGCCTTCCACAAAGCCCTAGGGCATGGACCCAATGCACCCAAGTCCTTTGCAATAGTGTGACAAACATGACCTTTGCTCCAGTTTCCAGTAAATTCCTCATCTCCATCTGAGACCTTATCAGCCTACCCTTTACCATCTATATTTCTATCAGCATTTTGGTCCACTTAATCAATGTTTAAGAAGTTTCAAACTTTTTCTCATCCTCTTGTCTTCTTCTGAGCCCTCTAAACTCTTCCAACGTCTGCCCATTACCCAAATCTGATGCTGCTTCCACACTTTCAAGTATCTTTATAGCAACACCCCATTCTTCAGTACCAATTGCCTGTCTTCATTTGTTTTGCAATACTATAAAGAAATACCTGAGATTGTATAATTTATAGAGAAAAGAGGTTTATTTGACTCATGGTTCTGCAGGCTATACAAGAAGCATGGCACTGGTATCTGCTTCTGGTGAAGCATGGCACTGGCATCTGCTCAGGTTGCTTCCACTCATGGCAGAAGGTGAAGTGTAGCTTGTGTATGCAGAGATCACATGGCAAAAGAGGAATTAAGAAAGAGGGGTTGTTTAAAAGGGATGCCAGACTCTTTTAAACAACTAGCTCTCATAGAAACTAATACAGTGAAAATTCACCTCCTCTCTCAAGGAAAGCATTAACTTATTCACAAGAGATCCACCCCCATGACCAAAACACCTCCCATTAGGCCCTACCTCCAATATTGGGATCAAATTTTGACATGAGGTTTGAGGTTACAAACATTCAAACTATAGCATAAATTATGTTCAACACATTTATAAAATAGAGGAGAAAAATCATTGAATCATCTTACTCCATGCAAAATAAGCATTTGATGAAACTCAAAACTAATCAATAATTAAGTAAAATAACATGAAATTTCACAAACTAGAACTAGACTTCATATAATAAGGGGCAGCTACAAAATATTTATAAAATTTACTAGAGGAGTTCAATAGCAGATTAGAAATGTTTGAGGAATTTGGCAAAGGGAAGAATCAGAAAGCTTGAAGATGGTTAAAAATTTTCTGCCTAAGATGAGGAAAAAGAAAAAAATTCTGCTTCCATTATTTCTATTTATTATTGTACAAGAGATCCTGGCCAGTGTAATATCATCAAAAGAAATAAAAGATGCAAGAACTGGAAATGAAGGGAAAACTGCCAACATTAAAGAAAATATAATTGTCTATATAGAAAACACAACAAACTCTACAAACAAACTATTAGAATTAATAAGTGAAAATTGAGAAATAAGAACTTCTTAAAATCTACTCCTCAAAAAAAAGCAACAAAAACACTGGCAGAGGAGATTGCAAAAATCAACCTTTTCAGAACTTAGAAAATAATCAAAGGTTTGAAACAATCTGAAGAGTATTTGTTAAACACACACACAGACACACACACACACACACACACACACACACACACACAGAGCTAAATCTCAGTAAGAACAGCATGGTTTGCAGTACTTTAACCTGTCTTATTTCCATACCTCTCTCTCCAGCTCCATGGTACCCTTAAAAATCAACAGATTTACAATCATGGTAACCACAAAACCAGCAGCCTAGCAGCCATTGAGGGAGTAGAATCAATTTGGTGCTCCCCAAAATCCTCATCCTCAGAGATTTGTCATTATCTGACTTTTCTGGAAGTTCCCTTAAATCCCCACTCATGGAGCTAGTCTTTATTTGACCTAATTTAGAGTTCATTCACTGTGAACTTTCCCCTGGGACATTTGTTGAAAACAATTAGTGGTTTTTATTTAATATTGCAGTGGCCTGAGGCAATGATAACAGTAAGGCAAATACGAAGCTAACCAAATAACCCAAAAAAAAGAAAACAAAACAAAAAACTGGGGAAAGAAATGTCCATTCAGGGTTTTAAAAAGCTCCGATATATTCCTAGGACTCTAGAAGGCCAAGCACTTGTGCAAAGCTTTTGTGTATGTCCAGGAAGGCCTAAGAAGAATCCAATATCTCAGCTCTGGTGAACCTAGAGGCTCTGTACAAGCAAGAAGTAAAAGCTAGGGCAGAAATGTAAAGTGCTGCCAGGGTGTTGAAAACATCCCCACAATATGCATACATAACCTTTTGGCAAATATGGGGAGATATATTGGCTTAATGTCTTTAAGAAGATCTCAGCCAACCATTAGCTGACCAAAAAGTAAATAAGCAAAGACTTAATGGCCACACATAACAAAGATTACAAACTTTACAGAATTCATTCAGAAAAATAACTAAACAAATATAAGCAGCCACAACATCAAAAAGCTGAATGGGGGATGAGATTTCCTAAGTTTCCATATCACACTTTTCTCAATGTCCAATCTTCAACACAAAAATATGAGACATGCTAATAAACAAGAAAATATGGCCCATATACAAGAAAAGATCAAAAGAAACACTCACTGAGGAATGTACTAGACAGATATGTTAAATCAGCTATTTTCAATACAGCCAAAAAATTAGAAGAAACTATGACAAAATAACTAAAGGAAAGTATAACTATATCTCATCAAAAAGAGAATATCAATAAAGGGATAGAATGTATTTAAAAGAATTTTTATTCTGCTGAGAAAGAGAAAAATAAAAGAACCAGCTAAAAATTCTGGACTTGAAAAACACAGTAACTGAAATAAAATTTACTAGAGGAGTTCAATAGCAGATTGTAAATGTTTTAAGAATTTGGCAAAAGGTAGAATCAGAAAGCTTGAAGAGAGTTAACTGAGATTAACCATCTGTGAAACAGAAAGAAAAAAGGCTGAAAAATATAAGCAAAACCTCACAAACTGTGGCACATCATGAAGGATACTAATGCCCGATATGTGCAATGGAGTCTCAGAATCAAAGGAGAAAGAGAAAGGGGGTAGAAAAAATTTTTGAATAAATAATAATAATAAACTCCCCAAATTTGATAAAAATATTAATCCACAAATCCCAGAAGCTTAAATCACTCCAAGTAAGATGAACTCAAAGAGAGCCATGGCTACACACATCTAATGCATGGTGGCTCACACCTGTAACCCCAACACTTTGGCAGGTTGAGGCAGGAGGATTGCTTAAGCCCAGGAGGTCGAGACTGCAGTGAGCCATAATCATGCCACTGCACTCCAGCCTGGGTGACAGAGCAAGACCCTGTCTCAAAATTAATAATAATACTACTAATAATAGGGAGAGAATAGAGCTATATAGGAATAAAGTTTTTGTATGCTATCTAAATAAAGTTGGTATTAATTCAAACTAAATTGTTTTAAGTTGTTAATTGTAATCCCCAAGTCAATCAATAAGAAAATATCCCTAAAATATATAGCAAAAGAAATGACAAGGAAATTAAAACAGTACACTAGAAAATATTTGTTTAACACAAAAGGCCACAATGGAAGAATAGATGAACAGAGTAAAACATAAGATATATAGGAAGAAAACACTAAATAGCAGCTGTAAATTCTACCATATCAGTAATTAAATTCAATTTAAAATTATTAAATATTCCAATCAAAAAGCAATATTTGTGGGCTGGATTAAAAATACTTGGTTCAATTATACATTGTCTACAAGAGCCATACTTTAAATTCAAAGACACAAGTAGGTTGAAAGCCAAAGAATAAAAAAAGGTACGCTTTGCAAACCATAACAAAGAGAACTGAAGTGGCTACACTAACAATAGATAAAATAGCATTTAAGAAAAAAATTATTTGAGACAAAGGACATTTAATAGGGATAAACTGGTCAATTCACCAGAATACCTAATTATGAATATATATGCATCTAATAACACATCCCCAAAACACATGAAGCAAAAACTGACAGAAGTGAAGGGAGAAACAGACTATTTAAAATAACAGAGCGAGACTTTAATGTTCCACCTTAAATAATATATTAAAAACTATACCAAAATCAACAAAGGAGAGAACGTGAACAAAGCTATAAACCAAGCTGTCCTAATAGACATATGTCTATAAATGCTCCACCTGAAAACAATAGAAATTCCTCCCACAGGCACACAGATCATTCTCCAGAATTGACCACCTGTATTAAGCTATTTTGAAAATCTCAATAAATTTGAGGGTTTAAATAATGCAAGGCATATTATCTGACCACAATGGAATGAAATTAGATAAAAATATTAGAAGGAAATTTGGGAAAAACTCAAATATGGAGAAATTAAACAGGACACTCCTAAATAACCAATGAATCAAAGAAGAAACAACAGTTAAATTAGAAAATACTTTAAGATGAATGAAACAGCAATAACAAAACTTATGGGTTGTAGCAAAAGCAGTGCAAAGAGGGAAAAGTATAACTGTAAACACATATACATTAACACAATCTCAAATCAATAACTTAAACTTCTATCTTATGAAACCAAAAAGGGTCAAACTATACTCAAGGCAAACAGAGGAGAAATAATAAATGAAGAACAAAAATAGAGAAAATAGATGAACTAAAGATTGGCTCTTTGAAAATATAGAGAAATTTTGTAAACCTTCACACCAACAGTGTACAAGCATTTCAATTTCTCCATGTGCTTGTCAACACTTGCCTTTTCTTAACTATTATTAAATAGCTTGGCTATTATTAAATAACTTGGTTACTATTAAATAGCCTCATAGGTATGAGGTAATATCTCCTTGTGGTTTTAATTTCTGTTTCCCAGATGATTACTGATTAAACACTTTTACATATATCAATTGGCCATTTATACCCTCTTCTTTAGAGAAATGTCTCTTTAACTCCTTTGTACATTTTTAATTAGATTATTTGTACTTTGTTTGTTGTGCCGTTGTCATTTTGCTACTGAGTTGTAGCAGTTCCTTATATTTTTTGGATATTGACTCCTTGTCAGATATATGATTGACAAATATCTTCTCTCATTCTATAGGCTACCTGTAAACTCTATTGAGTGTTTCCTTCGTGCTGCATAAGCTTTTAGCATGATGCAATCCCATTTGTCTATTTTTGTTTTTGTTGCCTGTGCTTTTGTGGTCAGATGCAAAAAATCATTGCCAAGACCAATGTTAAAAATTTTTCCCCTATATTTTCCTGAAATTTTACAGTTTTGGGTTTATATTTAAGTCTTTAATACATTTCTGTGTAGATATTTTTATATGGTATAAGACAAGGGTCCAATGTTATCCTTTTGCATATGGATATCCAGTTTTTCCAACATCATTTATTGAAGAGACTATCCTTTCTCCCTTCTGTTTTCTTAGCATTCTTGCTGAATTGTATATACATGGATTTATTTCTGAGCTTTCTACCCTATCCCATTGGTCTGTATGTCTATCTTTATGCCAGTAATATTCTGTTTTAATTAATGTGGATTTGTAACATTTTTGAAACCAGAAATTATAAGGTCTCCAGTTTTGTTCTTCTTTCAAGATTACTGTGGTTATTTGGGGTTTTTAGTGGTTCCATATAAATTTTAGGATTGTACCTTCTTTTAAAAATGCCATTGTGTATCGTGAAAATGGCCATACTGACCAAAGTAATTCATAGATTCATTGCTATTCCCATTAAACTACTGTTGACATTACTCACAGAATTAGAAAAAAATATTTTAAAATTTCTATGGAGCCAAAAAAGCCCATATAGCCAAGAAAATCCTAAGCAAAAAGTACAAAGCTGGAAGTATCACACTACCCGAGTTCAAACTATACTACAAGACTACCATAACCAAAACAGCATAGTACAGACACATAGATCAATGGAACAGAATAGAGATCTCAGAAATAAGATCACACATCTACAACCACATGACCTTTGACAAATCTGACAAAAACAAGCAATGGAGAAAGGATTCTCTATTTAATAAATGGTGCTAGGAAAACTGACTAGCCATATGCAGAAAATTGAAACTGGACCCCTTTCTTACATCTTATACAAAAATTAACGCAAGATAGTTAAAGACTTAAATGTAAAATCCAAAACTATGAAAACTGCAAAAGAAAATCTAGGTAATGCTATCTAGGACATAGGCACAGGCAAAGATTTCATGACAAAAACATCAAAAGCAATTGCAACAAAAGCAAAAATTGACAAATGGGATCTAATTAAACTTAAGAGCTTCTGTGCAGCAAAAGAAACTATCATCAGAGTGAACAGACAACTTACAAAATGGAAGAAAATTTTTATAAACTATCTCTATGACAAAGGTCTAATATCCAGAATCTACAGGAACTTAAACAAATTTACATGAAGAAAACAAAAAACCCCATCAACAAGTGGGCAAAGGACATGAACAGACACTTCTGAAACACATGAAAAAAAGCTCAATATCACTGATCGTTAGAGAAATGCAAATCAAAACCATGATAAGATACCATCTCATGCCAGTCAGAATGACAATTATTAAAATGTCAAGAAACAAGATACTGGTGAGGCTGTGGAGAAATAGGAAAGCCTTTACACCGTTGGTGGGAATGTAAATTAGTTCAACCATTGTGGAAGACAGTGTGGCAATTCCTCAAAGACCTAGAACCAGAAATACCATTTGACCCAGCAATCCCATTACTAAGTGTATGCCCAAAGGAGTATAAATTATTCTATTATAAAGAAACATGCATACTTACGTTCACTGCAGCACCATTCACAATAGTAAAGTCATGGAATCAACCCAAATGCCCATCAATGATAAAGATAATATGGTATATATACACACCATGGAATACTATGCAGCCATAAAAAGGAATGAGATCATGTCCTTTGCAGGGACGTGGATGGAGCTGGAAGCCATTATCCTCAGCAAACCAACACAGGAACAGAAAACCAAACAATACATGTTCTGACTTATAAGTGGGAGCTGAAAAATGAGAACACATGGACACAGGGAGGGGAACAACACACACTGGGGCTGATCAAAGGGTGCATAGGAAGGGAGAACATTAGGATAAATAGCTAATACATGTGGGGCTTAATACCTAGGTGATGGGTTGACAGGTACAGGAAACAACCATGGTACAAGTTTCCCTATATAACAAACCTGCATGCCCTGCACATGTATCCCAGAATTTAAAATAAAACAAAGTAAAATAAAATATGGCATTGTGATTCTGATGCAACCTTAAGGGGAAATAATAGGGAGTTTCCTCACAAAAATGAAAATAGGACGCCATATAATCCAGCAATATCATTTCTGGGTAGATATCAAAAGAATTAAAATCACAATCTCAAAGAAACATTTGCATTCTCATGTTCATTGGAGCATTATTCACAACAATCAAGATGTAAAGTAACTTAAATATCCCCACACCAATGAATGGATAAAGAAATGTATTATACATACAATGGAATATCTTTCAACCTTAAAAAAGTAGAAGATCATGCTGTATGTGGCAATGTGGATGAACGTGGAGAACATTATGCTTAGTGAAATAACTCAGTCACATAAGCACGTATACTACATGATTCCACTTATATGAGGTATCTAAAATAGTTAAACTCATAAAAGCAGAGACTATAATGGTGAATTCAAGGAGCTGGAGGGGATGGGAAATGGGGAGTGCAGCAGGTGAAAAGTTTTAATTATGCAAAAAGAATAAGTTCTAGGGATCTGCTGTGTAACACTGTGCCTATAGTTAACAATACTTTATCGTACACTTAAAATTTTGTTAAGAGGGTAAATCTCAAGCTAAATGTTCTCACTACAAAAAAGAAGCAAGTGGCAGAGAAAACTTTTGGAGGTGATGAGTACGTTTATTATCTTGATGGTGGTGATGGTTTCATGGGTGTGTGCATATGTTCAAACCTATAAAATTGTATACATTAAATATGTGCAATTTTGTATAACAATTATATTCCAATAAGACCACTAAAAATATTTGAAAACGGAGTATATTGTACAAAAAAAAATTTGACAAATCTTTAGCCATAAAAGAAAAAGGAAAAAGAGAGAAACCTCAAATTACTAACCTCACAGAAATAAAAAAATTATAAGGGAATACTGTGAACAATTGTATGCCAACAAATTTTAAAACCTAGATGAAATGAGTAAATTTCTAGAAATACAAAACTACCAAACTGACTCAATAAAAATAAAAAATCAGAATAAACCTATAACATGTAAAGAAATTGAATTAATAGTAATTCACACAAAGGAAAATACAATGTCTTTAACTAGTGAAACATACCAAACTTTTAAAGAAGAATTAATATTAATCTTCCACAAAAAGAAGAATTAATATTAATCTTTCAAAACTATTCCAAAAAATAAAAGAGAATGAAACACTTCCCAATCCATTCTATAAGGTCGATATTACCCCGACACCAAAACCACATAAAAACAACACAAGAAAACTGCGGACCAACATGGCTTATAAATATAGACACAAAAATCCTCAGCACAATACTAACAAACCATATCCACAACATATTACATAAAAGGATTATACACAGATCAAGTGGGATTTATTATGGAGATGACAGTTAGCCCAACTATAAAAATCAATGTCATGCACCATTATTAATGGAATAAAGGATAAAAACCTCATGATCATCTCAATAGATGCAGAAAAAGCATTGAATAAACCCAACACCTTTTTATGATTAAAAAAACACTAGGCCGGGCACGGTGGCTCATGCCTGTAATCCCAGCACTGTGGGAGGCTGAGGTGGGCGGATCACAAGGTCAGAAGATGGAGACCATCTTGGCCAACAGAGTGAAACCCCGTCTCTACTAAAAATACAAAAAATTTAGCTGGGTGCGGTGGTGTGTGCCTGCAGTCCCAGCTACTCAGGAAGCTGAGGAAGGAGAATCACTTGAACCAGGGAGACAGAGGCTGCAGTGAGCCAAGATCGTCCCACTGCACTCCAGCCTGGTGACAGAGCAGGACTCCATCTCAAACAAAACAAAACAAAATGAAAAACACTAAACCAACTAAGACTAGAAAGGAACTTCCTTAATCTGAAAAAAGGAAGGTGACTATAAAAACCAATAACTAACATAACAAGTTTTCCTCCTAAGATCAAGAACAAGACAAGGATGTCCACTCTCACCACTTCTACTCAACATTTCACTGGAGATTCTAGCCATGGCAATAGTCAAGGAAAAGAAATTTTAAAAATTTAGGTTGGAAAACACATAAAACTCTCTCTATTCATAGATGACACTATTCTCCATACAAAAATGTTAAGGAAGCCACTAAAAAACTAGAGCTAAGAAACAAATTCAGCAAGGTTGCAGGATACAAGATCAATATAATGTGAAATTAATTTTATTTCTACACATCAGCAACAAAAAATCCAAAAAAGAAATTAAGAAAACAAGTCTATAATAACATAAAAATGAATAATTAGAAATAAATTCAGCAAAATAAGTATAATATTTATACACTGAAAGCTACAAAAGATCATTGAAAGAAATTAAAGATCTAAATCAATGGAATGGCATCCCACATTATAGGATGGGAAGTTTTAATATTATTAAGATGGAAACACTCCCCAAATTGATCTACAGATTCAATGCAGTCTCTACCAAATTCCAGTTGCCTCTTTTGAAGACATTGAAAAGCTGATCCTAAATTTATATGGAAATCTAAGGGATGCAGAATAGCCAAAACAATCCTGAAAAAGAAAGGCAAGGTCAGAGGACTCACATTTCTCAATTTCAGATGAGCCACGACAGTGCAGTACTGGTGTAAGAACAGATACAAAGATGAATGGTACAAAAATAAAGAGAGGAGGAGGGAAGAGGGGAATTGGGAGTGACTGCTAATGAGAACAGGGTTTATTTTTGGAGAATTGAACATCTCTGGAATTAGATAATGATTGCACAACTTTGTGCAACCATTCAGTTTTTTTCCATTTACCTCAAATTGGAAAAAAACAAATATCAGTGGTTAAAGAAACCACTGAATTGTACACTTACAAAGGGCAAATTTTATGGTATGTGAATTATGTCTTACTTCAAAAATGAATACATGAGTTTAACAGGTACACAATTTCAGTTTTGCAAGACAAAAAGAGTTCTGTGAATGAGTGGAGGTGAAGATACAACAATGGGAATGTGCTTAATGCCACCAAACTGCACACTTAAAAGTAGCTAAGATAGTATATTGCGTGTTACATGTATTTTACCACAATTAAAATAAAGTCGTTAAATGACTGAATGATAGAGAAAAATAAGTGAATTTAGCAAGGTCATTGCATACAAAATCAATATATTTTTTTAAATTTTATTTATGTATACCAACAACAAGCCATTAGAAAATAAAATGTTAAGAAAATACTTTTTACAATAGCATCACAAAACAAATCAACCTAGAACTAGATTCAAAATAGATGTGTAAGATCTCAACCCAAAAACTCAAAAATATTGTTCAAATATATTAAGACTACATATATAAATGGAGGAATATAATATATTCATGATTAGATGATTTGATATTGTTAATATGTCCACTCTCCCTCTATAGATCCAAAATGATCCCAATAAAATTCCCAGATGGTTTTAATTTTGGTGGAAATTAACAAGCAGATTCTAAATTTTTATTGAAATGTAAAGAGTCAAGGCAATTTTGAAGAGCAACAAGAGCAGAGCTAAAGGATGTATGCTATTAGATAATGAAACTTATTATAGATACAGGAATTAGCACAGTGGCACTGGAAAATAAACATAGACAAACAGACCAAATATAAACTATCTAGAAACAAATTTATACACGTATGGGTGCTAGATTTAGACAAAGTTGCCAATACCACCCAATAAAGAAAAGACTGTCTTCTTAGAAAACAACATAGGACCAGATCTTTATGACCAAAAGACTGATAAATTGGACTCTGCTATAATGAATAATGTTCATTCCTCAAAAGACGCCATTAACAGAATGAGAAGCCGTGGAGTGGGAGATATTTACAAAAGAGAACTAATAAAGAGCTCACAGTCGTGTATATTAAAAGCCCCTATAAATCAGTAAGGTAAAAGTCAGAAAATATAATCAAAAAAATGGGCAAGAAACTTGAATAGGCCCTTCACAAACAAAGATAGCCAAATGGTCCACAAGAAACCTATGAAAAGATGGTCAACAGCTTTAGTCATATAAGAAATGCAAAATAAACCCAAAATGAGTTACTACTACTTGCTATCAGTATAGGTAAAATTAAAAGAACTGGTATTACCAAGTATTGGCAAAGATGTGAAGAAAACTAGAACTTTCAGGGGACTTCCACCAAGTTGGCTGAATAGGAACAGCTCCAGCCTGCAGTTCCCAGCGAGAGCAAGCCAGAAGGCAAGTGATCTCCACATTTCCAACCGAGGTACCAGGTTCATCTCATTGGGACTGGTTAGATGGTGGGTATAGCCCAAAGAGGGCAAACTAAAGCAGGGTGGTGCATGGCCTCACCTGAGAAGCACAAGGGGCTGGAGAACTCCCTCTTCTAGCCAAAGGAAGCCAGTAGGGACTTTTCTGGACACTCCGGCACTCTGGCTCAGATATTACACTTTTCCCATGGTCTTCACAACCCACAAACCAGGAGATTCCCTCCGGTGCCTATAATACCAGCACCCTGGGTTTCTAGCACAAAACTGGGCAGCCGATTTAGCTGCAGCCGTTTTTTTGTTGTTGTTGTTTGTTTGTTTTTTGTTTGTTTTTCTCATACCCAAGTGGTGCCTGGAATGCCAGCGAGACAGAACCACTAATTCCCCTGAAAAAAAGGGTGCTGAAGCCAGGGAGCCAATTGATCAGGCTCAGTGGGTCCAACCCCCATGAGCACAAGCAAGCTAAGATCCACTGGCTTGAAATTCTCACAGCCATCACAGCAGTCTGAGCTCAACCTGGGATGTTTGAGCTCAGTGCGGGGAGGGGCATCTGCCATTACTGAGGCTCCAGTAGGCAGTTCTAAACTTACCTATGTAAACAAAATCACTAGGAAGTTTACACAGCAACTGGGCGGAGCCCATGGCAGCTAAGCAAGGCTTCTGCAAGCAGACTGTGACTAGACTCCCTTCTTGCTAGCCAGGGCATCTCTGAAAAAAGGCAGCAGCCCATCAGGGACTTATAAATAAAGCTCCCACCTTCCTAGGCCAGAGCACCTGGGAAAAGGGGTGGTTGTGGATTCCGCTTCAGCAGACTTAAATGTCCCTGCCCAGCAGCTCTGAAGGGAGCAACAGATCTCCCAGCATAGCACTTGAGCTCTGATAAGGGACAGATTGCTTCTTCAAGTAGCTCCCTAACTCCCATTTATCCTAAGAGACACCTCAGAAAGGAGAGCTCTGGCTGACATCTTGCAGGTATCCTTCTGGGACTAAGCTTCTAGAGGAAGGAACAGGCAGAAATCTTTGATGTTCTGCAGCCCCCATGGGTGATTCCCAGGCAATTAGGGTCTGGAGTAGACCTCCAGCAGACCTGCAGCAGAGGAGCCTGACTGTTAGAAGGAAAACTAAAAAACAGAAAGAGCTTCAACATCAACAGAAAGGACATCCACTCAAAGACCCCATCCAAAAGTCACCAACTTCAAAGACCAAAGGTAGATAAATTCATGAAGATGGAAAGAAACCAGTGCGAAAAGGCTGAAATCACCAAAAACCAGAATGCCTCTTCTCCTCCAAGGGATCACAACTCCTCACCAGCAAGGGAGCAAAACTGGATGGAGAATGATTTTGATGAATTGACAGAAGCAGGCTTCAGAAGGTGGGTAATAACAAACTTCTCCAAGCTAAAGAAGCATGTTCTAACCCAATGCAAGGAAATCAAGAACCTTGAAAAAAGGTTAGATGAAATGCTAACTAGAATTACCAGCATAGAGAAATAACATAAACCACTTGATGGAGCTGAAAAACACAGCATGAGAACTTCATGAAGAATACACAAGTTTCAGTAGCCAAATCGATCAAGCAGAAGAAAGGATATCAGAGATTGAAGATCAACTCAATGAAATAAAGTGAGAAAGCAAGATTAGAGAAAAAAGAAAGAAAAGAAATGAACAAAGCCTCCAAGAAATCTGGGATTATGTGAAAAGACCTAATCTACATTTGATCCATGTACCTGAATGTGATAGGGAGAATGAAACCAAGTTGGAAAACACTCTTCAGGATATCATCCAGGAGAACTTCCCCAACCTAGCAAGACAGGCCAACATTCAAATTCAGGAAATACAGAGAACACCACAATGAAATTCCTCAAGAATAGCAACCCCAAGGCACATAATCATCAGATTCACCAGAGTTGAAATGAAGGAAAAAATGCTAAGGGCAGCCAGAGAGAAAGGTCAGGTTACCCATAAAGGGAAGCCTATCAGACTCACAGCAGATCTCTCAGCAGAAACCCAACAAGCCAGAAGAGAGTGGGGGCCAATATTCAACATCCTTAAAGAAAAGAACTTTCAACCCAGAATTCCATATCCAGCCAAACTAAGCTTCATAAGTGAAGGAGAAATAAAATCCTTTACAGACAAGCAACTGCTGAGAGATTTTGTCACCACCAGTCCTGCCTTACAAGAGCTTCTGAAGGAAGCACTAAACATGGAAAGGAACAATCAGCATTGTTGGTTGTTCACTGAAAAAACATACCAAATTATAAAGACCATCAACTATTAAGAAGAAACCGCATGAACTAATGGGCAAAACAAGCAGCTAGCATCAAAATGTCAGGATCAAATTCACACATAACAACATTAACCTTAAATGTAAATGGGCTAAATGCCACAATCAAAAGACACAAATGATTAGCAGTAAGGAGAGGATCCAAGATAGCTATTTAGGAACAGCTCAGGATTGCAGCTCCCAGTGAAAGCACAGAGGGTGAGTGGACGCCACATTTTTATTGCCCATAGACTAGGAAATTCCCACGGTCGCCAGCATGGGTGGCGCCCCGGAGCAGTGGTTCTCCGTACAAAATACACTGGTCCAGTGCCCTTTTGGCTGGCGATTGGAGCCACGGGAAGTCACCCATTCATCTGTTTAAAAAGGGGACTGAGCAGAGAACCAGGACAGTAGATTCCAGGGCAAAAAAAAAAAAAAAAAAAAAGCGCCACAAGCCTCGGTGCCACTGTTTAAGCCAGTGCAGTGAGTGGCCGCAGAGGAAAACAAACAGACCCTGGCGCCTCTTCAACAGGCGGACTGGAACACAAACTTAAAAAAGGCTCTGAGGCTGGGAGCCAGGCGATCAGGCTCGGCTGGTCCCACCCCCACAAAAGAACAGCAACCAGAAACTCTGGATTGAGAGTTTCACAGCAAGCGCAGCTGAACCCGGGACGGTCCAGCTCTGTGGGGGAGGGACGTCCGCCATTACCGAGGCAGCCTGCCAGGACAGAGGTAGTCGGCCAATGCTGAGGCAGCCCGCCATTGCCGAGGCAGCCCGCCATTGCCAAGGCAACCCGCCATTGCTGAGGCAGCCCACTGTTGCCAAGGCAACCCGCCACAGCAGAGAGACTCGGCCTCAACAGAGGCGGGCCACCATCACCAAAGCAGTTCTAACTACACCCATATAAACAGGACTGCAGGGAAGTTCACTCGGCAACGGGGCGGAGCCCACAGCAGCTCAGTAAAGCCTCTACAGGCCGACAGTGACTAGGCTGCCTCCTTGCTGGGCAGGGCAGCTCTGAAGGAAAAAAAAAAAAGAAGGCGGCAGCATAACGGAAACTCATAAATAAAGCCCTAAATCCCTGGGACAGAGCACCTGGGAACAAAAAGCAGTTTATGAGTTCTGCTGCAGCAGACCTAAACGTACCTGCCCAGCAGCTCTGAATGAACAACAGAGCTCACAGCTCGCCATTTGAGCTCCCATAAAGAAGAGACCGTCTCCTCAAGCAGCTCCCTGAACCCTATATATCCAAAGAGACACCTCATAAAGAAGAGATCAGCTTGACACTAGGCGGGTATCCTTCTGGGACAAAGATAGCAGAAGAAGAAAACTGATAATAACCCTTACTGTTCAGCAGCTGCTGCAGGTGAACCCCAGGCAAGCAGGGCCTGGAGTGAACCTCAGCAGACCTACAGCAGAGGGGCCAGACTGTCAGAAGGAAAACCAAGAAACAGAAATAACCTCATCATCAACAAACAGAACGTCAATCTGAAAGATTTGAGACCCAATCTGAAAGCCAGCAACTACAAAGTCGACAGGTGGATAAATCCTTAAAGATGGGAAGAAACCAGTGCAAAAAGGATGAAAACACCCAAAACCAGAACACCTCTCCTCCTACAAGGGATCACAACTCCTCACCAGCAAGGGAACAAGGTTGGAGGGAGAACGAGTGTGATGAAATGACAGAATCAGACTTCAGAAGGTGGGTAGTAAGAAACTTCTGTGAACTTAAAGAACATGTTCTAACCAAATGCAAAGAAACTAAGAACCTTGAAAAAAGATTTGATGAAATGCTAACGAGAATGGACAAAATAGAAAGGAATATAAGTGAATTGATGGACCTGAAAAACGCAACACGAGAACTTCGTGAAGCATGCACAAGTTTCAACAGCCGAATTGACCAAGCAGAAGAAAGGATATCAGAGATCGAAGATCAACTCAATGAAATAAAACGGGAAGGCAAGACTGGAGAAAAAAGGGTAAAAAGGAATGAACAAAATCTCCAAGAAATGTGGGACTATGTGAAAAGACCTAATCTACGTTTGATAGGCATACCTGAATGCGACGAAGAGAGTGAATTCAAGCTGGAAAATACTCTTCAGGATATTATCCAGGAAAACTTCCCCAACCTAGCAAGGCAGGCAAACATTCAAGTCCAGGAAATACAGAGAACACCACAAAGATACTCGTCAAGAAGAGCAACCCCAAGGCACATAATCGTCAGATTCACCAGGGTTGAAATGAAGGAGAAAATACTAAGGGCAGCCAGAGAGAAAGGTCGGGTTACCCACAAAGGGAAGCCCATCAGACTCACAGCAGATCTCCCAGCAGAAACCCTACAAGCCAGAAGAGAGTGGGGGCCAATATTCAACATCCTTAAAGAAAAGAACTTTCAACCCAGAATCTCCTATCCAGCCAAACTAAGCTTCATAAGTGAAGGAAAAATAAAATCCTTTGGGAACATGCAAGTACTCAGAGATTTCGTCACCACCAGGCCAGCTCTACACATATAAAGGAACAACAAGTACCAGCTCAACTAAAGGGCAAAACACCCAGCTAGCACCAAAATGGCAGTATCAAATTCGCACATAACAATATTAACCCTAAATGTAAATGGACTAAATGCCCCAATCAAAAGACACAGACTGGCAAATTGGATAAAAAGACAAAACCCATCGGTGTGCTGTATCCAGGAAACCCATCTCACATGCAAGGATACACAAAGGCTCAAAATAAAGGGATGGAGGAACACTTACCAAGCAAATGGAGAGAAAAAAAAAGCAGGAGTTGCAATTCTCATCTCTGATGAATTAGACTTTAAAGCAACAAAGATCATAAGAGACAAAGAGGGACATTACATAATGGTAAAAGGATCAATGCAACAAGAAGAGCTAATGATCCTAAATATATACGCACCCAATACAGGAGCACCCAGATACATAAGGCAAGTTCTTAATGACTTACAAAGAGACTTAGACTCCCACACAATAATAGTGGGAGACTTTAACACCCCATTGTCAACATTAGACAGATCAACCAGACAGAAAATTAACAAGGATATCCAGGACTTGAACTCAGACCTGGTCCAAGCAAACCTAATAGACATTTACAGAACTCTCCACCCCAAATCCACAGAATATACATTCTTCTCAGCACCACATCACACCTACTCTAAAATTGACCACATAATTGGGAGTAAATCACTCCTCAGCAAATGCAAAAGAACGGAAATCGTAACAGTCTCTCAGACCACAGTGCAATCAAGTTAGAACTCAGAATTCCAAAACTAACCCAGAACCGCACAGCTTCATGGAAACTGAACAACTGGCTCTTGAATGTTGACTGGAGGAACAATGAAATGAAGACAGAAATAAAGATGTTCTTCGAAACCAACGAGAATGAAGACACAACATACCAGAATCTCTGGGACACATTTAAAGCAGTCTCTAGAGGAAAATATATAGCAATAAGTGCCCACATGAGAAGCAAGGAGAGATCAAAAATTGACAACCTATCGTCAAAACTGAAAGAGCTAGAGGAGTAAGATGAAAAAAACTCAAAGTCTAGCAGAAGACAAGAAATAGCTAAGATCAGAGCAGAACTGAAGGAGATAGAGACACAAAAAACCCTTCAAAAAATCAATAAATCCAGGAGCAGATTTTTTAAAAAGATCAACAAAAAAATAGACCACTAGCCAGATTAATAAAAAAGAAAAGAGAGAATAACCAAATTGATGCAATAAAAAACGATAAAGGGGATATCACCACAGATTCCACAGAAATTCAAACCATCATCAGAGATTATTACAAACAACTCTATGCACATAAACTAGTAAACCTGGAAGAAATGGATAAATTCCTGGACACTTGCCTCCTCCCAAGCCTAAACCAGGAAGAAGTCGAAACCCTGAACAGACCCATAACAAGGCCTGAAGTTGAGGCAGCAATTAAGAGCTTACCACCCAAAAAAAGCCCAGGTCCAGATGGGTTCACAGCCGAATTCTACCAGACATACAAAGAGGAGCTGGTACCATTCCTTCTGAAACTATTCCAAACAATACAAAAAGAGGAAATTCTTCCCAAATCATTTTATGACACCAACATCATCCTGATTCCAAAACCCGGCAGAGACTCAACAAGAAAAGAAAACTTCAGGCCAATATCCATGATGAACATAGATGCAAAAATCTTCAATAAAATACTGACAAGCCGATTGCAACAGCACATCGAAAAGCTTATCCACCATGATCAAGTAGGCTTCATCCCAGGGATGCAAGGCTGGTTCAACCTACGCAAGTCTATAAACATAATTCACCATATAAACAGAACCAAAGACAAAAACCACATGATTATCTCAATTGATGCAGAGAAGGCCTTTGACAAAATTCAACAGCCCTTTATGCTAAAAACCCTCAATAAGCTAGGTATTAATGGAACGTATCTCAAAATAATAAAAGCTATTTACAACAAACCCACAGCCAATATCATACTGAATGGGCAAAAACTGGAAGCATTCCCTTTGAAAACAGTCACAAGACAAGGATGCCCTCTCTCATCACTCCTATTCAACATAGTATTGCAAGTTCAGACTAGGGCAATCAGGCAAGAGAAAGAAATAAAGGGTATTCAATTAGAAAAAGAGGAAGTCAAATTGTCTCTATTTGCAGACAACATGATTGCACATCTAGAAGACCCCATTGTCTCAGTCCGAACTCTCCTTAAGCTGATAAGCAATTTCAGCAGTCTGAGGATAGAAAATCAATGCGTAAAAATCACAAGCATTTCTATACACCAGTAATAGACAAACGGAAAGCCAAATCATGAGCAAGCTCCCCTTCACAGTTGCTACAAAGAGAATAAAATACCTAGGAATACAACTTACAAGGGATGTGAAGGACCTCTTCAAGGAGAACTACAAACCACTGTTCAAGGAAATAAGAGAGGACACAAACAGATGGAAAAACATTCCATGCTCATGGTTAGGAAGAATCAATATCATGAAAATGACCATACTGCCAATAGTAATTTATAGATTTAAAGCTATCCCAATCAAGCTACCATTGACTTTCTTCACAGAATTGGAAAAAAAAACACCTTAAACTTCATATGAAACCAAAAGAGAGCCCACATAGCCAAGACAATCCTAAGCAAAAAAAAAAAAAAAAAAAAAAAAGCTGGAGGCATCATGCTACCTGACTTCAAACTATACTACAAGTCTACAGTAATCAAAACAGCATGGTACTGGTACCAAAACAGAGATATAGACAAATGGAACAGGACAGGGGCTTCAGAAGTAATGCCACACATCTACAACTATCTGATATTTGACAAACCTGACAAAAACAAGAAGTGGGGAAATGATTACCTATTTAATAAGTGGTGTGGGGAAAACTGGCTACCCATATGCAGAAAGAGGAACTGGTTCCCTTCCTTACAAAAATTAACTCCAGTTGGATTAAGGGTTTAAACGTAAGACCTAACACCATAAAAACCCTAGAAGAAAACCTAGGCAATACTATTCAGGACATAGGCATAGGCAAGGACTTCATGACTAAAACACCAAAAGCAATGGCAACAAAAGCCAAAATAGACAAATGGGATCTAATTAACTTAAGAGCTTCTGCACAGCAAAAGAAACTATCATTAGAGAATGGGAAAAACTTTTTGCAATCTACCCATCTGACAAAAGGCTAGTAACCAGAATCTATAAGGAACTTAAACAAATTTACAAGAAAAAAACAAACAACCCCATCAAAAAGTAGGCAAAGGATATTAACAAACACTTTTCAAAAGAAGACATTCATGCAGCCAACAAACATATGAAAAAATGCTCATCATCACTGGTTGTTAGAGAAATGCAAATCAAAACCACATTGAGATACCATCTCACGCCAGTTAGAATGGCAATCATTAAAAAATAAGGAGACAACAGATGCTGGAGAGGATGTGTAGAAATAGGAACGCTTTACACTGCTGGTGGGAGTGTAAATTAGTTCAACCGTTGTGGAAGACAGTGTGGCGATTCCTCAAGGACCTAGAAATAGAAATTCCATTTGACCCAGCAATCCCATTACTAGGTATATACCCAAAGAAATATAAATTGTTCTATTACAAAGACACATGCACACGTATGTTTATCGTGGCACTGTTTACAATAGCAAAGACTTGGAACCAACCCAAATGCCCATCAATGATAGACTGGATAAAGAAAATGTGGCACATATACACCATGGAAGACTTGGCAGCCATAAAATAGGATGAATTCATGTCCTTTGCAGGGACATGGATGAATCTGGAAACCATCATTCTCAGCCAACTGACACAAGAACAGAAAACCAAACACCACATGTTCTTGTAAGTGGGTGTTGAACAATGAGAACACATGGACACAGGGAGGGAAACATCACACACTGGGCCCTCTCAGGGGCTGGAGGGGTTAGGGGAAGGTTAGCAGGGGATGGGAGATTGGGGAGGGATAACATTAGGAGAAATACCTAATGTAGATGACAGGGGGATGGATGCAGCAAACCACCAAGGTACGTGTATACCTATGTAACAAACCTGTACAATCTGCACGTGTACCCCAGAACTTAAAGTATAATTAAAAAATAAACTAGAACTTTCTATGCTGCTGGTGAGTGGGGACAATTGCACAATCACCTTAGAAAATGGTTTCGCAGGATCTGGCAAAGTTGAACATGTGCATATGATAGAACCCAATAATCCCAGGTATATTTCCAAGAGAAATGTGTACATATATGCACAAAAAGACATATGTAAGAAATCTATAGCACTATCATGTGTCATCATCCCAAACTGGAAAAAAACAAATGTCTATCAATAGCAGAATAAATAAATAAATAAACCATGGTGAAGTTCTACAATGAACTAATGCACTGCAATGAAAAAGTAAACTATCTGCAACAGCATAAATGAATCTCTCAGACATAATGCTGAACAAAAGAAATCAGACACAAGAAATACAGACTGTTTGGTGCCATTGACTTGAATTACAAAACTAGACAAAGGTTTCTGTGGTGTTAGAAAGTAGAATAGTAGCTGCCTTTGGCATGAGGGTTTGGGACTGGCTGGAGACACAAGGAGCTGGGGTTCTGGAGTGGTCATAACATTATGCTTTTGACCTGGATAGTGTCCAAACAGGGGTCTTCATTTTGGAAGAAGTCACTGAACTGTAAACTTATGACTTCTGCTCTTTCATGTGGTATGTTATACTTCAATTAAATAGCTTGAAAAATTAAAGTAGATAGGTTTGACTCTATTGGCATCTTCAGGCTAATTCCATCCCAACAGTGTGGCCTTGGTATTCACTGATGTGCGTTCTTGGGTCTAGAGAAACCCACTGATGAGCTCCTCAAAACCCACTAAGATCCATGGGCATTGGCGCCTCTTCCCAAGCCTGCAGCTGCCCAGTGTGCCCCATGGCTACCTGCAAAGGCAGGTGAGGGTCTCCATACAGTAGTCCTTCCACCCCTTTCCTCTTCTTGGGCCCAGAGCACTCTGAATACATGGTCCCTTGCCTCTCAAATTCTGCCCCTTTAATCCTAAAACTACTCACAGTTTTCCCCCAAGCCATGTGAACTTTTTAACCCATAAACCGAAGAAGGCATCTCCAAAAAAAAAAAGCATCCTACATTTGAATCCCGTTTGGCAACCTGCAAGCTTAAGTAGTAGCCTTGAGTAAATTATTCAGCCTCTCTGAGGTTGAGGATTAAAAATAGTATCTGCCCTTCAGGTTTATTTCAAAGAAGAGAAAACATATGTAAATACTGAGCACAGGAATTTATACTTTGCTCAATAATTTCATTTTTGGAAAAATCAAAAGCAGAAGCAAAATGCATACCTTTGCTAAAACCTGGCCTTATCCTTGCTTTTGGTGTTAATTCTTAATAGATAAGGTAGGGAAACCATGCCAGAGCATAAAGCCAGGAAAACAGTGGGCAGGAAGGAAATGTAGTCACCACCTGGCTAATCTTGCAGACAAAGCAAGACCCTCTGCAAATCCACCTCTGGGACCACCTGCTTCCATCCTCCTTGTCATGGGAAGCTCACCCTTTCATAGTGCAGCCCAGCCAGTTTGATTAAAATGTGCTAATTCATTCAAGGACTGTTTATAGACTACATGGTAGATGCCAGGCACTGTGCCAGGTGTTGAAGATGCAAGGAACAAGATGGATACCAAACCTGCCCTTTTGGCACTAAGGGCTTAATGGGGTAATGAGCTTTAATTTTTAGGTAGTTATCTATGTAACAGTGTGCTGAACAAGTAGGACTCATAGTCCAAAGCACCTATCTTCTTGTCTTCCACTGTTCCTTCAGGTCCCCCCTTGTCTCTTCTAGCCACTTTTGGGTAATACAAGTCCTCCACTCAGTCATTAGGGTATCCAATCTCAGGTAGCTATCAACTCTCCCAAATCCATTCAACATTACAGCTCTTCACTGCCCCTCTGCCAAGCTCAGACCAGGCCCAGGTGGAAAGCCCAAGCAGGCCTCCTTCTCCCTTCCTCATCCACTGGCTGGCTAATACTGATGCCCCCCACCCTGGGCTCTGAATTGGGTGGGAAGGAAGGAGGGTAAGGAGAGACAGGAAAGTTCTTATGTGTCGGGGACTGTTTTCGGCTGGCTTTGGGTTCCCTGGGTCCGGCAGGTGTTTAGAATTGACCCTTCCTTTCCATGGGTGCTTCTGTGGTTTCTTCATGGTGAGCCACTCACCCATCACTGAGTGATTCTTTTGGTCAAGCAACTCACTGCATGTTTGCCCCTCCAGCCAACCTTCCTAGGGGAGGCAGAGGCTGGGGACCTGTTGTAACTCCACCCAAGGCTTTTTGTGCATATGGCTGAAGCTGGTCTATGCAAAACACTTCAGCATCCTCTGCCCTGACATTCTGGGGGTGTAGGATTCTCCCGACACGTCCTCCTCTTTCTCCACTTACCCACTGGCAGCTGGCCCACCTGACCTCCTTTAGATTTCTCATATGGGAATCAGACCCCAGTTCACTTCCCCTCTCCTCCCTCTCAAACTGCAGAGGCATAAATTTCTCTTATAATGGAGAAGAAAAATAATAGCTAATCTCTCTTGACTTAAGGAAGACAAAGACTCACCCCTCTAACAGCAACCTAAGGTGCAGGGGTGATAGGAGCATTCTGCCCTAGGTGCAGGTGGTAAGGAATTACAGTGTTGTGGAGAATTTTAAAGTCATAATAAAATCAGCTAAACTTTGGTCTAACTTTTATGATCCACATGCTCTGGCAATACTGAACAGTGTCTGTGACAAGGTACTTCTCCCCACTGGGACAGACCATTCCTGCCCCACCCTTTGGTACACCACTGTCCCCACCCTCTCCCCTTCATGTTGGGGGTGGAGGACTTTGGAGCACACTTACAATTCTCTCCAAAAGTCCTCTCCACCACCACCAATGGTTACACACCTGGCCTCTTACTACCCTTGAGGTGAGTGGGGGCATTTAGAGTCATTAAGCCAAAATTTTTATATCACCTTTGAAAATGAACATGCTGGACTGGCCAGTGCATCATTTTAACACATGGACATGGGCAGGAGAACATCACACACTGAGGCCTGTCAGAGGGTGGGGGCTAGGGGAGGGATAGCATTAGGAGAAATATCTAATATAGATGACAGGTTGATGGGTGCAGCAAACCACCATGGCACGTGTATACCTAGGTAACAAACCTGCACGTTCTGCACATGTATCCCAGAGCTTAAAGTATAATTTTTTAGAAAAGTTCAATTTTACAGGCAGTCGCCTTCACAACAAGGTAGAATATGCCTTCCTATAACTCCTACTCCCAACCTAGAGACAATTATGTCCCTCAGGGGCAGGAACATACTCACTGAGGATTCAGTGAGTGGAGAGGCAGAGCACCTGACTCAGGAGCACAGAGCACCTGCTCTCCCACCCCTCCTCTGGGCGTGTGAGGGACTGATGGAGAAGCACTACCTTCCTGACCTCTGCTTGAGACTCATCTGAAGAGTCTCACACATCCACCCATCTACCTTCTCTATCCACAGAAAGTCCTTTCATTCTTTCCTACCTATACAAACATCACTGAGTCTTTAATTTTTATTTATTTATTTATTTATTTATTTATTTATTTTGGCTTAAAAAAGTATAAAATTAAGAGTGTTCTTGAAGAAAATTCAAATACATAATCTCACACAGGGAGCTAATAACATTTAATGACACTGTTGATCACATTTTGGGGTACCACTGTTGTGTATATTTCCGTGCATCTATCTGTATGGATGCACACATCCTCATTATCATCGAACTGTGTACAGAATCTTATATTCTGTTCTTTTCATATAATTCTGTTCTCTTTGCCTCTTCAGAAAGTCTCCTTCTACCTCTTCAGTGCTGATTGATCTCCCCTCACCCTGACTCCTGTGGCATTTGAGATTTCCCAAACTTTTTGCAGTTAGTTACATTTTCCTGCAATGACATTTCATGGTTTAATGCTTTATCTTTTTAAAATTAATTTTCCTCAAATGTGTATATTTTATGACAAAAGGGATGCATAGTCATACAACATCCCAAACATTACAGATGTGTATAAAATAAAAAGCGAAAACTGCTCCACCCAGCTTCTAATTCCATGGCCTGGAATCACAGCTAACACTGCAGATTACACCCATTCACGTTTTTCTATGCATACACAAATATATGTTGGTATATATGCAAACATGTACATGCATATTTTTTCATAAAAATGGAACATTTCTATGTATACTATTCTCAAACTTGCTTTTTTAATTAATATGGCTTGGATATATTCTGTATCAGTATATATTGATCTACTTTATTTTTTTCAACAATTATATAACAGTCCATTATATACATGCACCATAACTTTCTAAATTTGCTCCCTGTTAGCTGGGCACAGGGGCTCACACCTGCAATCCCAGCACTTTGGGAGGCCAATGCAGGTGAATGGCTTGAGCCCAGGAGTTTGAGAGCGGCTTGGGCAACATGGGGAGACCCTATCTCTACAATAAAAATTTTAAAAATTAGTCAGGCATGGTGGTACACACCTGTAGTCCCAGCTACTTGGGAGGCTGAAGTGGAAGGATCACTTGAGTCCTGGAGGTCAAGGCTGCAGTGAGCCGTAATTGCCCCACTGCACTCCAGCCTGGGCAACAGAGTAAGATCCTGTCTCAAAAATAAAATAAAATAAACTTGCTCCCTCTTGATGGATATTTAAGGACTTCCTGATCATTTGCTATCACTAATAATGTTTCTACAAAGGTCGTCATAGATAAACACTTAAGTATGTTGTACAATGCTTCTGTAGGATAAATTTCCAGAAGTGCAATTGCTGTGTCACAGAGTATGCACATCTTAAAGAGTGACAGATGCTACCAAATTTCCCTCTAAGAAGCTTACATCAATTTACACTCCTGTCAATGTGTATGAGGGGACTAGCTTCCCCACATACTCAGCAATATTGGATGCAATCACTTTAATGTTAGCAACTCCATGGTGGTTTTGCTCTGTTGTGTTTTTTGCTATTGTTGTTTCTATTTTTTGAGACAGAGTTTCATTCTTGTTGCCCAGGCTGGAGTGCAATGACACAGTCTTGGCTCACTGCAACCTCAGCCTCCTGGGTTCAAGTGATTCTCCTGCCTCAACCTCCCAAGTAGCTGGGATTACAGGCTCCTGCCACCACACCCAGCTAATTTTTTTGTATTTTTAGTAGAGACAGGGTTTCACCACATTGGGCAAGCTGGTCTTGAACTCCTGACCTCAGATGATCCACCTGCCTCGGCCTCCCAAAGTGCTGGTGTGATTACAGGTGTGAGCCACCATGCCCAGCCTCTGTTGTTAAGTTCAGTGATGGGACAGAGACTGCTAGTCCCCCTCCTGAATCCAATTCCCTCTTCTTCCATACCACTATACATTTTAGCTTGACAAATGTTCACTCAACTAAAGGGACATTCCCTAGACTCTCTTGAAGCTGGGTGTGTGTCTGTGTGACTAAGATCTGACCATATACATAGCCAGATATGAGAGTAAGAGGAGAATGTGATTTCCACGTTGTGCTATGGAAGAGAAGAACCATTCCCTCTGCTCTCCCTGTGCTACCTAGACTGCTAGATGTGGTAGCCCTGTGCTAGCTGAACTATGGATGCAATGCCTGAAATGAGCAGCCACCATAGAGGATGACATGGAATCTGAATGTTGAAAATGGCAGAGAAGCAAGACATTTCAGATGCTCAACACTCCAGAATCACCATACTAGCTCTGGGCCATCTACTCGTATTTTCACATGTGAAAGAAAAAAAATATTCCTGGAGAAAGATCCAAGGTGGCTGATCACTAGCAGCTCGGGAGTGTAGCTCCCAGTCAAAGCGCAGAGAACGAGAGGACGCCACACTTTCAGACGAATTTTTGTTGCTCAGGGACCAGGAGATTCCCAGCAGAGGAGCCCCATGAGTCACCAGCGTGACTCTTGTGGCCGGCGCAGTGGTTTTGCCAGCTCCCCAGCACGGCGGTTCTTGGTGCAGAGTAAACGGGACTGGGTCTGCTTTTGGTCGACATTTGGAGCTCCGGGAAGGCAGAGTCGCCTATTCAGCTGATTGAAAAAGGGACTCAAGAAGGAAACCAGACCAGAGATTCCCAGGCAGAAAAGCACCACGAATCTTAACACAGCTGTTTTGGCCGGCGCAGTGGGTTGCTCAGATTCCGGCACTGGGAATCAACAAGTTGGACATCCACTCAGAGACCTAATTTGAAAGTCGGTAATTACAAAGACGACAGATGGGTAAATTTACAATGATGGGAAGAAACCAGCATAAAAAGGCTGAGAATACCCGAAATCAGAATGCCTCTCCCTCTACAGGGGATCACAGTTCCTCATCAACAAGGGAACAAGGCCTGATGGAGAACGAGTGCGTTTCATTAACAGAATTAGGCTTCAGAAGGTGGATAATAAGAAAGTTCTGTGAGTTAAAAGAACATGTTCTAGCCCAATGTAAAGATACTAAGAACCTTGAAAAAAGGTTTGAAGAAATCTTAATGAGAATAGACAATCTAGAGAGGAATATAAGTGAATTAATGGAACCGAAAAATACAATACAAGAATTCTGTGAAGTATGCAGAGGTTTTAACAGTCGAATTGATCAAGCAGAAGAAAGGATATCAGAGGTCGAAGACCAACTTAATGAAATGAAATGAGAAGACAAGATTAGAGAAGAAAGAGTAAAAAGGAATGAGCAAAGTCTCCAAGAAATATGGGACTATGTGAAAAGACCTAATTTACAACTGATAGGTGTACCTGAATGTCATGAAGAGAATGAATCCAAGCTGGAAAATATTCTTCAGGATATTATTCAGGAAAACTTTCCTAACCTAGTAAGGCAGGAAAATACTCAACTTCAAGTAATACAGAGAACACCACAAAGATATTCCTCAAGTAGAGCAACCCCAACACACATAATCATTAGATTCACCAGGGTTGAAATAAAGGAGAAAATTCTAAGGACAGCTAGAGAGAATGGTCGGGTTACCCTTAAAGGGAAGCCTATCAGACTCACAGCCGATCTCTCAGCTGAAACCCCACAAACTAGAAGAGAGTGGGAGTCAATATTCAATATCCTCAAAGAAAAGAATTTTCAACCCGGAATCTCATATCCAGCCAAATTCTTCATAAATGAAGGAAAAATAAAATTTTTCACAAACAAGCAAGCACTCAGAGATTTCATCACCACCAGGCCTGCTTTCAGAGCTTCTGAAAGAAGCATTATACACAGAAAGGAACTACCAGTATCAGTCATCCCAAAAACTTACCAAAAGGTAAAAAATACCTCCATAATGAAGAATCTATATCAACTAATGGGCGAAATAGCCAGCTAGCATTAAATGACAATATTAAACTCAAAAATATCAATATTAATCCTAAATTTAAATGGATTAAATGCCCCAATCAAAGACACAGACAGGCAAATTGAATAAAAAGTCAAAACCCATCATTTCGCTGTATCCAGATCCATCTCATAAGCAAGGACACACAAAGACTCAAAACAAAGGATAGGTGGAAGACTTACCAATCAAATGGAGAGAAAAAAAAAAAAAGAAAACAAGAGTTGTAACTTTCGTCTCTCACAAAATAGACTTTAATAGTAACAAAGACTAAAAGAAACGAAGGACATTACATAATGGTAAAAGGATCAATGCAACAACAGGAGTCAATGATCATAAATATATATGCACCCAATATAGGAGCACCCAGATACATAAGACAAGTTCTTAATGACTTATAAAGAGACTTGGACTCCCACACAATAATAGCGGGAGACTTTGACACCACATTGGTAATATTCGATGGATCAATGAGATAGAAAATTAACAGGGACATCTATGATTTGAACTCAGACCTGGAACAAGTAAACTCAGTGAATATTTATAGAATTCTTCACCCCAGGTCCACAGAACATACATTTTTCTCAGTATCATATTACACCTATTTTGAAAGTGACCACATAATTGGAAGTAAATCACTCTTCAGCATTTGCATAGCATTTTACAGACTTAAATGAAATATTGGTTGGCTGTTTGTTATTTTCTTCCCTTATTCCTTCCTGTCTCCACTGTTAAGCACAATTATCGGCATAAAAGGGGTTTTTAATACCTATTTTTAGATTGCATTCCAGCCTGGGTAATAGAGAAAGACTCCTGTTCTCTCTCCCCCTTTCTCTTTCTCTTTCTTTCAAAAAAAAAAAAATATATATATATATATATATATACACATACATATTCCTTTAGGCCACTGTATTTTGAGTTTTCTTTCTTACAGCCCCCAAACTCATATCCTGACTAATATTTGAGAAGACATTTTAAAATGCATTTACTTGGGCTTTCGCCCCATCAAGTCCTGCCAGCTTTTTTTCTCCCAACTGGATTTAAGTTCCTTGAGAGCCTGACCTTATCTCACGAGATGTTTACTGGTTGATTGCAAGTGTTCTGCCGGTTCCGGCCACTCACAGTGGAGAGAACCTGCTTTCATACACTTGAAATATTTCTAGAGGTGACTTGATTCACAAATACTGGCCCATACTGCACCAAGATCAGAGGAGAAGTAGAACACTTTCCAGAATTTTCAGTGTAACAATCATTGTGCCTTACGTGGTCTAAAAAAATCGTTGTAGAATTTATTTGGGTATGATTTCTCAGAGCAGTATATGGTTTTAAAAGTTAGAGATTTGATAGACCATGAGCACCAATACTACAGGTCTCTTGTTATCTGCCTTTTGCACATTCATACGGTTCCTAAGTGAAGTGGGTGGGAGGGCCGGGGGCAATCGATAACGAGAACCACATACGTTGATGCACTAAGTTATCTGTAAGAATGCTTCTCCTAAAATTGTAGGTCTACTCAGCTGCCAGACATACCAGCTGCAACAGAAGTATCCATAGAATCTGGGGAAAGTAGCTTGGAATCTTCTGAAGCCCAAATAGGTCTAAGTCATAGCTATTGATGGTAAATACCAGGAAGGTTTGAGCTGGGTTTTAAAAATAGACATTCGGGGTGAGCTGAGAAAAGGATTTTACTAAAGCCTAAGAGGAAGATCGGGGCTTAGTGAGTGGTGGCAGTTACAAAGTTGGTGCAGATTTTGGGGAGATGAATTTCAGCTCTCTCTGATATTTTATACTTTTTGAGCTGCCTTGTTAAGGCAGTAGTTTGCTGGAAAAAAAAAATTTTCTTTTTTTGAGACAGTCTTACTCTGTTGCCCAGGTTGGAGTGCAGTGGCGTGATCTCAGCTCACTGCAATCTCTGCCACCCAGGTTCAAGTGATTCTCCTGCCTCATCCTCCTGAGTAGCTGGGATTGCAGGCACCTGCCACCACTAATTTGTGTAGTTCTAGTAGAGATAGGGTTTCACCATCATGACCAGGCTGGTCTTGAACTCCTGACCTCATGATCTACCCACTTCAGCCTCCCAAAGTGCTAGGATTACAGGCATCAGCCACCATGCCTGGCCGTTTGCTGAGAATATTTAAGGAGAAATTGGATGATCATTTTCAGGGAGATTGTAAAAGGGCTTGCCTCACTTATGAATGCTCAGACCATGTAACTTGGTCCCTTGTAATTATAAACTTTTACATCCCTATGCATTACCCAGTGACCTTTACTTCTGATCAAGGCATTATGAAGGTCATGAGAAAGGAATGTGTATTTGCCATGGTTTGAATTATCCCCCAAATTTCATGTGTTGAAAACTTAATCTCCAAATTCATATGTTGATTGAATTTGAGGCCTTTGGGAGGTAATTAAAATTAGATAAGAGCATCAGGGTAGGGCTATCATGTTGAGACTGGTGGCCTTGTAAGAAGAGGAAGAGAAACTTCAGCTGACACCCAAATGCTTGTCCTCTTACCATGTGATGTCCTTTACCATGTTATGATACAGCAAGAAAGCCCTCACCAGATGCAAGCAACATGCTTTTGGACTTCCCAGCCTCCAGAGCTGTGGGCTAAAGAAACTTCTTTTCTTTATAAATTACCCAGTCTGTGGTATTCTGTTATTGCAACAGAAAATGGACTAAGGCAATATTATTCTTTACGATATCTCTAAGCCTCCTAGGACTTCCATGAGCTAATGCCCATTACCTAGAGGTGCTTTGCTATCAGACATAAGGTCTTTTAAAGACCATGTGTATTTAGGAACAGGCATGGTGGCTTGCTCCTATAGTTCCAGCACTTTGGGAGGCTGAGGTGGGCAGATCACTTGAAACCAGGAGTTTGAGACCAGCCTGGCCAACATGGTGAGACCCCATCTCTACAAATAGAAATGTATATTATACATATAAATTAGCTGGGAGTGGTGCAAACCTGTAATCCCAGATACTCGGGATGCTGAGGCACAAGAATCACTTGAACCCAGGAGGCGGAGGTTGCAGCAAGCCAAGATTGGCCACTGCACTCCAGCCTTGGTGACAGAGTGAGGCCCTGTCTCAAAAAAATAAGAAAGACCATGTGTATTTAGAAAGATTGACAATTAAAATCATCAACAATACCTCTTGGATCTCTATTTCTTAAGCAACTTAGAATCTCTCTCCTACATTTATCAAGGCAAATACTTTGCCAGCATTACAGAACCTCCTGTAAAAGAGTTGTATATTGCATTACTTTGAGGTCAATAATAACAGGCTTAACTGGGATCAGTATGCCCCATCTAACATAAAGGTAGACTCAGGAAGTAATCCATGATTGTAGCAGCAACCATGTGTGGTGAGTGCTCATGACCTTTGTAGGATGAGCACAGCTCTTCAACACTAACTCTAGTAAGTTTTTGGCTTGGGATCTCCCTCACCCTTCCTCCATGCTCCAAGACCCCTTTCTCAATAATAACTATACTTTCACCTAGTCCTTGTATTCACTAAATTATCACTAAACCCAAAAAAGTGAACATTGGCATCCAAGATGGACCTCTGCTCTGAAAAACAAAACACACTCCCCAGTGACCAAAAGTCAGTTGATAAAAGCAGAAATGAACAAACAGCTTCACCAAAATGAGTAGAGATATCCCAAATCCATTCTGTTTTCTCCTCTACCCAGTGGCTGTGTGGTCAGCCCCACCACGTATTCTTCAGGAAAGCCTGTAATTGAATCATTACATTCTACCCTCTCATCTTACACTTGAGGAAACGGAACCAGAGAAGCTGGGTTATTTTGCAGAGCTGCGCACCCCTGATACAGTAGGAGGCAAGGAGTGGAGACCTCATGCATCCCTGTTCACTGCTTCGCCATGTCATCCTGCTGCCGCCAAATTAATGTATAGTGCATCTGTATTTTCTTGGTAGAGGAAACTGTAAAGGCTGCCTTCTGCCTTTGTGCTTCCTGAAATCTTGACATTTTGGTGAAATGATGTGCAGCAGAATCCTTAGGTTCTATTATGGCAGTCGTTAAATATCACACATTTTAATTCCTGTTGATTTTACACTTCACGCCTACATAGAATAAAGGATGCATGCTAAAAAGATGACTTAGGAAAGTCGGCAAAGAACTGACCCTGGGTACATTAAGATTATATAATATCACATTAAACGTGTAAAAGTGAATATAATACAGAGGATAAGGAGAAACACTTTTGGAAGTTAGATGTACCCAGAGGAGAGCTGGTAAACGTTTAAAAACAGATGGGGGGTAGGAGAAAGAAGAGATCTTGCTTGTAGTATTTGCCAATTTTCTCGGTGCAAATATTGCCACCCTCACTGATTTCAAGTTATCATAACATCACTGGAAGCAAAGCTGGAAAAAGAGGTCCACAGTCAGCTCTCATGAGTAGGTACAAGCCAGCTCCAGCACTGCTGCTGGATGTAGCCCAGTTAAAGTTTGTGCTAACTTATTATTCATTTATTCTTTCTTTCTTATATTGAGTGCCTACAACAAGCCAGGTCTTGTGCTAAATGCTGGGGACAAACAGGAAGGAAAAGGAGACTTGGTGCCCGTCCTCTTGGAGCTCACACTCTAGTGGAGGGATAAGCATTTAATCATAAAAGTATGAAAAAATGTAAAACTGTAAAAGCTGTGACAAAAGTTATGGAGGGAGAGTATACGGTGCTAGGAAGTCATGGAACTGGAGGTTAGGCAGGGTTAGTTTTCCTGAGGCTTTAGAGCGTCATCATGCCGAGGAAAAGAGAAGTGATTAAGCCAGAAGCCAGAGCATGTGCAAAGGTCCCGTGGTAGGAGGGAATGTGGCCTATCACAAGATAGTGTCTAGACATGACCATCTTTGTCTTATTTTTCTCTATATCTCCTTATTTACAAAAGTTTCAAAAATCAGTTAGAGGCTGGGCATGGTAGCTCATGCCTGCAATTCCAGCACTTTGGGAGGCCAAGGCGGGTGGATCACCTGAGGCCAGAAGTTCAAGACCAGCCTAGCCAACATGGCAGAACACCATCTCTACTAAAAATACAAAAAAATTAGCTGGGCATGGTGATGGGTGCCTATAATCCCAGCTACTTGGGAGGTGGAGGCAGGAGAATTGCTTGAACCCAGGAGACGGAAACTGCAGTGACCCAAGATCATGCCATTGCACTCCAGCCTGGGCCATAAGAGCAAAACTCCATCTCAAAAAAAAAAAAAAAAAAATCAGTCAGAAACATCCTGGATGCTAATGCAAAGATAATTCGGATTTTTATATCAAGACTACAAAGACAGGAGTAGTTATGTTCTTTTTCAACTTCTTAAAATAAGCTCATGTATTGAACTCCATGTCAGAAACAACAGTTCTGAAGTCCAAAGTTTTACATTTGCAAGGGTTGAGTTTTCTTGGGAGAAAAAATAAAGTGTCTCTTGAGACTCCAAAGGGAGAGGATATAGAAGTTAAGCCTTTGCTATGGATTGAATAAAGGAGAGAAGAGACACACTGCACCATCCCCTGAGCACAGGATGGGGCCACCCAGGCTGTGAGTAGAGTTTGATGAGAAGTGCTCTTTCATGAAGAAAACCAGTAGGTCCTGGACAAGATGATCAGCAAGGAGAGGAGGAGACAGTGAGCAGCCGGAGGCCAAGCCAATGGCTGCAGACCATCATCAAGCCAGTCCTGGGAGTCCTTCCAACTGAAAGCAGTGCCATCACCACCCTCTGGAGAAGACCTTCCATTGACAGATGCCTATGGGACACCAGTGATGAACCAGAAAAGTGACAGTCTCCTGGACCCCAGACAACTTGTGCTGAGTGTCACTGGAGCTGCCTCTTGGCCAACAACCTGAGGTGCTCATAAACTCCCAAACATAGGATGGCACTCCTGACACTCACAGGGGAGGTAAGAAGCACAGAAGGAAAAGCACTTAACTATGCTGGGCTATCATGTGGGAAAACCTGCCCCAGTGCACTCCTTTGGGAAACAGAGGTGAACCATGTGGCTGCAGCATATTGCAAGCTAAGGATAAAGGGCCAGAGACTATACCATAAGATGTCACAGACTCTGCTAAGGCATGTGTCTTTAGATAAAAGTAACAGGCCATTGGAGGATTTTAAGCAGGGAAGAGACATGTGTTGCTTTGTGAAAAGAATCTAGAACTGGAGTACTTTCTGCTGGGACCAGGTAATGCGTCAGCTCAGAGAGAGGTCCGTTGTCCTCTCATGTTCCCTCCCCATATGCCCCAGCATTCCTGATGAGCTTTAGGAACCCCTTGACTCTCCTGATCCCAGGCTAATCCTGCAGTTCTGATTCTCTTTCCGTCAGAAAACAGATTTGTAATAGGCACTACTGATGAGTGCGAGGAAACAGGTTTTGTCTGCTTCTTGGTAAAAATCAAAATTAGTACCAAATTTTGGAGGGCAGCCAATGGAGATACATCCTAAAGAAACAACTTCAGTGACTGTTAATAGGGAAATAAATACAATATGGTACATGGTGCATCCAAGTATGTGATATTATGCAACAGTTAGAATAGGGTTGTAACATTCATTGACATGAAGAGTCCCAAAAGAGACTGAAGTACAAATAGCAGGTTACAAAACTATGTAACTCATGTGTGTGTAGGGCAAAAACAAACAATATGAAAGATTATTTCAAGCTGATGATGGTGGCTTTCTTTAGAAGGGAAATTATGGGGGATTTTCACTTGTTACAGAATGCATTTTGGTAATTCTATTTGAATGATAATGTACTGCATTTGAACACATGAAAAGTAGGATGAAAGTTGGATAAAAGGGAAGCTTTGACAATTGGCCAAGAGGCTGCTGCCGAGGAGGACCACAAGGACGAGACCACTAGTTTTACTATTAATATCTCCTCTGACCCTGGATAAGTATTTTCTCCTCTCTGGGCCTCCATTTCCTTGTCTGTAAAAGGCAAAAAACTATTGTGAACAGTGCTGCAATAAACATACATGTGCAAATAGCCATCAATGATAGACTGGATAAAGAAAATGTGGCACATATACACCATGGAATACTATGCAGCCATGAAAAAGGATGAGTTCATGTCCTTTGCAAGGACATGGATGAAACTAGAAACCATCATTCTCAGCAAACTGACACAAGAACAGAAAACCAAACACTGCATGTTCTCACTCATAAGTGGGTGTTGAACAACAAGAACATACAGACACAGAGAAGGGAACATCACACACAGGGCCTGGGAGCTGGGGGGCTGGGGGAGGAATAGCAGGGGGTGGGGGGTGAGGGGTTGGGGAGGGATAGCATTAGGAGAAATATAAAGTGTAGATGACGGGGCAATGGATGCAGCAAACCACCACCACGGCACGTGTATACCTATGTAACAAACCTGCATGATCTGCACATGTACCCCAGAACTTAAAGTATAATAAAAAAATGTTTTGGATGATGGACATGCTAATTACCCTTATCTGATCATATACATTGTACATATCAAACTATGTGCCCCATGAATATGTAAAATAATTTGTTAATAAAAAATAAAATATTGAAAATTTTTAAAAAGGCTAAAGGCAAATATAAGTGTCCTAGGAAAAGCTGAGACCTGCATTCAAATCCTGATTCTTCCATTTAGTAGATGAATGACTTTGGCTGCATGACTTACCTTGTCGAACCTGTTTTCTTGTATGCAAAAGGGCACCACCCTAGCAGAGGCACTGCTCTATCCTGGAGCAGGTTGGGCGCTTAACACAGACTTAGATCCCTTGCCCAGGTGATCTCCAGAGCTTCTCCACCTCTGAGGTTCAGTGATTCCATACCACTGGGTGGTCTCACCTTAAAGTGGGACCTCAGTTAAACCATTCTCTGCTGTGGGAAAGCGTTCATTTATCACAATGTATTTAAGCTACAAAACATTTTTTACGCTACTGTGTGTCCAGTAATTCAGATGAAATATTAATCTCATGATTCTTCCCTTGAAACAATTTGCAATCTAAAATTAAAAGAATGTTTCTTTCTAGAGCCTCTTCTTTAATCTCAAAAAATCCTTTCCTATTATACAAGGTCTTGTCAAAAAAGGAGCATTAATTATATCAAACACTAAAAAAGAGCTTTTAAAACTCTGAATTTGAGCAAACTAATTGAAAATAATTATATTTCAAAGAATTCTTACATGTCACAAGAACCAGTCAAGCTGTTAACTTCAATCATTCACTCACCTTTGCAATGGACATTTTAATTTTGAGTGCCTACCATGTACCTAGGTGTTAGAAATAATTATTTTCAAAACATACAGGGATTTAAAAACTCCTGACCTCCTGCGGCTTACCCTCTAGCAGGGATGGCAGTGGACGGATATAAAATAAACACACAGTGTAGGAAAGTTAAACAGAAGGGATCAGAAGATGAGCATTCTAATTTTAAATGCAGGGTCACTTACAGTTTCACTGAGGCTTTCCCTAGTAGTTAATTCCCTATTAACAGGCATTGAGGCCATTTCTTTAGGATGCACCTCTATACACTGCCCTCCAAACTTTGGTACCCATTTTAATTTTCACCAAGAAGTAGACAGAGCCTGATTCCTCATGCTCTCACCAACAGTGCCTATTATAAACCTGCTTTCCAGTAGAAAGAGAATCACAACCCCGGCATCAAACTGGGATCGGGAGAGTCAAGGGGTTCCCAAAGTTCATGAGGAATGCTGGGACATAATGGGCAGAGCACTGGGGAAAGAAAGTGAGAGGACAACGGACCTCTCTCCAAACTTTCCAGACCGAAAACCTGGAAATATGGAGAAGCAAGTCATGTGGGAATAGCAAATGCAATGTTCAGTGTCAGCCTGGCATACTGAAGGAAGAACCAAGAAACAAGACAATGCCGTCGGAGCAGAGGGAGCAAGGAGCAGAGTTGGCAGGGTGGGTCAGACAGGCAGGCTACGCTTGGCTCGTGAAAGAACCACAGGAAGGCGAGGGTGGGGGGTAGGACTGGGGCAGGAAGTGGACAGACAGTGGACGGGGTCAGAGAGTAACAGGGACCAGCCTGTGTAGACTGGCACTGGCCACCCTAAGGACTTTGGCGTTCACTCTGAGTGAGATAGGAGTATTAAAGAGGTTTTTTGTTTTTTGGTTGTTTTGAGACGGAGTCTCGCTCTGTCACCCAGGCTAGAGTGCAGTGTCACAATCTCAGCTCACTGCAACCTCCACCTCCCGGGTTCAAGTGATTTTCCTGCCTCAGCCTCCCTAGTAGCTGGGAATACAGGCATCCACCACCAGACCCAGCTAATTTTTGTATTTTTGTAGAGATGGGGTTTCACCATGTTGGCCAGGCTGTTCTTGAACTCCTGACCTCAAGCAATCCACCCACCTCGGTCTCCCAAATTGCTGGGATTATAGGCACGAGCCACCACACCTGGCCCATTGGAGAGTTTTGAGCAGAGGAATGATGTGATCTGAGTTTGGTTTTTAACTAAGTCACCCTCACTTCTGTTCTAGGAGCAAGGATGGAAACAGGAAGGCTGGGTAAGAGGCGGCTGCAGGAATACCCCAGAGAGAAAGCCGAGGTTAGATTAGAGCGGGAGCTGGGGGTGCTGAGAAGTGGTAAGATTCTGGGTATCTTTTGCAGATAGAGACAACAGGCTTTGCTAAAGGAGTAGCTGTCAGGCATGAGAGAAAGTGAAGGGACAAGGGTTTTGGCCTGAGCAATGGAAAAGATGGAGCATGCATTTGAGATGAGAAAGAGCAGGTTTAAGGGTGAAAATTAAGGGCTAAGGGGTCATTTTTCATTTGAGATGTTTAAGATAGGCATCCATATGGAAATACCTCGTAGGAAGTGGAACCCATAAGGAAGGAGTCTGGGGGAGGCATAAGGCTTGGGAGCTGTTAGCATATAGTGGTATTTAAAACTGGTGGATGAGATCACCAAGTGAACAGGTGAAGAAAGTAGAGAAGCTCCAAGGACTGAGCCCTGGGCACCACAACATTTAAAGCCTGGGGGATGTGGAGACACTAATGAAGGTGACTGAGAATGGGTGGTTTTTTCGTGTAATATTAAGGAGATTGGGGTGTCCTGGAAACCAAGGAGGAAACGTGTTTCAGGAGAACAAAGAGATCAGCTGTGTCAAATCATACTAAAGGGCCTCTGGATATGGATACGTGGAGGCCCCTGATAATCCTGGTGAGATCAGCGTCTCTGAAAGGGCAGAGAGGGTTCAAGGGATCGGGGAGAAAAGGAAATGAAGGAAATGGAGACAATATGTTACACAACTCTTCAATGAGTTCTGATGCAAAAGGAAGCAGAGAAGAGAGAAATTTTGACATGTTTTTGCATGACGATGGTAATGATGGAGCAGACACAATTGATGATGGATGCAGAGAGAAGGGAGATCAACAAAAGAGCCAGAAGCATTTGAATGCATGAGGAGGCTGTGCTCCATTGCACCCATGGTCGCCTTGGACATAGATGGGAGCACAAACACTTCATCCACGTGATGGAAAGGAATGGTGGAGTGACAGGTACAGACACTGGAAGGTGCTGGTGGGGGCCTAGGGAGTTCACAGAAATTCTCTTCTGACAGCTTCTGTTTTCTCTGAGAGTGAGTGCACAGAGCAGGTGCTAGAATTTGGAGACAGATGAAGAGGCATGAAAGAGGAGAGCAGAGAGGGGACGGAAGAGGGAATAGCCCCACTCGCTGAAACTGGAGAACAGTGGGCTCAGGAAACATCCCAATAAAGTAATTTGCAAAAAGAAGAGCAGAATTGGAAGGAATGAGGGACAAGAGTGGAGTGAAAACTGTTATGTCATTTTGGATAAGTCAGACGATAAGAGCCACAAGTACGAGCCTTGCGGGTGGAGGGGGGATTTGAGCTGATTTGTGGAGAACAGTGAATTTGAATATTCATCGAGAAATTAATAATAATGCCAAATACTTTACATTAGCCAGGTTATTTAATCCTAACAAAACCCAAGTAGCTATTTGTATCGTCATCACCAAGCACAGAATCATTTGCTTTAGGTCGCACAGATTTAATGGTAGAGCTGGTACTGAATCCTAGCTCTGTCTGACTCCAGCATCCCCTCTTCAACCTGCCAGTTAAAACGCGCTTGAGAAACTGCAGTCTTGAAATCAGCAACTGAGAATTCCGCAGGACTTACTGGCAGGATGAGCTCCACGTGGACAAGGCTGGGGAGTCCACCAGGGCACGCTGCACTCACTTATGAAGAAGAGAATAAAATGATATTGTCTCTTTAGAAACAGCAGACTTTCCTGAAGAAATGTATAACCCATGAATATAACTGTTCAAAGAGCACAAAGCCATGCACGGCATTTTCTTAGCGCAAAGCACGTTCATAATTAGAAACATACATTGCGAAGAGTCAGTGTAGGAAAATCCAGGGGAGAAAGTGTGCCCAGGGGCCCGTGGTGCATGAAGAGGAACACTGACTCCTCCCTGAACTTTGTTTGACATCCAGATTATTGATCTTATAATTCTACTAGGCTAGCATCATTTTAAACATTAAAATCATTTACATTCCTCTCGGTCACCCAAAATGCATACAAAATACAAATCACAACTGATGGATTTACTAAATTAGGTTTCCGCAAGCACTCAAAAACTGACTACTAACTTAGTCTTCTGAGGTGTTTAAGATCATAACTCTCCTATCAGATTCTCTTAAATACCCCCCAAAATATCACAATTGTTTAAAATGAGATTATTACTGTTATATTAAAACTATTTTAAAAATTCTAATGCCCCGACTTATATTTATTTCTCTATCATTTCTATTTTTATCCTTTTACTGATTGTTACTCTTGTTTTTTCCCTGTTCTGAGGGATTACCTCCTAGAATTGTAGTAATTTTACCAGCTCTGATATCTACCTCCTCTGCCCAAGGTAGTAGCCAATAGCCACATTTGGCTATTTAAATTTAAGTTAATTAAATTTAATTTAAAATCCAGTCCCCAGCAGTCACATTTCAAGTACTCAATAGCTATGTGTATCTGGTAGCTACCATACGGGCAGTACAGATATAGAACCTTTCCACCACTGAAGATGGTTCTTTTGAACAGAGCTCATCTATATCTTCTTTGGGCTGTAGTCATCTTATTAGACTCAGAAGAAGAAACAAACACCATCGCAGAGCAGCTAAGTTTGCAAGTTCTGGGATGTCCACCTCTTAGCTCTCATTTGAGAAACAGGACCTGGTTGCACCATGCAAGGAGATTCAAACCTGAGCCTCTACTCATTGGCCTGAGCTTCTTACATAATAAAGTTTCACTTATTGCATGAATAGGACTTAATTCACATAAAATGTGTATTTTTGACCTTCGATACCTTTCCCGGATATGATACACTCTTCAAGACTCACAAGCTCAGAATTATCTTATTGACTGTCATTGTGATTTATAGACCCACTCTGTGAGTAGTATTAAAATTTTAAGTAGGCTTTGCCAGAGTCTTATAATTAGCTAGAACAGCTAGGCGAGAGATGAAAGCTGTATGATTATTTCTCCTATTTCAAAGACTTGGTTAATTTATCATCTTAGAACTGACTTTGCCGTACCGTAGATGACCGTTGATGTGGAACGATTGCTGAACTCTTATTTACCTGGGCATGTGGATTGACCCATGGATTCAAATAGTCCTTCCTGTTCATGGTACCATTCTTATTTTTTCCAAGATTCTTGGTTTATTCACATATGTTTGTGTTCGTTCTTTCTTGCTTATGCATATTAAAACACTAAATGTATTAGCTTTATAACCCAACACATGTTTTAAAAGCATCTAAGCAGGCACAGTGGCTCAAGCCTGTAATCCTAGTACTGGGAGGCCATGGCAAGTGTATTGCTTGAGCTCAGGAGTTTGAGAGCAGCCTGGGCAACATGGCAAAACCCCAGCTCTACAAAAAATTAGCTAAGTTTGGTGGCATATGCCTGTTATTCAGGCAACCCAGGAGGCTGAAGTGGGAGGATCGCTTGAGTCTGTGAGGTGGAGGTTGCAGTGAGCTGAGATTGCACCACTGCACTGCAGCCTGGGCAACAGAGTGAGACCCCATCTCAAAAAACAAAATGCACCCTAAACTCTAAATATCAAGTCTTCTGCTTGTTTAAAGTAATGAAAATTGGGCATATTCTATTATATCCATCCCTTCTTTTGTACTACAGTTACTTTTGTACATTTTATCTTTTGAAAATCATTAGAAACTTATGGACTTCTATTAATTTATTCCAAATAATTACATTTATAAGAATGGTGTGTATTTTTTATGTTCAGTTGTTATAACTTACTGAATGGGAGTTTCTTGAAGTCTTTCAGTCCAAGCATATTTGAAATTATTTTTGCATCTGGAAAGCAAAGTTTTCCAGAATTATTCTGATTTTTCCTAGTTTTTTAAATAGAGAATGATACTAAAGACCAAAATCTGGGTGCTAGATTGCTATTTCTTGATAGGCAAAAGTGTTTTTACCACGGTTGGGCCACTTTTATTAACAGAACTTTAAAAGATATTTTTTAAGATGATAAGCTCATGTTGATTTTTTTCAAAGGAACGTTTATTTGCTGTACTCTCCTAAAATTAGGATGTTTCATTTACCACTAAAACTTACTAACATAACTGAACAAGAAAAATTGAAATAGTCTTTCAGAAGGTCACCTTTCCCATAAGAGCCATTCAATATCATTTTTAGAAAAAAATAGAATTATTCTGTTTCTTTGTAGCAGATAGGTTATTTGGCCCTAGCAGAGCTTTCAAAGGGCTACTTCCTTAAGCTAAGAGTGAACCAAAGGAAACTATCCTTCATGTACTGGATAATTCACTTCACCTAAGTGGTTCAGTTTTTTAAAAGTCATATGTTTATGCCCTTACACACATAAAAGAAACAAAACCTCTTTGGAGACAGCCCAGGACGACCAGAAATAAGCCAAAAACGTCTCTCAGGCCAAATCCAACCTATGGCCTGTCTTTGTAAGGCCCACAACCTAAAAATAGTTTTAATATGTTTAAAATGTTGTTGGAAGAAGAAGGAAGAGGAAGAGAAGCAGAAAGAAAAGGAGAAGCAACAGAGACTGTATGTGGCCTTCAAAGTCTAAAATGCTTATTATGTGATCCTTACAGAAAACATTTGCCAATCTCTGTACATACCTTCACCTTAGGTCACTGAGCAATACATAATCATAAATAAACAAGAGCATAAAAATCAATATGCCATGAGTAAAATCAGCAGATGGCACAGACAGCAGAACAAGATCTGCAAATATTTCTGAAACTAGAATTATCAGAAAACTCTAGATAATTAATCTTGATTTTTTTAAAATAAAAGACAAGGTTTATTAGATGCAGGAGAGAAGAGGAAACTAGAAACTTCTAACTATGGCTTAGAATATATGAAAAAGAACCAAATAGAGCTTTTGAGAAATAAAATAACTAAAATTAACATCTCAACAAATGGGTATAAGCACTTTAGAATTTGACATTTTGCCATGAGAATTTGTGAATTAGAAGATAAGTCAGGAGAAATGCAAAATGGGAAGACAGAAGAGTGGGAGACATATAAAGTAAGCTAGAGATACGGATTATAAAGTGAGATGGGCCAGTAAATGGCTAATGTTTCCCGTTCCAGAAAGAGACGAAAGAGAGAGAATGAATCAGGGAAATATTTCAAGAGAAAATCATGGTAATTTTCCAAAACTGATAACACTGCCCCAAATATTCAGGAAGCCAAGCAAATTCTAAGAAAGATAAATAAATATAAATACACTAGACACATCATAAAGAAACTGCCAAACATTAAAGACAAAGAAAAAAAGTCTTAAAAGCAACCAGAGAAGAAAAATTTATTACTTATAAAACATCCTCAGATAGACTAAGAGCTGACTCCTTTTTTCTTTTTTCTTTTTTTTTTTTTTTTTTTTTTTTTTTTTTTGAGACAGTGTCTCGCTCTGTCACCCAGGATGGAGTACAATGGTAAAATTTCAAACTCACTGCAACCTCCACCACCCGGGTTGGTTCGAGCAATTCTTCTGCTTCAGCCTCCCAAGCAGCTGAGATTACAGACACCAGCTACCACACCCAGCTAATTTTCGTATTTTTAGTAGAGATGGGGTTTCACCATGTAGGTCAGGCTGGTCTCTAACTCCTGAACTCAGGTGATCCACCCACCTTGGCCTCCCAAAGTGCTGGGATTACAGGCATGAGCCACTGCACCCAACCCTAAGAGCTGATTTCTAAACAATAATGAAAACCAGAAGACAATAAAATAGTGTCATTAATGGCCTGAAAAAATTGCCAAACTGGAATTATATAGCCAATGAAAATGTTTATTTTCAAACAGCTTTACTGTAGTAGAATTTACATACACTGAAATGTTTTAAAGTGTAGAGTTTGATAGGTTTTGACAAATATTTACACTCATGTAACCACTACTACAATTAAGATAAACTTTTCATCACCCTAAATATCCCTTGTACCCTTTTTTCTCAATTCCCCTCTACTCTTGGCCTTAAATAGCCACTAATCTGTTTTCTATTCCAATAGATTAGTTTTTCAAGAATTAGAACAAAATAAAGACATTTCCAAATAAACAAAAACTGACAAAATTTGCCACGAGTGAAACCACACTAAGAGGAATTCTACAGGTTGCGCTTTAAGCAGAAAGAAAGTGAACCCAGATAAATAATCGGAGCTTTAAGAAGGGATGATGAAACTGACAATACCAAGTGTTGGCAAAAGTGTGGAGCAACTAGAACTCTCATACACTGCTGGTGAGAATGTAAAATGATACTGCTACTTTGGGGAAAAATGATACAGCTACCTTACAATGTAATGGCTTAAAACAACAATTTATAATTTCTCATGACTCTGTGGGTTGGCTGGGTAATTCCTCTGCTGGTTTCACTTGGGCTCATTCATTTGGTTGTATGCAGCTAGTTTTGGCTGGACTGGAAGGTCCAGGATGGCCTCACTCATACATCAGACAATTGGTGTGGGCTGTTGGCTTGGGTCCCTTGGTTGTCCTTCATGTGATCTATCCTGTGTAGGCCAGTTTTGATTTTTGAAACATAGTAGTCTCAGAGTAGTGTTACAAGAGGTCAAAGGTGGTCTCTTGAAGCCTATACTCTGAACATCATTTCTACCACATTTTGTTTGTCAAAGAAAATCACAAGGCCACTCAGATTCAAAAGGTAGAAAAATAGAATTGGCTTCTTAATGGAAAGAGAATCGCTTGAGCCTGGAAGACAGAGTTTGCAGCAAACCAAGATCATGCCACTGCACTCCAGCCTGGGTGACAGAGACCCCATCTCAAAAAAATAAATAGATATAGATAGATATAGATACAGATACCATTAAGAGAGTGAAAATATAAGCCTCTGGGTGGAGAAGATGTTTGCAACAATATAACTAACAAAGGGCTTGTACCCAGAACATCTACAAATCAACAATAAAAATAGAAAAGTGAAATAGGAACAGTAAAATAGAAATACAGACAAAAGAATTAAATAGGCACATCACAAAAGGAGAAGAAGAAATGGGCAGCAGCATACGAAAAGATGCTGAACATCATTGGTAATCAGGAAAATGCAAATTAAAACTTCAATAATATGTTCCTACATGGCCTATAACCCCACAATACTGCACCACCTAGATATATAAGCAACAGAAAGTACTAGGTTGGTACAAAAGTAATTGTGGTTTTTGCCCTTACCTTTAATGTATGTATAACTGCACCAAGAAACATGTATAAAATGTTCCTGGCAGCTTTGCCTGAAACCACCAAAAACTGGAAACAACCTAAATATCCATCAACAATACAGTGAATAAATACATTAGGGTAGATTCAAACAAAGGAATATAAAGTAGTAATGAAAAAATGAATCCACTATGGCTACATAGAAAAATATGGAAAATTCCACAAACATAATGTTGAATTTTTAAAAGCTATGCCCAAAAGAATAAATTATTTTCTTCTATATACATATTGAAGTTTTTTAAATAGGCAAAATGACACTTTAGGATTTAGGAATATGAAGCTGGGTAGTAAAGTTTTAAATAAAAGCAAATATGTGATTATCACAAAAGTCAGGATAATAGTTACCTTTGGGTGAAGGTAAGGAGTGGTAATTAAGAGGAGCTACAGTGGGGGATTTTTGGAGAGGGGAAGAGACTAGCAATTGTTTAGTTTTTGATCAGGCTAGTCGTTACACAAATATTTGCTTTGTGATAAATAACTGAGTTTTATAGTTGTATGTACTTTTATGCAAGTGTGTTATATTTCACAATAAAACTATGTTAAGGAACATAAAATGAAGGGCATCAGATTTTACACCAGCAAGTCTGGATGATAGAAGACAATAAAGCAATGTCTTCAATATTCTAAGAAATTCTTTTCAGTCTCAATTGTTACAAATAAGCAAGTTATTTATAAAATGTATGGGTAGTATAAAAATATTCTCAGACATACATAGACCAAAAAAATTTCCTTCCACATACCCTTTCTAAGAAAGTTTTGAAGATGTGCTTTACTAAGGCAAGAGGTAAACCAAGAAAGAAGCATCAGTTTCTGGAAATAGGGATGTAATCCATGAATGCAGTGAAAATTTCCAGAGTAACATCGGAACATCCAGTCCAGACTGAAGCAGGAGAACAGAGGTTCTACCGCCCTAGACGGGAATTCTCTTGGGAAGCATTGTTTTTCAATGGAATAGCTGATATTAGTAATAGTTTAGAAAGATAGAGTGAAAGAAAAAGGCCATTTTAAAAATTTAAATTCAGATGGGAAAATGAAAACCATAGTGTACCATTTGGCGATAATCGAACAAGGTCTCTATCATAATAATGTCAACAGTCTTCATAATGTAAATAATTTGTTGATCTTCAATTCTAGAATCCACGTGGAGCTAAAGCATGGGCATTATGGCTATAGAATAAACATCACTGACCTTGACAATATACAAGTTAAAGTATATCCAGAACTTGGGGTATGAGAGATGAAAGAAGACAGAAGGAAAGAGTACAGACACTAACACCCTCATCTTACAAAGAGGAGAATCAAAAGATACTAGCTAGGTTTGAGAAAACAAGAACTAAAGGCATAGCCTCCCTGGTCTATTCTGTTTCCTCCCTTAACCCTGTCTTTCGCCCTCCTCACATTACCTCCTCCCTGCTGCACTGACTTCCTTCAGTGCCTCAAAACATCCCACTGCCTCTCTGCTCAAGGTCTTTGTGCATGCTGTTTCTCTGCCTGGGATGCTCAGTCCTCTTTTTCGCTCATTTAATGATCTTTATCCTCAATCTCACTTCGAGCATCAGCTCCTCGGGGAAGTCTTCCCTTAATCCCCAGACTTAATCAGTTTCTCCTAAACACTCAGAGTCTACCACAACTTCTTTGTCATTGGTCAGGTCAGAGAAATTCATCTACGTGTGCGTCAGTCATCTTCACCACAATAATGCCGCATAACAACCACCACCAGACCTAAGTGGTGTACAACAATAAATATTTGTTCTAAGAAGCTGTGGGTTCATTGGATAGTCCTGATCTGAGCAGGGCTTGGTAGGACTCACCTGAGCAAATGCAGTCAGCTGCTGATCTTGGCTGAACTCTCGCAGGTCTGAGCCCTTGGCTGGAACGATCTCTCTTTCTCCTACGGGATCCCAGAATTATTCTCAGTGCCAGCTTTCCAGGAGAACAAACAGATGGGCACAAAGCCTCTTAAGATCAAGGCTTGAAACTGGCACACCCTCACCTTTGCCACATTCTGTTGGCCAAAGCAAGCACAAGCCTAGCCCGGATTCAGGGAGTGGGAAATAGACTTCAGCTGCTTGCTATTGGGAGCACTGCAAAGTCACGTTACCAAGGGTGCGGTTACTGGGAAGGAGGAGAGGCAGGTGGAAGACTGGGTCCATTTTGGCAATCCACCTATCACAGGTTGATTTATTTGATTAATGTCTGTCTCCTCGAGAAGACTATCAAAGCCTGGTAAGGTCAGGAATCATGTTTTGTTTGTTCACTATTTTATCCTCAATGCCAGCACAAGTGTCTGACCTTTAACAGTTACCCAGTAATGATCTTAAATCTGTGTCTGATAGTTCTAATGTCTGAGCTTCCGTGTTTCCTTTATCTGTTTGTTCCTGACGGATGTCAGTTATATTATCAGGTTTACTCACATGCCTGATTGACTTGGATTTGATATCTGATTTTTTAGTAGAAAAATTGTTTATGCGCATAACTTGAGGTCTCCGATGATCGTATCTTCCACTAGAGAAGATTTATATTTGCTTTTGCCAAGTGCCTGAGGGGCACTAGCAATATAGGACTATCATCATTCAGTGACAGGAACTGAGAGTTTTCCGGGCCACCGAGATGACTGGAAGCTGAGCCGCAGTCTGTGTAAGGCCTGATTTAGCTCTCGGATAAAACAGGCCATTTTTTTTTTTAACCATGTCCAACCTTTCTTGGTGTCCTTAACCAGGCAGTTGACCCCTCTATTCCTAGAGGTGGAAATTATCCCTCAATAAATATTCATTAAATGAGATGCTAGATAAATCCAATGGCCTCCATTCTTGGCCTTTTTGCAGTATTTAATATTATAGGAGGAATGAAAACGTTGCAGTTTTTAAAGATGCCTGCAGCTGTTTCTGCATTCTAGGGGTGGCAGCAAAATTCATCTTTGGGAGAAGACTGCTCTTTTGTTTGGGAAAATGTTTTAATGAGCCTCTTGAGTATGCAAAGGTGAGCTGAGAAATTAGTCTGGAGGGAGAGGTTGAAACAGTGAAGAGATACTGCACTGCTAGAAAATGCCAAGAGGCTGTCTTCCTGAGTACGGAGGTGGTAACAATGCAAACTCCATTTTTGCCTTCTTGAGTGGGGGCGATTGGGGATTTGGGACCCCGGATTGGAGAAAAGCGGATCTGATTTAGCATGTTCTGCAGTAGGAGGGAACTGTAGAGCTCCTGTGAGAGGGCGTGGCTGGTCCTGCCTAGGATCTCTCTGTTACACTCAGATCTCTGCTCCTTTGTTATCCTACAGCTGGTGTCTGCGGTACTGAAGGGAACTAAGAGATAAGCCTGTGTCCACACTGGGACAGACGCATCAGGGGAATGTGACCTTCCTCGTGCCATGCCCTCCTCTGGAGCCAGCATGGGCGTGTAGCAGCATCTTAATGGAGGAAGGTGGTCCCCACATGCCAGCAGCCCAGAGCCGTGGTTCAGAACTGGCAGCTCCAAATGGCACCCCAGCTGCAAGCATCATCAGCCGTTGACAACTCCTGTCATCCCCCAACTACTCCCCTAATCCTGCCCGTTTTACTCCTTATGTCCTTCTTGAATTTTTCCGCTCTTCTCAGCCCTTCAGGTCTCCCCAGGTCTTGCCTAGACAACTGCAGTAGCCTTAAACCAGTCTTCAGTTTCTTCTGTTTCTAGTTCATTATTATAGCTGCCAGGGTGATTTTTTTTTTTTTTCAAAACATAGATCTGGTTGCAAGCTCTCCTATGCAGAATCCTTCTGTGCCTACAGGGTAAAGTCTCAAATCCAACAGATGGCAGACAAAGCTATCACCATCCAGCTCTAACTTACATGTCAGATCTTTCCCAGCTTAGCTTCCTCCACTCCCACATCATGCACTCATGGTACATGGTGACACAGCGTAGTGGTGAAGCCCAGGCTCCAGAGAGCCAGGCTGCCGGGGTTTGAATCCCTTCTCTGTTCCTAACAAGCACTGTGATCCTAGGCAAGTGAGCCAATCTCATCTGTATATAAGATTGTGTGGGTGGGTAGTAAGAAACTTCTGTGAACTAAAAGAACATATTCTAACCCAATGCAAAGAAACTAAGGACCTTGAAAAAAGATTTGATGAAATGCTAACAAGAATGGACAAAATAGAAAGGAATATAAGTGAATTGATGGAGCTGAAAAACACAACACGAGAAATTCGCGAAGCATGCACAAGTATCAACAGCCGAACTGACCAAGCAGAAGAAAGGATATCAGAGGTCGAAGATCAACTCAATGAAATAAAACGGGAGGGCAAGAATAGAGACAAAAGGGTAAAAAGGAATGAACAAAGTCTCCAAGAAATGTGGGACTATGTGAAAAGACCTAATCTACATTTGATAGGCATACCTGAATGCGACGGAGAGAATGAATCCAAGCTGAAAAATACTCTCCAGGATATTATCCAGGAAAACTTCCCCAACCTAGCAAGACAGGCAAATATTCAAGTCCAGGAAATACAGAGAACACCACAAAGATATTCGTCAAGAAGAGCAACCACAAGGCACATAATCGTCAGATTCACCAGGGTCAAAATGAAGGAGAAAATACTAAGGGCAGCCAGAGAGAAAGGTCGGGTTACCCACAAAGGGAAGCCCATCAGACTCACAGCAGATCTCTCAGCAGAAACCCTACAAGCCAGAAGAGAGTGGGGGCCAATATTCAACATCCTTAAAGAAAAGAACTTTCAACCCAGAATCTCCTATCCAGCCAAACTAAGCTTCATAAGCGAAGGAAAAATAAAATCCTTTGTGAACATGCAAGTACTCAGAGATTTCGTCACCACCAGGCCGGCTTTACAAGAGCTCCTGAAAGAGGCTCTACACATATAAAGGAACAACCAGTACCAGCCACTCCAAAAACATGCCAAATGGTAAAGAGAATCAACACAATGAAGAATCTGCATCAACTAATGGGCAAAACAGCCAGCCAGCATTAAATGGCAGTATCAAATTCACACATAACAATATTAACCCTAAATGTAAATGGGCTAAATGCCCCAATCAAAAGACACAGACTGGCAAATTGGATAAAAAGACAAAACCCATCGGTGTGCTGTATCCAGGAAACCCATCTCACATGCAAGGATACACAAAGGCTCAAAATAAAGGGATGGAGGAAGACTTACCAAGCAAATGGAGAGCAAAAAAAAAGCAGGAATTGCAATTCTCATCTCTGATAAACTAGACTTTAAAGCAACAAAGATCAAAAGAGACAAAGAAGGACATTACATGATGGTAAAAGGATCAATGCAACAAGAAGAGCTAACCATCCTAAATATATACGCACCCAATACAGGAGCACCCAGATACATAAGGCAAGTTCTTAATGACTTACAAAGTGACTTAGACTCCCACACAATAATAGTGGGAGACTTTAACACCCCATTGTCAATATTAGACAGATCAACCAGACAGAAAATTAACAAGGATATCCAGGACTTGAACTCAGACCTGGACCAAGCAAACCTAATAGACATTTACAGAACTCTCCACCCCAAATCCACAGAATATGCATTCTTCTCAGCACCACATCACACGTACTCTAAAATTGACCACAAAATTGGGAGTAAATCACTCCTCAGCAAATGCAAAAGAACGGAAATCATAACAAACAATCTCTCAGACCACAGTGCAATCAAGTTAGAACTCAGAATTCCAAAATTAACCCGAACCACACAGTTTCATGGAAACTGAACAACTTACTGTTGAATGTTGACTGGATAAACAATGAAATGAAGGCAGAAATAAAGATGTTCTTCAAAACCAACGAGAATGAAGACACAACATACCAGAATCTCTGGGACACATTTAAAACAGCCTCTAGAGGAAAATATATAGCAATAAGTGCCCACATGAGAAGCAAGGAGAGATCAAAAATTGACAACCTATTGTCAAAACTGAAAGAGCTAGAGGAGTAAGATCAAAAAAACTCAAAGTCTAGCAGAAGACAAGAAATAGCTAAGATCAGAGCAGAACTGAAGGAGATAGAGACACAAAAAACCCTTCAAAAAAATCAATAAATCCAGGAGCTAGCTTTTTGAAAAGATCAACAAAATAGACAGACCACTAGCCAGATTAATAAAAAAGAAAAGAGAGAATAACCAAATTGATGCAATAAAAAACGATAAAGGGGATATCACCACAGATTCCACAGAAATTCAAACCATCATCAGAGATTATTACAAACAACTCTATGCACATAAACTAGTAAACCTGGAAGAAATGGATAAATTCCTGGACACTTGCCTCCTCCCAAGCCTAAACCAGGAAGAAGCCAAAACCCTGAACAGACCCATAACAAGGCCTGAAGTTGAGGCAGCAATTAAGAGCTTACCACCCAAAAAAAGCCCAGGTCCAGATGGGTTCACAGCCGAATTCTACCAGACATACAAAGAGGAGCTGGTACCATTCCTTCTGAAACTATTCCAAACAATACAAAAAGAGGGAATTCTTCCCAAATCATTTTATGAGACCAACATCATCCTGATTCCAAAACCTGGCAGAGACTCAACAAGAAAAGAAAACTTCAGGCCAATATCCATGATGAACATAGATGCAAAAATCTTCAATAAAATACTGACAAGCCGATTGCAACAGCACATCAAAAAGCTTATCCACCATGATCAAGTAGGCTTCATTCCAGGGATGCAAGGCTGGTTCAACCTACGCAAGTCTATAAACATAATTCACCATATAAACAGAACCAAAGACAAAAACCACATGATTATCTCAATTGATGCAGAGAAGGCCTTTGACAAAATTCAACAGCCTTTTATGCTAAAAACCCTCAATAAGCTAGGTATTAATGGAACGTATCTCAAAATAATAAAAGCTATTTATGACAAACCCACAGGCAATATCATACTGAATGGGCAAAAACTGGAAGCATTCCCCTTGAAATGTGGCACTAGACAAAGATGCCCTCTCTCACCACTCCTATTCAATATAGTACTAGAAGTTCTAGCCAGAGCAATCAGGCAAGAAAAAGAAATAAAGGGTATTCAAATAGGAAAGGAGGAAGTCAAATTGTCTCTATTTGCAGACAACATGATTGTATATTTAGAAGACCCCATCGTCTCAGCCCCAAATCTCCTGAAACTGACAAGCAACTTCAGCAAAGTCTCAGGATACAAAATCAAAGTGCAAAAATCACATGCATTCCTATACACCAATAACAGACTTAAAGAGAGCCAAATCAAGAACAAACTTCCATTCACAATTTCCACAAAGAGAATAAAATACCTAGGAATACAACTAACAAGGAATGTAAAGGACCTCTTTAAGGAGAACTACAAGCCATTGCTCAACGAAATAAGAGAGGACACAAACAGATGGAGAAACATTCCATGTTCATGGTTAGGAAGAATCAGTATCGTGAAAATGGCCATACTGCCCAAAGTAATTTACAGATTCAATGCTATCCCCATCAAGCTACCAATGACCTTCACAGAACTGGAAAAAAACACCTTAAACTTCTTATGGAACCAAAAGAGAGCCCGCATAGCCAAGTCAATTCTAAGCAAAAAGAACAAAGCAGGAGGCATCACACTACCAGACTTCAAACTATACTACAAGGCTACAGTAATCAAAACAGCATGGTACTGGTACCAAAACAGAGATATAGACCAATGGAACAGAACAGAGGTCTTGGAGGCAACGCATCATATCTACAACCATCTGATCTTTGACAAACCAGACAAAAACAAGCAATGGGGAAAGGAGTCCCTGTTTAATAAATGGTGTTGGGAAAACTGGCTAGCCATTTGCAGAAAACAGAAACTGGACCCCTTCCTGACACCTTACACTAAAATTAACTCCAGATGGATTAAAGACTTAAACATAAGACCTAACACCATAAAAACCCTAGAAGAAAATCTAGGCAAAACCATTCAGGACATAGGTGTAGGCAAGGACTTCATGACCAAAACACCAAAAGCATTGACAACGAAAGCCAAAATAGACAAATGAGACCTAATCAAACTCCACAGCTTCTGCACAGTAAAAGAAACAGTCATTAGAGTGAATCAGCAACCAACAGAATGGGAAAAAATTTTTGCAGTTTATCCATCTGACAAAGGGCTGATATCCAGAATTTACAAAGAACTTAAACAGATTTACAAGAAAAAAACTAAAAAGCCCATTCAAAAGTGGGTAAAGGATATGAACAGATACTTTACAAAAGAAGACATACGTGAGGCCAACAAACATATGAAAAAATGCTCATCATCACTGGTCATCAGAGAAATGCAAATCAAAACTACATTGAGATACCATCTCACACCAGTTAGAATGGCGATCATTAAAAAATCTGGAGACAACAGATGCTGGAGAGGATGTGGAGAAATAGGAACACTTTTACACTGCTGGTGGGAGTGTAAATTAGTTCAACCATTGTGGAAGACAGTGTGGTGATTCCTCAAGGACCTAGAAATAGAAATCCCATTTGACCCAGCAATCCCATTACTGGGTATATATCCAAAGGATTATAAATCATTCTACTATAAGGACACGTGCACATGAATGTTCATTGCAGCACTGTTTACAATAGCAAAGACCTGGAACCAACCCAAATGCCCATCGATGATAGACTGGACAGGGAAAATGTGGCATATATACACCATGGAATATTATGCAGCCATCAAAAACGATGAGTTTGTGTCCTTTGTAGGGACATGGATGAACCTGGAAACCATCATTCTCAGCAAACTGACAGAAGAGCAGAAGATCAAACACTGCATGTTCTCACTCATAGGCAGGTGTTGAACAATGAGAACACATGGACACAGGGAGGGGAGCACTACACACTGGGGTCAGTTGGGGGGAAGTAGGGGAGGGACGGTGGGGGGTGCGGAGTTGGGGAGATATAGCAAGGGGAGAGATGCCAGATGTAGGTGATGGGGAGGAAGGCAGCAAATCACACTGCCACATGCGTACCTATGCAACAATCTTGCATATTCTTCACATGTACCCCAAAACCTAAAATGCAATAAAATAAATAAATGGGGAAAAAAAAAAAAGATTGTGTGAGGATCAAGGGAGCTGATACGCCTGAAATCTAAGAGCAGAGCCTCATGGTGCCGCATTAGTATTTGCTAGTGTCATCGTTATTACGATGACTCCCCCCACATTCCTACTTACTATCGCTCTATTCTTTTCCCTCCCAGCCATCCCCACCCCAATGTCCTTCCTATCTCATGCGCCTACAAAATTCCTAGGCATCTTTCAAAGCTTCTGTCACTACAAAGCTATTTCTTTTTCCTTTTCTTTTTTTTTTTTTTTTTTGAGATGGAGTCTCGCTCTGTCACCCAGGCTGGGGTGCAGTGACAGAATCTAAGCTCACTGCAGACTCCACCTCTCAGGCTCAAGCGATTCTCCAGTCTCAGCCTCCCGAGTAGCTGGGAATATAGGCACCTGCCACCATGCCTGGCTAATTTTGTATTTTTAGTAGAGATGGGGTTTCACCATGTTGGCCAGCCTGGTCTCAAATTCCTGACCTCAAGTAATCTGCCCATCTGGGCCTCCCAAAGTGCTGGAATTATAGGCATGAGCCACTGCGCCCAGCCACTATGAAGCTATTTCTAATCCTGTATGCCCACCTCCTTTCTCAAGAACTCTTGGCATCCACTTCTCATCTGGGATCACAGTTCTCTACTCACATGTTTGTCTCCTGTGAAGCTATGGGTTGCAAGCAAGCAGGGCCCCCATCTTCCTATCTGTTTCCCTAGAGCCTGGCACACAGTAGAAGTGCAATAAATACTTCTACAATAAACGTTCATCTCCCATCCTGGATGCTAGAATCCCAGAATAGGATCACATCCAGTTGTCTTTGTGTTCCTCAGTTCTTAATCCAGCACTTTGAATTGCATCCTCCTGCTGCTGCCAACACTCTCCAGTGATCCCCGTCGGAGCCACAGGTCTCCAGCCCGTCCCTGCACAATTCTGATCTTAGATGCTGGGTCATGCCTGGGGAACACCGGAACAGTCAGTGTTTGACCTATTGCTCGCTCTTGCTGTGTGCAAACCCTGATACTGCTTTGTCAATATCTTAAAGCCCTAGGCAGGGAATTCGGAGAGTGTTTGCAGGATTGACACAAGGAGAAAATGGGCAACTTCTGACCCCAGTTACCACAGAATCCCAATATGCATATGATTTACTCAAATAGGGTCTGAGTTAGTGAGAGTCTAGAGAATTTGATGGGGGCATGGAAACAGAGCCAAATGGTCTCTGCCAACAGAACACTTCATTGCAAAGGAAAACATCCACTTAAATAAAAGATAGAACAAAATAGCCTGCCAACTTTATGACCTTGAATATTTTTTATTTCATTAGACACTGGCATGACAATACTATGTATGATCATCTCAAAAGGATGGTCAAAAATATCTATTTCCAACACATTCTTGGGCCTATTGAAACTTAGGACCGAGACAAGCATGGAAAATATTAATTGCTTAGTTCTGCCAAATGGCCTGACTATAATGTTAAATCGAACCCCATCAGTGAGCTGGTGGATTGGACACTAGCCCACTGGCTCCCCTGAAGATGGCTGATTATGGATGGTGACCAGTGTCCACCTGTGTTTTCTGTCACCTAAGATTCAGAAGACTGAGTACCCTGGCTTTTTTTAAAAACCAATAACCCAACATTTCAAATGTCTTTTACCTGCATAGGAACTGGATAGGAGAGACCCAGGGTGTTTTGAAAGTCATGTCTTAAAGAGAAATACCAAGAGGCCACAGAGAGATGAGGACTAGCTGCTCACAGGCACTGAAAGGAGACAGTGCTTTAGAGCGACCACCCGACTCCTGGGTCTTATGCCGGCTGGGGACAGTGTTGTCTGAGCACCGATGCTTAGATGGGCTTTTAGTAAACCAGATCACAAGATCCCAGAGCATGTCCCAGAGCACTGGTGTCTCATTTCCTGTGGGGGTCACTCCTTCCAGCCCCTGGCCTGGCTTCTCAGAGGCCCTGAAATGCAGGCTTCCTGGAACAGAAGGTGGTCATGGAAAGGTGTCTTCAGCCTGTATTGCGGGGTATCTTAGGATCCCCTCACACTAAAGCAGCTCAGGTGTCGAGTCTTAGGAGGCTCAGGGGTAAACCCCTCCATCTTTGTCTATTAATCAGGGCCACCAGCAATCGCCTCCACTCCGTTTGTCTTGGTGTGCTGTTCACCTGCCTACACAAAGAGCTCCAGGAAGGGAAGCAAGTGACTGGAGGACGGGGTGAGAGGGGCACCTGTTTCTTGTAACTTGTTTTTAGCTTCTCGAATTTTGTGCCATCTATAACATATTCAGAGGATAAATATAATTATAAAAAGAATATTCATACCCTTGGCCTCGTGAGCAGGTCAGGAAAGGCACATGTTCCCAGGAAGGTCATAGTCCCAGTGTTTGCCAGGGCCCAGGAAAAAGGTGTGTGGACCCTCTTAGGATGTCCAATTGCCAGGGCCTTGTAAGCCTGAGGCTGCCATGGCCAGCTCCTGCCTGAGAAGGAAGCTGACATCCAGGAAAGCAGGACACAGAGGAGAGTGTCCTCATGACAGCACTGGAGCACCTCCATCTCCCTCCCTCCCACTTTCCAAGCACAGAAACCTTTTCTGCTCTAAAAGTAAATAAATAGAGGCTGGGCTCAGTGGCTCACACCTGTAATCCCAGCACTTTTGGAGGTTGAGGTGGGTGGATCGCAAGGTCAGGAGATTGAGACCAGCCTGGCCAACAAAGTGAAACTCCGTCTCTACTAAAAGTACAAAAATTAGCAGGGCATGGTGGCACGTGCCTGTAATCCCAGCTACTCGGGAGGCTGAGGCAGGAGAATTGCTTGAACCAGGGAGTCAGAGGTTGCAGTGAGCCGAGATTACACCACTGCACTTCAGCCTGGAGATACAGTATGACTCCATCTCAAAAAATAAAAATAAAATAAAATAAATAGAAAGGATTTGTCTGTATAACAATGCAGCAGAGAACTCCTGAGTCTTACAGAGGGTCATCTGCACAACTCCTTGGAAATTGGCACACGAAGGAAGCAGCAAGAGGGCCAGGTACAGTGGCTCACACCTGTAATCCCAGCACTTTAGGAGGCCAATGTGGGCAGACCACTTGAGATCAGGAGTTCAAGACCAGCCTCCCCAACATAGTGAAACCTCATCTCTACTAAAAATACAAAAATTACACTGGCGTGGTGACACACACCTGTAATCCCAGCTGCTCAGAAGGCTGAGGCAGGAGAACCACTTGAACCTGGGAGGCAGAGGTTGCAGTGAGCCGAGATCGTGCCACTGCACTCCATCCAGCCTAAGCAACACAGCAAAACACTGTCTCAAAAAAAAAAAAAAAAAAAAAAAAAAAAAGCAGCCGGAGAAGTGGTTAGGCATTTTGGGGTCAGAGACATCTAGAACTGAATCCTGGCCTGATCTAATTATTTATTAAACACAGAATTGGGGCAAATGACTGGACCTTTCAGAACTTTGTTTTTTTTCAGATTATAGGCTGGGACTAATAATGGTCCCACTAGAATGTAAGTTCCAGGAGGGCAGGGACCTTCCCTGCCTGTCTTGTTTACTCTCTGCATCTCAGGGCCTGCACAAGGCCTGATACAGGTAGGTGCTCCTTAAACAGCTTTTCAATGAATGAATGACGAGTGTCTTATAGGGTAGTTGTCAGGATTAAACAAGAAAATGTATGCCAGGTACTTAGAAGAGCAACAAGCCCTTGTTGAACATGAAACAAAGATTGCCTTTTATTGTTATTATTGATTTCGGTAGAAATTTGTGGAGATTGGTTTTTTTTTTTTTTGAACTTGTTACTGAAGTATAACATTCAAGCATAAAATCACCAAATTATCTGAATTATTTGGCCCAACCCCACCAACTTCTCTTTGTCCCAGGGCACTTCAGCCAGGTTATCGCTCCCGCGACATCTCGTTCTGTTCACGTGCACACTTGCCATACCTCAGGCTGATTGGTTCAGTTAGATGGTGGCCAGTTGGCTTCACTTCCCCAAAGGAGAAACTGATGTGGGAGTCTTTGTTCCCTGCAAATACCAGCAACGTTTATTGGAAAGGCTGGTAAAGGTGCGTGTCAATGTAGACACTTCAGCATCACAGAACATGTCTTAGCTCCAGGGCTTTCTGTGGTTTCCAAGTGTTGCCAGCAAAGGCAGCCACCAAGTCTGGTGGTTTTCTCATCTCCTCTCCTAGATGGGGATCTTGCCTTTCAACATGATGATGCCAACATCTATTTGAAATAAAACACCAAACAGATAGGGATAAACTAGGCAGTGGTCTTTTGAGTTACTCGTTCCTTCATTGCACATCCGCTTAGTGTTATCAATGAGTTACATGCTTAGCATAAAGCCATAAACGAATATAGTCCCTGCCTCAGAGGATTAAATTGTTTGTAGGCTAAATAGATACTGAATGAATAATTACAGGTCAAGCTAGTGTTGTGAGAAGAGGGGTCTGACGTTCTTTCCGGGTATGGGGAGGAAAGGCTAACTTAGTGGAGTGAGAGTGAGGGATGAGGGAAGAAGGCCTTCTCCATTGTCCAAGTTGTCCAAGCAGAGACAAGAGTGGTGGGATCCGGTGAGGCTGCTTTGGGAACCACCTTTATGAGAAGCCTCCTGGGCCACTGCTACCTACCCTGCCTCGCTGAGCCATGTTTGAGCAGTACCAGGCCAAATGCAGGATGTTCTTGGTGTCTTGAATGTCCCCAAGGTATGCCCGGCAGGCAGTTGGGAGTTCTGACTCTGAAGGGGAAGACAGGACATCATTCACACCCAAAGCTCACCGGGCCTGCCTGCCTCTCACTTGAGGGACTGTGCCTATACTGGGTGGCAAAACCACCCCATGACATGTGCCCGTCCTTCCTCTTCTGTGTAGAGTCCTCCAGGCTTTGGATTCTGGCGTGTAAAAATGCAGCTCCAGATATTCCTGGAAAACGCCTGCTCTCTCAAAAGCCTGCCTTTCTCCACTAGAGTCAGCAAACTTCCTTTCTGTAAAGGACCAGATCGTAAATATTTTAGGCTTTGTGGGCCACACAGTCCCTGCCACAGCTGCGCGGCTCTGCTGTGGTGCCATCGGAGCAGCACAGACAGTACCTGAGCCCACAAGCATGGCTGTTTCCAACAAAACTTTATTTACTAAAACGCCATAGGGTCTGACTGCATGCCACAGTCTGCCGACCCCTGTTCTAGACTGTTGTCTTCAGGAGAGTTTTAAAGTCTAATTCCACACTCAGGAATGCAGTCTTTGTTTTAGGAGGTAATCTCCTCCTTTCCCTGGAGGAGGCTGGCCGCCCAGCCCAGCCTTAAGGGCTGCAAGAGGGCCAAAAAGCAAATTACTAAGAAGGGAAAAGATATCAGGATGCTTTTCAAAGCATTATTATGCAACATATTAAAGCCTTAAAAAAAGCATTAATACTGATGGCACATAAAGTGAAATCCTGTCTAACTCTAACTATTAGGACAAAACCTGGACAGCTAGGAACTAGTCTCCCCACTTGCATTCATGCCTCCGTTAACCTCACTCCCTTGCCAAGGTGACTTTGGACAACACATTTTTGATCATGCCACTCTCCTGCTTGAAGTCCCACAATGGCTCCTCATTGCTCTTATGATGAAGGATCTATGGGACAATATGGTTCCTGCCCCACTTCTTTCTTGCCACCAAAGCCCAGTGTGCCTGGCCTAGGAGGTGGATCATGGCAATCCTGTGCCAGTGATTGGCCTGGGGGAAGACCTGTGACACAGTTTTGGCCAATAATACACAAGCAGAGGTCTGCTGGGGACATTTGGGGAAGTTCTTCTCTGATGAGACAGCACACAAGGAGAAGGATTCTTCACGGCCCCTTCTTTTCTGCTTGGGAAACGGGAATAGGGATGGGATGCCTGGAGCTGCAGTGGCACACCGGATCGTACTGCTCCTACACTGCACCTTTGAGAGAAAGAAATTCATCAAGAGTCCCTTGGAACCCCTGATGTCTCAAGTGTTCAAGGTATATCCCAGACTGAAAAGTTTCTAAGAAAGCCCAGACCAAATTCAGTTCTTAGGGTGTAGGAAGAGGAATAAATAAGATTAGATCTCCCTGCCTCACGGCCGATAGGAGCCTTTCTTCTTCTGCTCCTGGTGCACAAGGGATCAATATTATCCTCCCGAGAGATAAACTCAATGGATGGTCACCCAAACCTGCCCACTGATGGCAAGTCAAGCCCATGGATAAGCACTTAGAAAACTTCTAGCTGAATTAACGTGCAGAGCTGCAGCAGTACTTGGTTTTATTTGTGCAGCTCAGCACCTAGATAGATTTTCAAGGTCTTGAGCTCTTGTGTATACATGTCACACCGACAAAGCTGCTATAAACTCGTGGGCAATTTGCAACATATCTTGGCCCAGTCTTGGCTTCCAGCGGTCATGCTCCAAGCAGGCACTGCTGGTTCTTGGAATGTGGTCAAAGAACTCAACAATAAGGACTTCTCCAAATATGTGCATAAAGCTGTGAGAGCTGTGCCTTCTCCCCACCTGTCCCAGCAGTGTGGGCACTACAATGGGCAAGAGCCAAGGGGAGCTCATTTTTCTTTGCCTTCCTGTGAAGAGAGCACTACTTTCTTCAGACTCACTGTAAAAGGAAGTGTTGTTGGATGAAACTGTCAATAATCTTGCTGTCTGTCAAGGAGAAGTTGGAATCCAGGTCTTCATGGAGTTCTCTCCCTATGTCCCCTGAGTGCCCCAAATTCTCTTTTTTGAGATGTTTTGCTCTTCTTGCCCAGGCTGGAGTGCAATGGCTTGATCTCAGCTCACTGCAACCTCCATCTCCCAGGTTCAAGCACTTCTCCTGTCTCAGCCTCCTGAGTAGTTGGGATTACAGGCACGTGCTAATTTTGTATTTAGTAGATCCTGGCTAATTTTGTATTTTTAGTAGAGATGAGGTTTCTCCGCGTTGGTCAGGCTGGTCTCAAACTCCTGACCACAGGTGATCCGCCGGCCTTGGCCTCCCAAAGTGCTGGGATTACAGGCATGAGCCACCACGCTCAGCCCCAACTTCTTCCTTTCTGTTCTCCAGCCGCCCCATGGGACAGAACTCAAGAACGCCAACCAAGCTAGGGTCTCTCCTGGGAGAAGAAAAAGCCTAATAAAAAAGAGAAACACGTAAAAAACAAATCTTTTCAACTCATATTTGTAGGTAACCCAGAATGTGAAAAGCCAAGATTTCTAAGATGGAGTGTCCTCCCACACCAGGAACTTACTGGTAAGTAACACTGAGTGGTGACCACGTGTCCAGTCCTGCTCTAAGCACTCTTCACATCACAACTCATTTAATCATCACAACCTTATGAAGTCAATGCGATTATCATCATCATCATCCCCATTTTACAGACGTGGAAACAGGCACTGAGAGTTCATGTTACTTGCCCAAGATTACAGTTAGCAAGTGAGAGAGCTCTAATTTGACCCAGCAGTCTGATTCTAGAGCCTTCTATAACCTCTTAGGAGAGGAGATAAAACATCCAAGACAGAGTGAGCTTTTTAAAATGTGAATTTGATCATGTCACCCCACCACTTAAAATCCTTTCAATGGGCTCACATTGCTTTTAGGATGGAGGCCAACTTCTCACCCTGCCAGGCTCCCTGGCCTCCCTGCACTCCACCATGTGGCATCTGGTCTCAGATGTGCCACACTCCCTCCCACCATCCAACTTTGGCATTAGCTATTTCCTCTGCATAAACGCATTTCCCTGTCTCCTCCTCCTTCTCCTTCCTCTCTTCTCTCCTCCTCCTTTTTCCTCTTTCTCCTCCCCCTCCTCTTTTTCCTCCTCCTCCAGATCTTCACTCTAGCATCCCTTCCTTAAGCAAGCCTCCCCTGACCCTTGATCCTTGACCCTTGTCTACCCCACATGCTGTCACAGTCACACCACTGTCCCTGTCAGTGTGCCATCACCCTGGCTCATGGTCATTTGAGTAGCCTTCGTTCCTTCTCCACACCAGCACTGTCCGACAGAAATATCATATGAGCCAAGCAGGACATCTGACATGTTCAGTAGCCATATTTTAAAAAGTAAAAGAAACAAATGACATTTATTTTAATAATGTATTTTATTTAACCGAACGTATCCAAAATATGGTCATTTCAACATGTAATCAGTAACAAAATGATTAATAAGATACTTTACCTTCTTTTTATCATCCTAAGCATTCATACCCTTAGGGTATATGTCAATTCAGACCAGCTACACTCCAGGTGTCCAGGGTACGCATGTGGCTTGTGGCTATGCTATTGAAGAGGGCAGGTCTCATCCCATCTCTGGTTTTCAGAAAGGCTAAGTGTGGCCGTTTTCCTGGCAGTACAACTGAGGTCAAAGCAGTCAGTCCAGTGGCTCTCACCCAGCAGGGATTCCTACCCAACAGGACATTTGGCAACATCTGGAAACAGCTTTGATTGTCTTGATCAGAAAGTGAGAGGGTGGGATCAGCTATTGATATCTACCAGGCAGTGGCCAAAGAAGCTACCAAACATCCTAAAATGCACAGGACATACCTTCACAATGAAAACTGATTCCACCGAACGCATGTGTTCATTTGCTCATTCATTCATTCCCGCCCACTTCTTGGGGCCTGTTCCTTCTGTCATCTGCACTGTCAGCTGTGCTAGTTAAAGACTAACAGCCTACTTAATGCTGAGCCTGCCTTTATCCATCAGTCCAGCAGACAGGTTCTTCCCAACGGACTACCAAGCCAGGAGGGGAGAATTCCACATCTGCCTCCTAGAGGGGTGTTGGGAGCCAACTGGCATTCGCCTTGGGTTGGAATCCACCCCCAACAACACACAGACACACCCAGAGGCTGGAGAGTGGGATGTAGTCATTATTTCCATTGCAAACCATTTCTGAGCATCATTAAAAATCTTCACTTGAGTTTGTGCAAGGAGAGCAGGTACACCAGACCGTGAACAAGCACATTGTCAGCCTGCCCTCTCTGCCCAGTCGGCCTCGGCAGGAGACAAGCTGGAATATGCATGAGACAGCCCGACTTCCCCAGGGGAGCTTGAAAGTGACTTGCACCCTGCCTGGGGCAGGGAAAACACCCAGGGCTCTGCTCGCCTCAACACCCCTTCCCTCCCTCAGCTCTGTGCCAAGGAGGCGGGCACGACTGACAGCATCACTGAAACACATTTATCCTTTAACACCCTCCTAATTTTAGGAGATTTAGGGAACACAGCTCGCTTTCTAAAAGGGCCGGAACAACACATTTGTCTGCAGACAACTGGACTGAGATTTGAAGGGATTTCCCCAAGCCCTCCTTGCATGCCCTCTGAGCAGCCCTTCACCACCCCATTCCCTTTTGGGGATATTTCCTTACACAGGCTCTGCCCAAGTCCCGAGAAAACAAAGTGAAAGTTTCTAGCACAGGGCCTGGCCTCTATATTGGAGATTTTATTTTAAAATAACTTTTTAGTTGGCAGCAACCTAGAGGGAGCCTGAGTTGAACCATCTGGGACCTCTATGAGCTCCCAAACTCCTCACTTTTGGCACATGAGACACGGTTTTTGTTTTTTACAGTCTTGTTGAGGTATAATTAACATGCGAACACTGAAGATAATTAAAGCGCACAATCTGGTAAGTTTTGACAAATGTGTACACCTGTGAAACCATCACCACAATCAAGATGGTAAACAAATCCATGGCTCCTAAAGCTTCCCCAAGGCCCTTGGAAATCCCTCCCTCTCTCCCACCCACAGGCAACCACCCGTCTGCTCTTGGTCAGTGATATGGTTTGGCTGCGTTCCCACCCAAATCTCTTCCTGAATTGTAGTTCCCATAATTCCCATGTGTCATAGGAGGGACCCAGTGGGAGGTCACTGAATCATGGGGGCGGGTCTTTCCCATGCCGTTCTTGTGAGAGTAAATACAGCTAGTGCTCGACTTACGACCACGATTGGTTGCGACAGACTGGTCGTAACACGATTTGGTCGTAAGTTGAGTAGGCTATATGTACAGTACTGTGAAATGATGTTATAAAAATCTTTAAGTCATATTTCATCATAATTTTCTTTCATTATTGTTATATATCATAATTTTCTTTGTTCATTTTATGCCATTTGTATCATCTCTACACCATTTTGTTTCTTATTTTTACATTCTTCAGGTTTAAGTAAAACACTGCATTACCAGTACAACTGGTTTAATATTTGCAAAACATACAAAATTACAAAATACAGGTGCATACAAAAATACAAAATACAGGTGTAAAAAATACCATAGGAAACACTTCCCCAATTGCAAAACATATCAAAATATATAAACATGTACGAAACATTTTATTGGCCGCTGGTGCTTGGCTGCGGATCGTTGATGTCATCATCTGAGGCAGCAGTTGGGGTTACTGGAGTTGTTTTTTTCAAAAACATGGTGAGCTTTGTCTGAATTGTATGTTTCTTTTTTTCTTCATAAATTTCACGATACGGACGAAACACATCATGCGCCATCCGTTCAATCCTTGCAAATTGTTCAATGTTTGGGTCCATTGCTTCGAAATGTGTAAGAAGTTTATTGGGTGGGGTTTGATGAAAAATATCCAAGACACAAAACACAAATTGCTGTACCGAGTCTGGGATAACAGTTGAAATGGTGCACGTGGAGATGGTAGTGCTGCCAGAAGCTGGTCCGCACTGTCGTACCCCCAGCTGGGCAACGTTTGCGCTGCCAGACGCGGAGCAATCGTGACTAGCGATTGTAGTCGTAAAGTCGAATGGTCGTAAGTTGCATTGGTCGTAAGTCGACCAATACCTGTAAGACTCACAAGATCTGACGGTTTTAGGCTCCCCTGCACACCTTTATTGACTGCCACCATGTAAGACATGACTTTGCTCCTCCTTTGCCTTCCGCCATGATTGTGAGGCCTCCCCAGTAATGTGGAACTGTGAGTCAATGCAACCTCTTTCCTTTGTAAATTACCCAGTCTTGAGTATGTCTTCATTAGCAGTGTGAGAACAGACTAATACAGTCAGTATGGGCTGGTTTGCATTTTACATAATTTTATATAAATAAAATCAGAGATCTCATTTTTTGCCTTTTTTCATTCAGCTAACTATTTTGAGTTTCATCCATATTATTGCATGTTTTCTTTTATTGCTGAGTAGTATTCCATCATATAGATATACCAAAATTTGTTTATCCATTTACTCGATGGGCTATGACAAATAAAGTGGCTGTGAACATTCATGTACCAGTCTTTGTGTGGACGTGTGCTTCCATTTCTCTTGCAGAGAAACCTAGGAGTATTTATCTAGAAATGGCTAGAATCATAAGGTAGGTCTAAATTTAACTTTTTAAGGAATTGCTGAACTGTTTCCTAAGGTGGATGTTCCATTTGATGTTCCTACCAGCGGTGTATGAGAGTTCCATTTGCTCCACATTCTTGCCAGTACTCAGCGTAGTTGGATTGTTTAACTATTCTAGTGGGTGTGCAGTATCTCAGTATGGTTTTAATTTGCATTAAGACCATGAGGATTGACTGGGTGTGGTGGCTCATGCCTGTAATCCCGGCACTTTGGGAGGCCAAAGCAGGCAGATCACAAGGTCAGGAGTTAGAGACCAGCCTGGCCAACATGGTGAAACCTCAGTCTCTATTAAAAATACAATAATTAGCCAGGCATGGTGGCACACACCTGTAGTCCCAGCTACTTGGGAGGCTGAGGAAGAAGAATTGCTTGAACCTGGGAGACGGAGGTTGCAGTGAGCTGAGATGCACCATTGCACTCCAGCGTGGGTGACAGAGTGAGGCTCCATCTCAAAAAAAAAAAAAAAGACCATGAGGATTGATGTGCTTTCCATGTGCTTATTTGCCATCCATTTATCTTCTTTGTCAAAGTGTCTGCTCAAATCTTTTGCCCATTTTTTTAGTGTGATTCTTGTTTTCTTGTTATAGCCTTTTGAAAGTTGTTCATGCATTCTGGACCTAATTCCTTTATCAGTGATGTGATTAGCAAAATATTTTCTCCCATTCTGTGCTTGTGTTCTCATTCTCTTAACAGCATCTTTTGAAGGATAAGAGTTCTTAACTTTTAACTTAAAAAAGAATGCTCACCTTATTAGGAGGTGGTTTCCCAAATATTAGGATATATTAGGACTGCTCCACCAGATATTAAGAATGAGTTCTCTTATCCCAACCCAACCTGCCCCCTTGCTGAGCAACCTGCATCCAAATAGAGCCTCCCAGGAGATTTCTAAGAGAGACCTCTCTGTGCCTCGGTTTCCTCATCTATAGAATGAAGATAATAATAATACCCACATCATAGGGCTGAGGAAGGAATTAACTTAGTTAATAGAGTCAAAGCCGTGTCTGGCACTGAGTAAGTGCTACCTAAGTGTTACCTTAGTACTGCTACTTCACACTAAGGATTTCCATGCAAAACAAACATATCACCTCTTTTGTATCCCCCACAAATGCCTAACCCAGTGCTGGGTTAATACCTGCACAGTCTACTTTGTTTTGTGTTTAATAAGCATTTGATTATTTCTTATGCCAGTCATGGGCTGAATGTTTACCTCATTTACCCACTGAAACAACCCTAAGAAGGTACAGTCATTGTCCCCATTTTACAGATGAGGAAACTGAGAGCCAGCATGGTTAGGGAGTGGCTAAACTAGAATTCAAGCTTAGTTCCTCTGGCCCAAATACATGCTAGAAGCCATCAGTCCACAGTGACTTCCTCCGAGAAGGAGTGTGCCCACCAGTGGTTTGTGCTGCTCCTAGAATCACGTGAGGCTGCTGCCTCTGGGCTTTGCTTGTCCACTCGTCCGGGTGTGGAGTTACAAACACACCAGAGAACACAAAAAGAAGGAGCAGGGACATCTGCCATGTTCTCCAGGCCTTTTAGAAAACATGGAGTTGTTCCTTTGGCCACATGCATGTGACTCTACAAAAAATGTGATGTCATAGGCGTCAAGCGAATAGGCACTGTTAAAAAAGGAATGCCCGGCCGGGCGCGGTGGCTCAAGCCTGTAATCCCAGCACTTTGGGAGGCCGAGGCGGGTGGATCACGAGGTCAAGAGATCGAGACCATCCTGGTCAACAAGGTGAAACCCCGTCTCTACTAAAAATACAAAAACATTAGCTGGGCATGGTGGCGCGTGCCTGTAATCACAGCTACTCGGGAGGCTGAGGCAGGAGAATTGCCTGAACCCAGAAGGCGGAGGTTGCGGTGAGCCGAGATCACGCCATTGCACTCCAGCCTGGGTAACAAGAGTGAAACTCCGTCTCAAAAAAAAAAAAAAGGAATGCCCCACAACTGTTACCATGGCAAGACCAGAAAGTCTACAGTGTCACCCAGCATGCTGCTAGCATTATTGTACATTAAAAAAAGTGAAGGACAAGAGAATTAATGTGCATATTGAGCATATTACGTACCAGAAATGCCTGAAGGAAAATGATTAGAAAAAGAAGGAAGACAAAGAATAAGATACCTGTGTTTACGCAGCGCCAGCCTCAGGGAAACACACTCTGAGAACCAATGGAAAGGGGCCTGGGCTGCTGGGATCTATTCCCTATGACTCCTGTCATAATAGGCGTTACATACAAAAGACTTCTGCACTGCAAAAAAAAGATCAAAGATAAAACATTTATTGACCACATCCTTTTTTTTTTTTTTTTTTTTTGAGACCGAGTCTTGCTCTGTGGCCCAGGCTAGAGTGCAGTGGTGCAGTCTCAGCTCACTGCAATCTCCACCCCCCCAGGTTCAAGTAATTCTTCTGCCTCAACCTCCTAAGTAGCTGGGATTACAGGTACCCACCACCCCCAGCTAATTTTTGTATTTTTGGTAGAGGCAGGGTTTAACCATCTTGGCCAGGCTGGTCTTGAACTCCTGCTCTCGTGATCCACCAGCCTCAGCCTCCCAAAGTGCTGGGATTACAGGTGTTAGCCACTGCGCATGACCCAATCACATTCTTTTTGCCAGCATTGGGTCAGACATTTGGGGGTGATACAAAAATGAATAATATCTAGTCCTTAACCTTGAATAACAATACCTTATATTTTTATAGCTTTTACTCCATATGAGGTTTTGTGTATGTGCTTTACATACATTCACTGATCTGTTTCTCAGAGCAGCCCCATGAGAAACAGAGCTGCAAGATGGATACCCTCATAATCCCCATTTTATAGATGGAGAGGCATTCAGAACCTTTTCCAAAATGTCACTGTCAGTAAAGAGTAGAGCCGGGATCTGGTTCCAGGCAGGCAGGCTACAGAATCCATACCACTCACTACATGACCACTTGAGCTCAGGGGGAAGGCGGGGAGCGGCATGAACACGCAACTGGACAATGTATGTATTTGGAGGACATCCAGGTACCCAGGTGTCCTCACAAGCTCAGAGGTGTTCCACTGAAAAAGCTGAGTGACTCTACTCTGGACAATGTCACTGACACCAGCCCCTGTATTCAAGAAATGTTCACTGAGCATGCACAGAGTGCCGGGTATGTGTGTGATGGGAGAGTCACACCACGAGCACATCAGACGGAGATCCTGCCATGGAGAAGGCATACCTGGGCTGGGACACTCAAAGGAGCTGAGAAGTGCCACTGGGAAGTGCAGAGGGATTTGGGACCATATTACTGGGGGGCTGGCCTCCTCCTGGCATTGGGGTAAGTTTGCTGGAAGGAGGGACGTTCAGCAGAGAGCTTGCTATGCTATGTGACAAGGGGGTACTCTAAGCAGGGGAAAGAGAATGAAATCATAATAATGGACACTTCTTGGGCATTCAAGGTCTTTAAAAAAATCCAGTCCAACGAGGATGCAGAAAGAAAAGGGGAGAGATATGCCAGATGGAGCCAGATGGCATTCAGGGGCCAGATTTTTGTGTCCCCTGAGTCCTGAAGCAATGAGGGAGTAGTAGTGGGGCATGTGGACTGGGGTAAGAAACTGCTATTGCAGATCCACGCCAAAATATGCAATCATTCAATCACAACGGAAATAGCTCACACATAGCAGTCTGAGGCAAGGATTCATTCCTGGTGGGTAAACCGCTCTCTCAGTCATCTATTGTCCTAATGCCATGTAACAAACAACCATCAAGTTTCAGTGGCACACAGCAATAGCATTTATTGCTCAGCCATCTGGGGTCAGATAGGGCTTGGTTACGTAGCTCTGCTCATCTCCCTGCACCCACTCCCACGCCCTGGTTGCCGGCTGAAGGCTGATCCGAGCCGTGCAACTGGGATGACTTGGCTCCATCCTGCGTCTTCCCATCTCCAGCAGAACAGTCAGGAATGTTCATGTGGAGATGGCAGAGATGCAGCAAACAGACAAACATGCAGGATTTGTTGTGACTTGACCTTGGAACTGACACACCATCACTTCTGCCTCATTTTATCGCAATGGAGTACATACACCAGTGCTTTGGCCAATGCACTCCAGCTTTATGAGAAGGGCTCCAAGTCCACACGACAGTAGACACAGACACGAGGGGGAGTGAGATGCTGACCCATTTAATGCACTCTGTCTACCATGGTCTTCAGCCCAAATATGTCGATTCAGGAACCCTGGTCCCTGCTACCTGGGGAGCCTTGTCATCACAGGAAACCACTCTTCAAAATGGGAAAATCAAGATGGAGGAGGCACATGACCTCTTAAGAGCCCTGAGCTACAAGTGGCACTCTGCAGATGACAAGCAGTCATGTGACCAAGCCTAACTTCAAGTCCCCAGCCAGACGGCTGCTCTCCTGCCACGACCGCTTAGTCTGGAAGACCATTTAGAAGGGGAGATCAACTGATGGACAATCAGTCATCTCTGCTGCAGGGAGTGACCCACCCTGGTGCTACCCTAAGTTCCTAAAGGAATGAGGATCAGAGTAAGATTTTTCTGCATCACAGCACTACCCCAGGCAGAATTGATGGCAAACCCTTCATCATAACCCGAACCACCTGCCAGATGTGTCAAAGAGGCACCAAAAAATAGCACATAAACTCAGGCATTCGTTTACACTAAGTTGCTGCAAAGATGCTTGTTGTTACAGATTTAATGCAGCAGAGAGAGAGAGACTAGACACATTACATTCTCTCTGGACTCCACCTCTCCTCCTGAGGCCACACCCAAGTACCCGGTGGGACATATGTGATGGGATCCCCCTCCCCAGCTTCAGACTCGCCTCTCCCTCTTCCTGGGGAGGCTGCCAGCAGCTCTTGGCACGCCCAGCCCATGGGGAGAAGGAATCCCGGCAACCTCTGCCCTGCCTCCCTCTCAGAACGATGCCCCCAGGAGTGTGAGCCTCTGGAAAGCCATGGGTCGGCTTGTCAAGCCTCTCTCCAGAAAGCAGAGACATGAAGTGAATGCCAATGATCCCCACACCCACGAGGAGGGGGATGCAATTATAGAAAATTCTGCTTACAGTTCAGATTCAATATTTGGAAGGGATAATCCTGAAATAAGAGATTGCCTGATTTCTTTCCCAAGCCTGTGAATGGTTCATTAGCTCCTATTTGACATTTGATGGTTCCGTCTGATTGGCTTTATTGTGGAGTTGGACTTTAAGAAGTCCCCAAGACAGAGCAATCAAGTTTCACAATGATCCCCAACTGCAAATTTGAAAACATAAATGGCAGCTGCGCCTTGGACATCAATCCCATGAATGCGGTGGGGGATTTGTATTTCATCCCCACTTAATGAAACTCAATCTTGCTTGGCAAATCGGGGCCCCTGACTCAGCAGTTAGGATCTCCTCTGCAGCTCAGCTCGGGTGCTGCAAACAAAGAACCCCCCAGACTTGAGCATCAGCAGAGATGCAACGCCTCCTGATCTGGGGCAGGGCCACTCAGGCACTGGGGCCCGGGAGGAACGGGAGGTCCCTGAGGAATATAAAATTGAGGCTGTGCCCTATAGAGGATGCAGTCTAACTGTGGAGGTGGGTCCCTTGCACCAAAAACAGAAGTACCAAAAACAGAAGCAATAAAGACAGCAGATGTTCGGTTCCACAGTGGGGGCCCAAGGCTGCAGGAATTCCCCAGAAGGGGAAAGTGGGAAAGGCTGTGGTCTGGGTGGGCGTCCTGGAAACAGGATGTTTGCAGAGGGCAGAGGGAGGCAGCCCAGGCAGGAGAAGTCAGCAAAGGGCTGGAGGGGTCTGCCTAACAGCTCCCCTACACCCTGGCTGGAGAGGGTGCCCCTTCTGGATTCCCACCACCTCCTGGGCTTCCTCATGCGTCCCGTTGGCATTGTCCTTATCTGTGCATCTGCCACGTGGCACAGTCCTCGTCTGTTCTCCTCAACCACAGACCCTTTGCAGGCAGAGATGAATGTATCCATTTCTGAGCCCTGGTGCCCTACAAGGACTTGGAGCCCAATAAACATTTGATGGCTGAATGGAAAATGGCACCCAACCGTGTTACATGCCCTCAGGTCATGGCTATTCCTGTAGGGAGTGAACTGGCCTCCCAGACCACCATCTGTGCCATTTCTTTGAGATCAGGATTCCAGGAATCCAGGGCCTTCTGTGGGGTAGTGTTCGTGGGAGACGAACACTCAGTTGTTTTCTTTAACCCCTGGAAGGGACATTCCAAGGCTGGAGGGGACGAGGGGACACCTCTGGAGGATCTCAAAAGTGAGGAAAGCTTTGTATCTGCTGACCCCCACACAGGGCTGGTGTTTAGTGCTAGTGTCAGCCAGGACAACCTGCCCCTCGGAAGCAGGTTCATAGCCCTCCCTGTGCCCCAGAGTTCTCGCTGTAAAAGGGGGGAGGTTCCATGCCTCCTGGGGCTGTGTGAGGAACCCAGGTGTTCACAGTTTTGCAGCCTTGAGGCCACAGACGCCCAGCAAACACTGCCAACCCTACTGTACCTTCATTCCGCCCTCCTCGCTGCCCCATTTCAAGGCAGAGGTGTCATTCACATCTCACAGTGGAGGCCATGGACACTCAGAGAAACGAACAACTTGTCCAAGACCCCACACTCGTGGGACCTCCGCTGTGCCTGACTCCAACGCCGCAGCGACCAGCCGGCTACTGGGCAAGACAGGGAGTCGAGGAAGGGCGAGTCTGCTGGTGCCGACGGTGTGAGCTGGGCGCCCTCCGGGTCCTCCGTGAATTCCCAGTGTCCAGACAGCTGCGGGCAGGCCCGCCTCCCCCAGTTGGCCCCCACCTCTGCACACAGGGACCACTCCTCACCACCTCCTCTGCCAGACCACAGGGCCGCCTGCATCAGATGGGATCCCTGCCCCCATCAGCCCTTCTGCACTGCCCAGCACATGTGACCTCCCTCCCAGCCCACCCACACACCACACACCCTCACATCTGCATGCTCACAGACACACACAGAGACAGCAAAAACCACTCGCACACGCTCTCATACACTCACACACACACACACATCCACTCCCACACGTGCTGACACAGGCTCACACACATGCCCGCACTCTCACATACTGATACACAGACACAAAAAGCACCCCCTATGCACATGCTCCCACACACCAACACACCATCCTCACACAGGCAGGACACATAACATGCTCCCGTACACACACGAGTGCACCCACACGTACACACTCGTATACACAATCACTCTCACATGTGGACACACGGGGACACCTGGGTACACATGTTCCCATGCACATTCTCACAAGTGCTTGGGCATGTACGCACATGCTCACACACAGATACAACCCCCACCCCACCCCACCACACACACACACACACACGCCTTTCACACCTGCCGTGTGACCCTGGGCGAGGAAGCGGGGGCAGAGCCATGCGCCTCTCCTCCTCACAGAACACTCGGTCAGAGCTGGCCTCTGGGGGCCGCGTGTTCTCCTCCTCGTAGTTCTCTCTCTGCCCTTGGCTGCCCGCAAGACCCGACTTCAGTGCAGGTCCCACCTGTGGCCTGAACTTATTCCTCTGCTCCCCTCAGCCCCACTGCTCACCTCCGAATCTCCTCTCTGCAGACCCCAGGACTCGGGCATCAGCAGGGGCTTTTCGGTAACGACACCGCACACCACCCCTCCCCGCACCCCAGAGGCGCATCGCTGATGGAGACTCTCACGGTCGTGCTGGTAGGACCCCCAGGCGCAGACAAGGGGACAGGGAGGCTCTCCGTTACCCCTCAGAGCAGAGCGCAGGGATGTCTGCTTACCCGGTTAACCCTCTAGGTGGTGCCTCGGGGAAATGGATTAGGACTCATTCATTCCCCGCCTGCAGTCTTCTCGGCCATCACCAGGGGGCAGCCCTGATTCACGTTTGTGTTAAATACCTGTTAACCCCAGGCCGGAAAGGTGGTGCACCTTGGAAGAATTCGTATAAACAAACCTGACAGGTGCGCGCGTGCGTGCGCGCGCGTGCCCGCGCACATGCGCATGTAACAAGGTCAGCACAACATGGGTAGACTGGGAAAGTGAGTCAAAGGGGAAGACACGGATTGAATGAGATTTAGTATAGTCGCTAATGTTGGAGCAAAATTTGGTTCTGAGTTTCCTGGTAGCCATAGCAAAAATAGAACCACTTATTAGATTAGATCACTCACCTCTCCAGAGAAAAAACAAATTCATTTGGGGGGCTTCTAGGAAATCTATCACACCTTGGTTTATACAACTCTCCCTACAGAGTCTTCCAGATCAACTCTTCATGTGTTGATCCTTCTTTAAATTTTTATCTCCTTGTTTTATGCTTTGATTTGAGGTAATAGTTAAGAGCATCGGCTCCACTTTCCATCCACCTATCCTTTCTTGAACCCGTTCCAATCAGGTTTTCATCATCCTCACCACTGTTGGAATTGGTCTTGTCAGGGTCAACAGTGGCTTCCGTGTTGCCAAATCCAAGGACAATTCCCTGTCTTCATTTTACTAGAGCTAACCACATTTGACCAAGTAAGCACTTTATTCAATGGGCTTCTAAGACGCAAGTCTCTTTTTGTTCTCCATCAACTCTTCCTTCCCCACCATCCACTCCACTGGTTCCTCCTTCTCAGCCTCACCTCCAGCTGCTACAGTACCCTAGAGCTCAGCCCTGGGACCTCTCCTCTCCACCCTGTCACTCTCTCAATCCAGTTTCAGGTCTCTAAGCACCAGCTACACTTAATGACCTCAATATCTCTGTCTGTGGCCCACTCCTTTACTCACATGTCAAACAAGCATCTCAAACTTAATGTGTCGAGACCCAGCTCTTGATAACGCTCACCTGACATGTTCATTCCCGTTTCTCATTGCAGTAAATGGCAGCACCAATTGGCTTGGGGCAACCTTTTAGTTGTCTTGGACTGCTCTTTTCCTTCACCCTTTCCATCCAAACACACAAAATCCTGAGGCCTCTGACTTCAGAGAATCTCTAGAATCCAACCCCTTCTCACCATCTCTATTCCCACCTCCATATCCAAGTCACCACACTACTCTGTGGCAGTGGTCTTGCCTGTTCTGTTAAGTTCTGTATCCTGTGCTAGTGCATAATATGCTATCAGTAAATTATTTTTGATTAAATGATTGAATGCCCTAGGGGCTTCTGTGCACACAAAATGCAAAAAGCATTCTATTTCTCAGTAAACAAGTGATTCCACAACTATGAAAACAATAATAACACACATTTTTGAACACCCACCGCATGCCAACAAGATACTAGGTGAGGTGATTAAGGCTCAGAGAAACAGGAAATTGCCTGAGGCTAAACATCCAGTGCTTGGTGGAATCAATATTTGAATCACATCCATTTATTCACTTCATCAAGTATTTGTTGAGCACCAATTATGTGCCAGGTATCCTTCTGGGAGAATGAAACAGGCAAATTCCTTACTGTAATAGAAAGATGCAAGAAATGAGATGGATATATATGACAGGTGCTATGAGAAAGAAGGTAAGAGAATTAGGAGTGATGGGGAAACCCTCGAGGGAGGAGGATCAAGAAAGATCTCTGAGGAATTGGCATTTGAGCAGAGACCTGAATGAAGAGAGGGGTGAAGAGCAAAGACCTAAAGGTAAATAATCTTGGTGTGTTTGGGAAACCTCAAGGAAGCTAGCATGGCTGGAACTCAGAGAGTGAAGGGCAGTTTTTGGAGTTGAGGTCGAAGATAAAGATGGGATGCCAAAGGGTCCTTGTAGGCAGAAGCCTTAGGATTTTCCTCTGAGTGAAGTGAAAAACCACTGGTAGGTGTGAGCAGGAGAGAGACACGATGATCTGACTCAGAATTTAATAGGATTCCTCCGGCTGCTCCATGGAGAAAGGCCTGAGCAGGTGCAGGGAGATCTGCATGGATGCTTGTGATGGTTAATTGCATGAGTCACCTTGGCCAGGCCATGATGCCCAGCTGTTATAAAACACCAGTCTAGATGTTGCTGTGAAAATAACTTTTATATGATAAACATTCATAATCAGTAGACTTTTATTAAGCAGATGACCCTTCGTAAGGGTAGGTGGGCTTCCTATCCAATCATTAGAATGCCTTAATAAAGACTTTGGAAGGCCAAGGAGGGTGGATGACCTGAGGTCAGCCTGGCCAGCATGGTGAAACCCCATCTCTACTAAAATACAAAAATTGGCTGGGTGTGGTGGCGGGCTCCTGTAATCCCAGCTACTCAGGAGACTGAGGCAGGAGAATCGCTTGAACCCAGGAGGCAGAGGTTACAGTGAGCTGAGATCATGCCACTGCACTCCAGCCTGGGCAACAGAGCAAGACTCCATCTCAAAAAAAGTAAAGGACTTCTTCAGTTTCCTGAAGAAGGCATTTTTGCCTGAACGACTGCAGCACAGGAACCCTGTCTAAGTTTGTCACCTGCTGGCCTGCCCCGCCGATTTCGGAGTCAAGCCTGCAATATCAAATCTAAGCTGAATTTCCAGCCTGCCAAACTTCCCTACAGATTTCAGACCTACCAGTTCAACAATCATGTGAGCCAGTTCTTTAAAACAAATCTAGGTAGATGATACATAGATAGATCTATCCAGCAGGGTAGATGTGCCAAGTACTGTTTTAGGAGAACAAAACAGACAAATTCTTTACTCTGATAGAACTTACATTCTAGTGGAGAGAAAGACGCAGAAGATTAGATGCATATATATGACAGGTACTACGAGAAAGCAAGTTAAAAGCATTAGGAGTGATGGGAGAAGCTCTCTGAAGTAGGATTTTTTTCAATGCGATTAACATTTATAATCTGTAGACTTTCTAATAGAAAATATATATCTCTATATAGGATGTGTGTGTGTGTGTGTGTGTGTGTGTGTGTGTGTGTGTGTGTTCATTCTGCTTCTGTGTGTGTGAGGGGGTGTGTGGGGGTGTGTGTATTCTGCTTATCTGGAGAACCCTGCCTGACACAAGGCTATTGCAATAATTTATTCAACTAGTGATGACAGCCTGAACCTTGATAACAGCAGTGGAGATGATGAGATATGGTTGGAATCTAGAAATATTTTGAAGGTAGAGCCAACTGGATTTGCTAGAGGATTGAATTTGGCAAATGAAAAAGAGGCATCAAAGATGACTTCCAGATTTTTGACTTGAGCAACTGGGTGAATGGTAATACTCTCAGCTGGTATGCGAGGAGCTGAGGAGGCTGCAGGTAAATGAGTTCAGGACTTAGAAGAGAGGGCAGGCTAGGGAGTAAACAGGGTGTGGATGGCATTAAAATCCTTGAGATGGGACAGATCACCAAGGGGGTGATTACAGACAGGAAGAAAGAGGTCCAAAGACAGCTTTGGTGCCCCCTGGGCCCTCTTACGCCTGTAGGTAAAGGAAAAAAGGAAAAACCAAGGAAGGAAACTGAGAATATGGAGGCAGAAAATGTGAAGAGAGTGTCCCAGGAGCCCAATGGTGAAAGTACTTTACCCCAAGAAAGGGAGTGGTCAGCTGTGATGAATGATGTGGGGAAATGAGCAGTTTGGGGCAGGGAGAGTCCTGGGCTCTGGGCACCGTAGCAGTGAGCACTGAACAGAGAGGCCAGGGCAGAGAGGGGAGCTGCCCAAATGCACACGGGCAAACTGTCACCCACCCCGCATCTGTGTTTGAGGCTTCCACACAGAGTGAAGTCCAGGCCCCTGTGACAGTCACTTCCCACATCCACAAAGAAGGAAGTGCCCTGATAATACCACGTCAATGCACATGGGCTGGCCTGGTACAGCGGTGAGGGTTTGCGTCTGTGGCCAAGTTGGTTGTGATGGATGGTGGGTTATTCAGAAAGAGATTAGGAGGAGGTGGGTTTGACAAATAAACTTGAGTCATGTCAGGCAGATGAGGAAGTCATACCTGGTTCCCAGGGAAGACTGAAACATGATAAGCCCTGGCTGGAGGAGCCACAGGGTGAGGAAAGGAAAGAGACATGGCCAAGGGACCCCCAGGCCCTACAGGTGTGTCTCAGTGATGTGGGGGCCAAGGGGGATGAGGTTCCTCTCATGGAAAGACCACGGATTTAGAGATCAAGCAACCTCATGACAACCTCAAACACTGGAGGCTGGCCACGTTATTTTCACGAATGAGAAACTGAGATCACAGAGGTCGTCGCTTGTCCAAGGCCATAGGGTTGGTCAGACCAAGGTCTGGACAGAATGGCACAGCATTGAGTTCAGCCTGGGCAAGTCAGAAAGCAGAACTTGTCCCGCTATAGATTCAGAGACGGGGCTTGTCATGGGGGTTCATACGGAGAGGCAGGGAAACCCCCCTTGGGCCAAGCACATGCTGGGGAAATGGTAGTTTCAGGGAGAGTCACAGGCTCTCCTGAAACAGGGATTGTTCCGTGTTTCCTTACAACAACCACTATGAGGTCTTTTTTAAAATTATTATTATATTTTCTCTGCTTTACTGATGAAGACATGGAGGCTCAGAGAAGCTAAGTAATGTACCAAAGATCACACAGCTGGAAAGTGCCGGCATCTGGGTTTGAACCCAGCTGTGCTTATCTCTAAGGCCTCGGTTCCTTTTTCTATAACACCACAGGCTGAGAGCAAGGGCAAGAATTCCAGGTAGAAAATCTGCTCACCCTCGTGATCTCACAGCAGCAAGAAACATGGTGCCTCGAGGGGCCTCGGGTTACTCCTCTGTAAAATGCAAACAGCCATTATGCCTATCCTTTAGGATTCAATGGGATTATGGCCATAACATAGCTTTGTGCCTAGGACACAGTACTCAAGAAATGAGAGCCATTGTTACCAGATGGTTGTTTTCATTTTACAGGTGACAAAGCCTGTAAGAGTCCCTTAATTTCTATCTATTCTAAAAAGCAAAGGCTGAAGTCTGGATTCAAAGCAATACATATGAAATTCCGAAGTTCACTTGACCTTCTTCATTTCAGTTTGCAATAAGAAAAAGGAAGATGGGCATTTGAGGCACACGGAATGAGCAGGCAAAGACATGAGATAGATTAGGTCTGTGCGAACAGGGCTGGTGTGGGGAAGCATGATTACATCAGATTTAGCCACTTTAGGGAGTGGCATCTTAAATGCCAAGGTGAGCTATCAGGGCTTCACTCCAATGTTTAGGCTCCACGTTAAGGGAGCCTGCCACATGCCAGAGTCTGCGCCTGGCAGAGCTGAGCCCTGGCACCAGCACTGTTTATAGCTGCCTGGTATGGCAGTGGTGATATCACCCTTAGAGACTTTGCCCTCTTCTCTCTGACCCAACCTTCAACCCCCAGGGCAGTAGGTTATGCATTGCCTATACGACAACTGTGAGATTGAGGGGCCGCTATAGATGTGTCACCGGGAGATGAGCGCAACCTCAGGTGGGCCGGGGCTCTCACTCGCAGCAACCTTATGCAAGGGGTTGTATCACGCCCATTGGATGGAAGAGAAAACTAAGTTTCCATCAGAATTGATGTGACTTATCCTAAACCACACAGCTGCATCAGAACTAGGATTTGAACTTGGGTCAATCTGCCTCCAGCACCACTGCTTTTTCCCCCATGCTGGATTAGGCTGTTGGCTTCTGAAAGGCACAGACATGTGAGATGGGTCAAACGTGGCCTGGGAGCACCCAGGCATGGGCCGGAGATGGCAGGCAGAGGCAGGTTCAAAACCCGGAGCAAGGACCGGTTAGAAAGATGGTTCTTTTTTTGAGACGGAGTTTCACTCATGTTGCCTAGGCTGGAGTGCAATGGCGTGATCTCGGCTCACTGCAACCTCCGCCTCCTGGGTTCAGGCAATTCTCCTGCCTCAGCCTCCTGAGTAGCTGGGATTACAGGCACGCACCACCATGCCCAGCTAATTTTTTGTATTTTTAGTAGAGACGGGGTTTCACCATGTTGACCAGGATGGTCTCGATCTCTTGACCTCGTGACCCACCCGCCTCAGCCTTCCGTGGCAGAAGGATGGTTCTTAAACAGCACTGAGGAGAGGGAGTGGGAGAGACGTGGGTCTTGGGGGGATGGGGGCTTGAGAACCCTGAGGTCAGCCGTGTCTGCCCAGTTTGCCCTGGGCCAACCTGTCTGTTGCATCCTTCCCTCAGAGAAAGGACCATGGGCTGACCTGGGGCAAGGACACCTGGCTGTAGCCCCTACTCTGCCTTTAACTAGCTCCGTGACCTGGGGCAAGCCACTTTCCCTCCTGAGCCTCACTTTTCCTGTCTATAAAATGGCCTCCCTATCATCACACCCACACAGGTGTCTTGAAGCATGAACGATGCTGCGGTCGAAGGTCCCCAGGGAAAGCCCAGCACACAGCAGGCGCTCGGTCTTCAAGCACTGTGTTCCCATAGGCTCTCGGCTCCAGCCCTCCTCACCCCCAACCCCCTTCCTGGGAACAAGCCCTGGCTTGTCAGAAAGCCAGCCAGCTGTCAACCCCACCCCAGCTGGCCAGTTAATGAGTGACCAGAACACCGGAGCCTGGCTATAAGGAGCTGCTAGGCAGGGACACAGGTGGGAGCCGGTGGACAGTGGCAGGGGGAGCATAGGGAGCGCAATGGGCAGCAGGGCTGTGTCAAGGCTCCTGCCAGGGGTGGCCATGGTCCTCCTGCTGCTGCAGAGCACACAGTCAGTCTACATCCAGGTGAGTCCCTCTGCCAGTGTGCCCCCTGCCTGAAGGGCCCCACGGCGGGAGACCAGGCTGGAGAGGGTGTACTGGGAATTCAGGGGCACAATGGGGGCATGGGACCCGGGGCTCAGCCCAACACCCATCACAGCCCTGGGACCAAGGCAGCTGGGGGTGGGAGCAGCCAGACGTTGATGGCAGTGATGATGGCAATGACAATACCAAAACTGGTTCAGCACAGCTCCCCTCCAAGGCCCATCCTGGTCACAGAGGTCAGAGTGCGGAACAGGATGTGCCCCTGCACAGGAGAAGCCCAGAAAGGGATGGAGACGCCCTGTTCTGCTCCCACAGCTCTCCATGTTCACCCACATGTGGGTGGAGGGGGACAGGCTCCAGAGCAATTTTCCTGGCAGCTAACCCTTGAGCTTGCATTGCAAGATGAACAGGAGATGGCCAGGCACGGAGGATGGGTGGACCGTTCCAGGCCGAGGGCACAGCATGTGCAAAGGCCTGAGAGAAGACTGCAGGGGTTCAGGTGCCCTTCTAGGGGGCCGGGGAGACTGGCAGGAGTTGCTGCAAAAGGCCCTGTCTGCCATGTCGCAGGAGATGCTGCTGGCCTCGCCCAGCATAGCAGAGAAGTCTGTGGCCCTGGGTGTCACATCCCTGACTCCAGACACGGGCTCCTTGGGAAGAACAAAGTGGGTCCCAGAGAGGGGTGCAGGAGACTTGGCCTCCCCAACAGTTCTGGCCTCGGAGACTGGCCTCTTGGGGCTGCCATGACTCTGCCATGCCAGCTCAGGCAGGCATACCCAGTTGGCGAGTGTGTCCTCATACCAGGCCCCCATGGGGGATGTCAGATGAGAGAGCTGAGGCTGAGTGGGGAATAGACAGGCAGCCGGTCAGGGGCAGAGGTGGGATTTGAACCAGGGCTTGCCTGTCTCTAATACCCATGCCTTAAACCACCATGCTCCACAGCCTTGCTGCCTCTTCCCACACCTCCCACCCCCGGCGGCTCTTTCCAGCGTGGCCCTGGATTTCCCGTGGAAACAGGGAAGGCTCCGGAGGATCTGCGGGGTGTGGGCGACCCTGGATGTCACGGCAGTCCCTGCCCCTGGCCCGGGTCTTGATCTGCTCCCATCTCCTCTCCCCTCTGTAGTACCAAGGCTTCCGGGTCCAGCTGGAATCCATAAAGAAGCTGAGTGACCTGGAGGCACAGTGGGCACCCAGCCCCCGCCTGCGGGCCCAGAGCCCACTGCCCGCCGTGTGCCACCACCCGGCTCTGCCCCTGGACCTCCAGCCTGTCTGCACCTCCCAGGAGGCTTCCAGCATCTTCAAGACCTTGAGTAAGTGCCCTGCTCCCCGCAGAACCTCGTTCTGTCTTCTTCCACGCCCAGGAGCCTCCTGTGGGTTGTTTCTCATAAGCACCCAGCAGCTGAGGATGGGGAGATTCAAGAAACTCAGGCCCGGTCCCCACTGGCTCCCAGGACTCCCCGGTTTGGACACCGAGAGTCAGGCATCCCCTGAGTCCATGCCAGGCACAGACCCATTAACAGACAACAGCTGCATGGAGCAGAGAGGAGAGCTGGCTGGCATCTGTGGTGGGACGGGGGTCTGAAAGGCTTCCAAGAGGGGTGTCAGCCACGCTGAAACCTGAGGGACGGTGCAGAGCTGGGCAGGAGAATGTAGTAACTAGTTAGCACTTACTGGGCACCTACTGTGTGCTGGGACCTACCAGTCCCGTGGCCTGCATTATCTCCTCACAGCGACCCTGTCCATTTAGCAGATGAGAAATCTCAGGCACAGAGTGTGAGCCACTGTCCAGTCGCTGCTAGGAAAAAGACCAAGCTCTCACTCTGCCTCTAGAGGTTCCTGTTCCCAGTCTGTGGACGACACCACCCACTCCCAAGCAGGCCTTTTCTGCTGCCTAGCCGCAGCAGACTCAACTCAGCTGACCGGTTCTCTCCCTGCCAGGGACCATCGCTAATGATGACTGTGAGCTGTGTGTGAACGTCGCGTGTACTGGCTGCCTCTGAGATGACCCTGGGTGCCCTGAGCCCACCGAGGACACCCCAACCTTCAGCCCACCGCCTTGGTAGCCTCACATCCCCCTCCATGTTCCAGCTGGGTCCCTGGCTACCATGGTCATCACCAGCCTCCCAGGGCCTGGACAGCTGGATCTGGTGCAAAGCAATTGGACACGGGGTTGGAGGGGTGGGCCCCTGAGGCAGCCCAGCTCCCAAATAAAGAATCTACAACACACAAGTCCACGTGTCCTTTGTTCATCCCCAGGAGCCGAGGGAGGAACTTCCAGGGAAACCATGTGGGTGAGGAGAAAGGTTGGACTAAAATTACCAGGCAGGAATTTCCCTGAAGTTTCCAAGGCCTGGGGAGTTGATGATTAAACCCCATCCCGAATATAAGGGAGTCAAGGCTCAGGGCAGGAATGAGGCATCCAGGATAAGAGCTCAGAAGCCACAGAGCCAGCCAGACCTGGCCACCCCCCAGGCTGAACTCAAGGCCTCCCCAGCTTCAGAGCAAGAGCAACTGTGCTCCAGATCCAGGAGTGGGGTTGGGGCGGGGAGGAAGTGCGACAGAAGGGGACAGTGGAGGAAAGATTCAAGTGGCATGCCCTCCCAAGCCATAATCAGGGCCAACTCTGCCCGGGACCTGCCTAAGAAGATGGGCCCTTGGCCTTCATTCCCACTCCCAAGCTCCCACTTTTCCCAGCCCCACAGGGTCCATCTGGCCGGCTCCAGCTAGGAGAACTTTTCTCTGTCTCTCCATCCTGGCAGCCTGAGGACTATTAATAATAATTAATCACCAACAAAGGCCCGGCACAGTGGCTCACACCTGTACTTTGGGAGGCCAAAATAGGAGGATTGCTTGAGACCATGAGTTCAAGACAAACCTGGGCAACACAGGGAGATCCCATCTCTATGAAAAAATTGAAAATTAGCCAGGAGTATTGGCACTTGCTTGTAGTCCCAGCTACTCAGGAGACTGAGGCAGAAGGATCACTTGAGTCTGGGAGGTGGAGGCTACAGTGAGCAGTGATCGTACCACTGCACTCCAGCCTTGGCAACAGAGCAAGACCCTGTCTTTAAAAATGATTATAATTATAGACTGGGCGCAGTGGCTCATGCCTGTAATCCCAGCACTTTGGGAGGCCAAGGTGGGAGGATCACCTGAGGTCAGGAGTTTGAGACCAATCTGGCCAATATGGTGAAACCCCATCTCTACTAAATACAAAATTAGCCAGAAATGTAATCCCAGCTACTCAGGAGGCTGAGGCAAGAGAATCACTTGAACCCAGTAGACAGAGGTTGCAGTGAGCTGAAATTGCACCACAGCACTCCAGCCTGGGTGACAAGAGCAAGACTCAGTATCAAAGATAATAATAATAATGAGTATAACTAATAGCCAATGTTTACCGAGTGTTTGCTCTATCCCAGGCACCACCCTAATCACGTGGCACTCATAGTAACCAATGGAGTCCTCACAACAGACTGATGAAGTAGATACCATTATTATCACCACATCCAGGCTAAGAAGAGTCAGGTACAGAGAGACAACTAAGCCTAGATCATAGACTGAGCAAAGTGATGAGACGGGCCCTTCCCAGGACATCTGGGCTGGAGTCCATGTTCTGACCACCATAAAGTCATCCTCAATGCCTTTATTCAGCCTGGGGGCCACAGTGGGAACTCCTGGGAGCAGGGCCTTTCCAGAGTGGGCTCCCCCAAAGCCTTGGTCTTGAGAAGCCAGGGCGGAGGAAAGCCAGAGGCCAAGGGGTTGTGTTATCGGACCTCAGCTCCAGAAGACCAGGGTACATGCCCTAGACAGCTGCTTAGTTCTGCTCATCAGGCTACAGTTTCCTCCTTGCCCTCGCCCCACAGGCAAGGCTGGTGGAGGGCCTTTGCAATGTCTCCTGCAGCTCTCTGGGGCCCCACTTCTCACCCCTCCATCCTCACTCACTGGGGCCTCTATCACACTGCCCTTGGGCCAGGCCAGAGCTTCCTTCCTGGTCCTGCATCCTGTGGACCCTCCACGCCCACCATGCGGGAGGAGCATGGCAGCACCACCCTGATGGTGCCCCTACTCCTCCATGGCTCCCCACTGCCATCTACCAAGTCTAACCTGAGCTCATGCACTATCTGGACTCATCTCCCACTGCTCCTGCAGCTACGCTGGATTCCCACTTGCCTGCTGGAGACAGCAAAGAGAACTGCCGCTGACTGAGTCCCTACCACGTGCCAGCCACACGGCTGCGCTGCTGCCCAGAAGCAGTAATGACAGCGGCATTGACAAGCTGCTCGCTGTGGGTCTGGCAGAGCTTTTCCTTTTCCTTCTTTCTTTGTTTACCATCTCCCCATTTCCTCTCCACCCCCAGCCCCTGGTAACCACTATTCTACTCTACTTCTATGAGTTCAACTTTTTTAGATTCCACATTTAAGTGAGATCATGTAGTATTTGTCACTCTGTGCCTGGGTTATTTCACTTAGCATCATGTCCCCCGGTTTCATCCACTTCGTCACAGACGACAGGATTTTTTTTTTAAGGCTGAATATTATTCCACTGTGTGTATATATATCACATATCCTTTATTCATTTGCTGATGGACACTTAGGTTCACTCTATATCTTGACCATTGTGAATACCACAGTGTAGATATTTCTTTGACATACTGATTTCCTTTCTTTTGGCTGTATGTCCAGAAGTGGGATTGCTGGATTGTGTGGCATTTCTATTTTTGCTTTTTTGAGGAATCTTCATACTGTTTTCCATAATGGCTATGCTAAATTATATTCCCACGAACAGTGTGTGAGAGTTCCATTTTCTCCACATTTTTGCCAACACTTGTCATCTTTTCTTTTTGCTAGTGTTTGTCTGTTTTTGTTTATTACAGATAGGATTTTGCTGTGTTGCCCATGTTGGTCTCAAACTCCCAGGCTCAAGTGATCCTCCTTTCTCAGCCTCTGAAGTAGCTAGGATTACCTACAGGTGGGTGCCACCATGCCCAGCAAGCATCTTTTTTTTTTTTTTTTTGACAGAAGTCCTTCTTACAGATGTGAGGTGATATCGCCTCATGAGTTTAATTTGCCTTCCCCTATTGATTGGTGATGCTGAGCACCTTCGCATACACCTCCTGGCCTTTTGTATGTCTTCTTTTAAAAAATGTCACCAGGCACGGTGGCTCACACCTGTAATCCCAGCACTTTGGGAGGCCAAGACAGGTGGATTACCTGAGGTCAGGAGTTCTGGACCAGCTTGACCAACATGGTGAAATCTCATCTCTACTAAAAATACAAAAATTAGCCAGACGTGGTGGTGCATGCCGGTAATCCCAGCTATGCAGGAGGCTGAGGCAGGAGAATCCATTGAACCCGGGAGCGTGGGGTTGCAGTGAGCCAAGATCCTGCCATTGCACTCCAGTCTGGGTGACAGAGGGAGACTCTGTCTCAAAAAGAAGAAAAGAAAAGAAAAGAAAAATGTCCATTTAGTTCCTTTGCCTGTTTTTAAATTGGGTTGTTTTCTTGCTATTAAGTTGCTTGAATTCTATATATATTTTGGATATTAATCCACTAGCATATGTTTAGTTCGAAATATTTTGTCTCATTCCATAGATACTTTTCATTCCATACCTGTGCAGAAGCAGTTTACTTTGATGCACTCCTTTTTGTCTATTTTCGGTTTTGTTCCCTGTGGTTTTGGGATCAGAGGCAAGAAATCGTTGCCAAGGCCAATGTCAAGAAGCTTTTCTCCTATGTTTCCTCTAGCACATTTTTCTTGTTGTTGTCATTATTTTGTTTTGGGTTTTTTTTTTGTTTTTTTTTTTTTTGTTTTTTTTTTGGCAATGTCTCACTCTGCTGTGTTGACTAGCCTTGAATTCCTGGGCTCCAGTGATCCTCCTGCCCCAAGCTTCCGAGCAGCTGGGACTTCAGGGACCACTGCTGCTAGGTTTTTTTTAGTAGTTTTACAGTTTCAGGTCTTAAGTTTAAGATTTTAATCCATTTTGGGTTAATTTTTGTGCATGAGGTGCGATAAGTGTCTAATTTCATTTTTCTGCGTGTCCCAATACCATTTATTGAAGAGATTGTCCTTTCCCCATAGTGTGATCTTGGCACTTTTTTCGAAGATCAGACTGTAAATGTGTAGATTTATTTCTGTCCTCTCTGTATTCCGTTCCATTAGTCTCTATGTCTGTTTTGTTCCAGTACTGCATGTACCGGTACTGTGCTGTTTTAATTACTACAGCTCTGTAGCAGATTTTGAGATCAGGTAGTGTGATGCTTCCAGCTTTTTCTTTTTTGCTCAGGATTGCTTTGGGTATTTGGGGTATTCTGTGGTTCCCTATGCATTTTAGGATTGTTTTTTCTATTTCCGTGAAAAAATGTAATTGGAATTTTGATAGGAATTGTATTGAATCTGTGGATCATTCTGGAAAGCATAAACATTTAAAAAATATTAATTCTTCCAATCCATTAACATGGAATATGTTTCCATTTATTTGCATCTTCCTTAATTTCTTTCATCATAGATTTATGTTTTCTAGTGTGTGATTCTTTCACATCATTGGCTAAATTTATTCCTAAGATGATTGTTGTTGTTGTTGTTGTTGCTGTTTAAATTGTTTTCTTAATTTTTCAGATCATTCATTGTTAATTATAGAAATGCTACTGATTTTTGTATGTTGATTTTGTAATCTGCAGCTTTACTAAATTTGCTTATTAGTGCTAATAGCTTTTTAGTAGAGTCTTTAAAGTTTTCTATATATAAATTATATCATTTGCAAATGGAGACAATTTAACTTCTTCCTTTCATCCAAGTTGGGTGCTTTTTTGTTTCTTTTTCTTTCCTAATTGCTCTGGTTAGGACTTTCAGTACAGAACTATGTTGAATAAAAGTGGCAAGAATGTGCACCCTTGTCTTGTTCCTGATCTTAAAGGGATAGCTTTCAATGCTTTTGAATCTTCTCCCTTTTTCTTATCCTAGCTAATAGTTTTGCAATTTTATTTTTTCAAAAACCCAACTCTTAGTTTTGTTGATGTTTTCTATCGTTTTTCTGGTATGTATTTCAGTTATTTCTGTTCCGATCTTTTCTTTCCTTAACTTTGGGCTTAGTTTGTTCTTCTTTTTCTAGTTCCTTGAGATGTAACAACAGGTTGTTTATATAAAATCTTTTTTCTTTTTTGATGTAGGCATTTATTGCTATAAATGTCCCTCTTTGAACTGCTTTTGCTGCATGCCATAAGCTTTTGTATGTTGTATTGCCATTTTCACTTGTCTCAAGTTATTTTTCAATTTCCCTTTTGATTTCTTATTTGACCCAGTGGTTGTTCAAAACCAGTGGAGTTTTAAGAATTTTTCCAGTATTTTTACATTGACTCTTCACTCGACCGTATGATATATGGATTCTTGTCTTCCCCTTTTTACAGATGAGAAAACTGAGGAGGGAGCAGGCTAGCTAACCTGCACAAAGACACACAGTAAAAGGCAGAGCCAGGATTTACACCCAGAGTGTGGCTCCAGAGTTAGGTCATTAAATGATTCTACTCCACTACACATGTCATCTAATCTCCTGCCAAACTTGGGAGGTAGGGTCTGTTATCATCCTCACTTTAAGATGATAAATGAAGCCTCAGAGAGGGGCACACAGCTTGTAAATGACATAGTAAGGCGTAAACTCAGTCCTGTCTGCCCTCCCAGCTCCACACTGTCCTGACTGAACCATTCCAGTGTCTCTGTGTCTGTCTGCACCATTCCTACCTTCTGCAACTCCCTCTTTCTCCCTACTTCCACACAGGTTTTGAAATTCACTGCATCCCAATGCAGATCTCGAAGGGTGATGCAAATGCACCTGCCTTTACCTTTCACAAAGCCTTCCTGACCTCAACTAGAAGAAACCTTTCCTTTTGAATTCTGAAGCCCGGAGAATCCCCTCCACCGCACTCCCCAAGATGGACCCTTGAGAGTTCTGCCTCCTCTTTCCTTGCTGCCTCTACCTTCGCTAATAGGCCTCCCTTCCACACCCTGACTCCTCACACTGTCTGAACCACTCTCAGCCTGATCCTGGTCCCCTTTTCTTTGGTTTGTTTTACCACTTATTGAATTCCTCTTATGTTTGTGTCAGTCCTAAACTGAGGGCTTTACATGCATTATTTCACCCAGCCTGGGAGGCTGGAAATATTAGTGCCCCAGTTTTATAGAGACATAGAGAGGGAAGGTGACTTTCCAAAGATCACACAGTACTTGGAAAAGCTGCACCTGAGACCCTGCCCTGTTTTATATCCTCAGACAACTATCGATATGGGTCTGGATGTCAGAAAGATTTCTGCAGGCACAGATGCCATTACACAAGAGGGTGGCCAGAGCTGTGGAAGGGTTGTGGGTGATCCAAGTGCTCAGAAAGCACCAAGGTCAAGGTCACAGTGGGAGCACTGAGACTCTTCGTGGGGGACTGAGAAAGTTGTCTTGAGGAGAGCCCATGGAGCGAAAGCCTTGGAGCCAGAGCCGGAGTTTACCTGGACAGTAGTGTGGGAAGAGGGGCAGTGGAGAGGTGAGCAGCAGCAGAGGAAATGGCAAGAGGTGTGGTTTGGGATGTGGTCAGGGCTGGAGGCCATGCTCCCACCAACCGGTGGGAGCCTTGAATACCCAAGAGTTTGGTGCCAGTCTCCTCGTGGGTCCAGTGTCTGTGTTGGTCTTCCAGACCAGCTCAGACAGGCTCCTGTGCTCAAATGTGGCTCAGTGAATTTGATGACCTCAGGAGATGAGAAAGAAAGCCAAACCCTTCCCACCACCCCCTGCCTTGGTCGTTTGGAGATCCGATCTCCTCCATGCCTCTGAGCGGTGGCAACACCAGGGACAGTGAGCAGCTTAGCAGGGAGAGTGGGGTCCTTCACTTAGTACATTGTGTCCTGAGCTTCCAGGGCAGCGTAGACTAGTGGATGAAGGAAGGAAGGCAACATCCGGAGTACTCTGGAATCTGGTTTATTAGCTGGGGGTTGGAGTGGCTCTAGGGAAGGACAGTGTTGGGGCGAAGCCTCCAGTCACCCTGTCCCTTCCCGGGCTGCTCCTCCCAACTGGGCCAGGGTAGGCTGAGCTGCTGGGAGCGGAGTACCATGGGCGGCCCTTCCTTCAGGAGAAAGAGCTTCCCTGCTGGGGAGGGGAGGCAGGCAGCGGACAAGCCGCCCTAGCATCCAGTACAGGCAGCGTAGGCACAGATCTCACAGGTGCTCGGGTCCTCGGCGATTTCCTCTGCACAAGAGAGATGGGGCCTCGTGAGAACCAGCTTTCCCTCGCGAGGCGCCTGCCGCCCTTGGCCCAGAGCTTGGATGTCACCACCCAGCCCCAGGAGAATCCCAGCAGGCCCGTACTCTGACCAGCTGGGCTATTTGCCCCAAACTAGGGCTCATAGACTGCTCAAACCAACCAATCAGAGCAGAGATTCCACCAGAAAGAGAAGCAACTAAGACCAGATGAATGGGCGCAGGGCTACCACCCCCACCTCGCAGAACCACATTCCCAAACCTCAGCATTTACAACTTAGAATTGAAGCAGGTGCAGAGCAGACCTGCCAATCAGAGCCAAGCTCCCTAGGCCCACCAATCAGAGCTGAGCTCTTCCTCCAAATCCCATCAATCAGAGCATGTCTCCCCCTCAAGGGCCACCAGATAATTCCCGCCCGAGAGAGGAAGCTGCTCACCCAGCCTCTGGAGCATCTCCTGGGCGTTGGGCTCCTTGCAGAGAGGCTTGAGTTCTTCTGGAAAGTTTGGGTTGCTACAGAGGATGGGAACCACAGGTTCACCAGGCATGGCTCCAAACTTCTTGAGTTTCCCAACCCTGGGCTCCTGGGGCTCCTGGAGGCCTTTGAGCTTCTTCACTGACTCCAGAGAAAAGGAGAAATTTCCATCCTGGAAGAGACAAGCCCAGAGCGTGAGGCCAGGCTGCAGCCTGCCTCCTGGCTGTGCCCCCTGAGCTGGCCCCAGACCAGCCCAGTGGTGCTCGCGAGCAGTGCTGTGGCATATGGGAGCCAGGCGGCCCACTGCGGGGCACTGTGAGGGGCAGAGCTCAGGGCCCACGCCCTGGCTTTGCTCTGTGACGTTGGGCACTCTGGAACCCGCAAGTCTGCATGTTGTATGGGGAATGGAGAAAATGGGTGCGGAGCGCCAGAAACACCATAGGTGCCTAATGAGTAGGAGACAGTGTGCTGATTTTTAGGGAAAGCAAAAGGACCAGCACCCAGGCGTCGTAGCTCCACGTGGCCAAGCCCAGTCTGTCCTTCCCCAGCCTGCGAGCAGTACGGTTGATCACTGGGCCCCCAGCTCCAGCCTGCAGCCTGGTTTTTGTTTGAGAAGCAATAAAAGGCCTCCAGGAATCTGGCTTTGATAGAAAGCAGGGCCCTGCTGGGTGCCAGCCTGGCCTGTCGCCAGCACTGGCACTGGTAGGCATACCCGTCTGTCAGGACCTCCAGGGAGTCCATGTGGTTCTTGGGATCCAGAGGTGCTTTGGCTGAGCATGGAACCGAGGAGTAAGGTCTGGATTTAAATCCATCTCCTGCACTTCCCACGGCCATCTGCCCATGGTTTGTTACAGAGCCTCTGTGAGGCTCAGTTTTCCCCTCTGTAAAATGGAACTAATAATCCCTCCCTTCTAGGTTGATGTTGGGGCCACAGTGAGGGGCTGGGGACACTCAGTAAACTGGCCAACTCCCCACCTTCCCCATATGGTTATTCCTCTTCCCTCCACTGGGGTTCTTTCTCCTCCAAAGTTGAAGGGAAGGGTGTGTGTGGCAGGACTGAGCAGGAGCTCCTTGAAGAAGGCCGAGCCTCGGACACACACCCTCAATCCAGCCCCAAAGAGGGGGTGCTCTCTCAGGGGACCAGCCCTGGGCACGAAGGGCAGGAAGCCAGCTGGGACAGAGTGGGACACAGGACTCACCTGCACGGTGACCCCTCCTGCCAGGGCAGCCCCAGCCCCGAGGAGGCACAGTGCGGAGAGCAGGAGGGCGTTCATGGCTGCAGGGTTCAAGAGAGGGGTGGCTGTTATGGATGCCAGAGTGAAACATCGGGACTTTTAAAGAGGGCAGGTTACTGAGTAACCCGGAAGCCTTTGTCAGTCTCATCTGCTCACCTGTCAGGCCTTATCAGATAAGGCTGGAGAGAGCCCTGGGAGATAAGAGCCTGGGAGGGGAGCCCCAGCCCCTCCCTGAGCACCCACTTTGACCCACAGCCGGGCTGGGTCCTGCATTCATTTGCCAACCAGGTACATTCACTCACGACTGCCCTATGCTGGTATAGGGTCCACAGACCCTGCCCTTGAGGAGGAAGGCCCAGCCACAGACAGTGAATCGCGGGTGATTAGGGTGGGTGACCGGGCTGCAATGGGGGCTGAGCTCTGGAGAATGGGTGGAAGTTTTCTCAGAGAAGGGGCTGAGGGCAGAAGGCCATTTCATGCCGCAGGGACAGCCAGGAGGTGAGACAGTCCTGAAATATTCAGGGCAATGTGGGAAATTCCGCCTGGGGGATGGGGAGGCTGCAGGGCAAGTCAGGGGCTGCTGTGATTGCTGCAGCTTTAAGGAAGCCCTCTCTCTGCACTGCCTGGGTTCAGTTCCACCCACTGCCCAGTTGTGAGGCGTGTGAATTTGGGCCAATGCTTTCCCCTCTCTGAGTCTCGTTGTCCCTTGTGTCCCCTGTGGGGACCAAAAATAATACCTACCTTGTGGGGTAGGTGTAGGATAGATGTTATTGTTTTGAGAATTAAGTAAGGTTTTTAAAACACTTCACTCAATGCCTGGCACACAGAAGGTGCTCAGCAGTGGTCCATTCCTTATTATTTTTAGCAGCCACAGCAGCTCCTGGTCTTCCCTGGCCCCTCTGGTGACCTCCTGCTTGTCTGAGCCACAGGCTGTCCCCATCCTGTGCCAGTCCCCATCCCGTTCAGCCTGCCCTACAGTTTCAGGGTGTCCTTGAGTGAGCTCCTCCCCCACCTTACTGCTCCCCTTGCCCCTGCAGGTGCCATCCCCTTCCACAGCTTTTGAAAGGTGACACTGGAATTGCTTGTGTGTGCCTGTGCCCCTCTAGGCTCTGACCCCATTCAGACTGCACCCCCAGCACAGCGTGCATTCACCATGTGCTGCTGTGAGCAGGAATTCCCCAGGACACCAGAGAAAGGGTAGCCCTGGGATGTCATCTCTCTATTCAGTCAACCTGGCCTGAAGCCAGGACAGCCCTAGGGCAGGAGGTTGGACAGGAATTCCTGGGTGGGGAGAGTCAACACTGAAGAGGGAATTGGAGAGAGCAGGGCCTGACGAGGAGGAAGCTGCAGGGACACGGCCCTCAGGGAGGGGCAGGGAGCTCCTGGCCCAGCTCCCAGGGCAGTCCTCACAGCTGCACTGGATTTCCCACACCTTTCTGGTGAGTGTGTGTGTGTGTGTGTGTGTGTGTGTGTGTGTGTGTGTTGGGGGTGTGTCTGCAGAGATGTGTATGTCTGTGTATGCCAAGGTGTCTGTACATACCCTGTCAGGTGTGTGTAGCCCAAGGTGTGTATGTATGTGTGCATGTGCTGCAGGTGTGTGTGCTGAGGCATGTATGTACACTGAGGAGTGTATTTGTATATATGCTGAGGTGTGTGTGTGTGTGTGTGTGTGTGTGTGTGTGTGTGTGCTGAGGGGTGTGTATGTGCCTGGACATGTATGTGTGCCCACCAAGGTCAGCAAAGTATTTGTGTCTGTGCAAGGAGGTGTGCATATATACATCAAGGTGTGTATTGCCAGTGTGTGTATATACACAGGAGTGTGTGTTTGTGGGTGTGTGTCTGCTGATGTGTATGTGCACTGAGGTGTGTGTGTCTGCTGTGTATGTGCACTGAGGTGTGTGTGATGTGTGTGTATGTGCACTGAAGTGTGTGTGTATACTCATATTACATGCACTGAGGTGTGTGTCTTCTATGTATGTGCACTGTGTGTGTGCTGTGTATGTGCATCGAGGTGTGTGTGTGCTTGTGTATGTGTGTTGAGGTGTGCATGTGCTCATGTATGTGCCCTGAGGTGTGTGTGTGCATTGAGGTGTGTGTGTGCTTGTGTGTGTATGTGCCATGAGGTGTGTGTGTCTGCTGTGTATGTACACTGATGTGGGTGTGTGTGTATGTGTAGTGAGGGATGTGTACGTATGCTAGTGTGTGTATGTGCACTGAGGTGTGTGTATGTGCACTGAGGGGTGTGTGTGTATGTGCACTGAGGGGTGTGTGTGTATGCTAGTGTGTGTATGTGCACTGAGGTGTGTGTATGTGCACTGAGGGGTGTGTATGTGCACTGAGATGTGTTTATGTATGCTGAGCTGAGTGCATCTGCTGTGTTGTGCGTGTGTGTGTGCCGAGGGGTGTGTATACACTGAGGTGTATCTGTGTGCTGAGATGTGTGTATGTGCCTGGACATGTGTGTGTGCCCACCAAGGTCAGCAACATAGAGGCCCCCTGGCTGAGTGCAGGTGGCAGTGAGCACAGGAGTGGGCATGGGAGTGAGTGGGGTTAGGGGAAGGAATGGGGCTGAGGGTCGGTCATGGGGCCTGGATGCTGAGCAACAGGAGGTTGAGGGAGGGAGCTTGGGGGAAGGTGAGGAGCAGGAGTTTCCAAGGCTGGGGTGGGGATGAGCACCAGAGGTTCTGGAGTGTGGCCGAGGTCCATGCTAGACTGGAGCTGGGGCTTGTGGGGACTGGAGTGGGGTTGGGATTTGGGATCCATCAGGGCGGCACTAATGTAGGTTCGTATGAGGGTCGGGTTGAGATGGAGCTGAGTTTGGGCTGCGGTAAATTAGAGTTTGGTGTGGGGCCAAGGGCGCAGTCCAGATTGGGCTGATGTGGTGCTTCTAACTGATGTGGAGGCTGGTTTGGGGCTAGGTCAGGGATCATTGGCAAGACTGGGATTGGAGTCGAGTTTGCAGCAGAGATTGGAGGTGTGGCTGGGCCAGGTTTATGATGGGGGTGTGTGTGCTGAGGCTTAAGTGTGACGCTAAAGCTGGGTTGGGATTTGACTTCCAGTTAAGGATGGGGCTTAGGTGGGGCCACCAGGCTGAGGAGCTGTTTTTCTGACTCACTTTGGTCTTTCCCCTCCCAGGCTGTGGCAAGAATGGGGGTAAAGGGCAGAGGCTTTTGTCCTTGAGCCTCTGTCTCCCACAGCCCCTGGCCAAGGCTTGCCTGCTATAAGGCAGGGATGGAGTAGGGTGGGTTCAGGACTGACATCACTCCACACTGTGGGAAAGAGGAAGTGGCTCCTAGGTCATGCCCTTAGGGTCCTGCCCTACCCAACTCCACCTCTGACCTCTACCCTGGGAAATGGGAACCAACTCCCCTTCCCTTGTTCCCCAAGCCCCTCTGCCTAGTCCAGCCCTAGCTGTGAGTTCAGGCTCCCTCCCCTCTGAACCTCCAGGGTGCTCAGGACCTCAGCAGCCTGCGCCAGAGCTGCTGGAAGCTGGATCTTGGGCTCCTCCCTGAACTCCAAGCTGCCTGCTCCTCACCCCAGCCCACATCCTGAGTCCTCAGCCCCTGATCCCCAGCACCCCAACACCCCTCATTCTTTCCATATGGGTAGAAGGAGGGTCTGAGGCTGTTTGTGTTTCCCACACTCCAAAAGGGCCTTTTGTGGCACTATTTTTCCTAATAGCCTTCCAGGCCATGCCACTTGTCCTGCCTGCCTCTGCCTCTGAAAACCCATCAGGGGCTCCCCAAATCTTTCAGAAGAAAGCCAGCCTCCCGAGGAGAGACATCCAAGATGGCTGATTAGCAGCAGCTCAGGATTGCAGCTCCCAGTGAAGGCACAGGGAGTGAGTGGACGCCACACTTCCAGACAAATTTTTGTTGCCCACTGACCAGGAGATTCCCAGTGAAGGAGCCCCACGGGTCGCCAGCACAACTGTTTTGGCTGGCACAGCTGTTTTGTCAGCGCCCCAGCATGGCGGTTCTCAGTATGGAGTATGCGGGACTGAGTGCCCTTTTAGTTGGCATTTGGAGCTCCAGGAAGGCAGTCGCCCATTCAGTGATTGAAGGTGGGACTGAAGCAGGGAGCCAGATAGGGAGATTCCTGGGCAGAAAAGCACCACGAATCTCAGCACCACAGTTTCAGCTGGCACAGTGCCCCCACAAAAAAACAGCAATTGGAAGTGCTGAGGGTTGAGAGTTTTACAGCAAGCACAGCTGAACCCGGGAAGGTCCAGCTCTGTGGGGGGTGGGGGGGGGCGGGGGGGTATCTGCCAAAGGAAAACTAAGAAAAAGAAAAAACTTCATCACCAACAAGCTGGACGTCCACTCAGAGACCCAATCTGAAAGTCGGCAATTATAAAGACGACGAGTGGGTAAATCCACAAAGATGGGAAGAAGCCAGCACAAAAAGGCTGAAAATACAGCTAGTGCTCGACTTACGACCACGGTCGGGACCGCGGACCGGTCGTAACACGATTTGGTCGTAAGTTGAGTAGGCTATATGTACAGTTGAAATGGTACACGTGGAGATGGTAGTGCTGCCAGAAGCTGGTCCGCACTGTCGTACGCCCAGCCGAGCAACGTTTGCGCTGCCAGACGCGAAGCAGTAGTGGCTAGCAATTGTGGTCGTAAAGTAGAATGGTCGTAAGTTGCATAGGTGGTAAGTCGATCAATACCTGTACCCAAAATCAGAGTGTCTCTTCTCCTACAGGGGATTGCAGCTCCTCATCAGCAAGGGAACAAGGCCTGATGGAGAATGAGTGTGATGAATTGACAGAAACAGGCTTCAGAAGGTGGATAATAAGAAACTTCTGTGAGCTAAGAGAACATGTTCTAACCCAATGCACCGAAACTAAGAATCTTGAAAAAAGGTTTGACTAACGAGAATAGACAATTGAGAGAGGAATATAAGTGAATTGATAGAGCTGAAAAACACAACACGAGAACTTCGCGAAGTATGCACAACTTTTAACAGTCGAATTGATCAAGCAGAAGAAAGGATATCAGAGGTCGAAGACCAACTTAATGAAATAAAATGAGAAGACAAGTTTAGAGAAAAAAGGCTAAAAAGGAATGAGCAAAGTCTCCAAGAAATATGGGACTATGTGAAAAGACCTAATCTATGTTTGATAGGTGTGCCTGAATGTGATGAAGAGAATGAATCCAAGCTGGAAAATATTTTTCAGAATATTATCCAGGAAAACTTTCCCAACCTAGCAAGGCAGGACAATACTCAATTCCAGGTAATACAGAGAACACCACAAAGATATTCCTCAAGAAGAGCAACCACAAGGCACATAATCATCAGATTCACCAGGGTTGAAATGAAAGAGAAAATGCTAAGGGCAGCCAGAGAGAAAGGTCAGGTTTCCCACAAAGGGAAGCCTATCAGACTCACAGCAGATCTCTCAGCAGAAACCCTACAAGCCAGAAGAGAGCGGGGGCCAATATTCAACATCCTTAAAGAAAAGAACTTTCAAGCCAGAATTTCATATCCAGCCAAACTAGCTTCATAAGTGAAGGAAAAATAAATTTTTTGCGAACAGGCAAGTACTCAGAGATTTCGTCACCACCAGGCCTGCTTTACAAGAGATTCTGAAAGAAGCACTACACATAGGAAGGAACAACCAGTAACAGCCATTCCAAAAACATTCCAAAAGGTAAAGAGCATCACCAAAATGAAGAATTTACATCAACTAATGGGCAAAACAGCCAGCCAGCATTAAATGGCAGTATTAAACTCATATCTATCAATATTAATCCTAAATTTAAATGGACTAAATGCCCCAATCAAAAGACACAGACAGGCAAATTGAATAAAAAGCCAAAACCCATCAGTATGCAGCATCCAGACCCATCGTACATGCAAGGATACACAAAGACTCAAAACAAAGGGATGGAGAAAGATTTATCAACCAAATGGAGAGCAAAAAAAAGTAGGAGTTGCAATTCTTGTCTCTGATAAAATAGAATTTAAAGCAACAAAGACCAAAAGAGACAAAGAAGGACATTACATAATGGTAAAAGGATCAATGAAACAAGAAGAGCTAACATTCCTAAATATATACGCACCCAATACATGAGCACCCCGATACATAAGGCAAGTTCTTAATGACTTGCAAAGAGGCTTAGACTTCCACGTAATAATAGTGGGAGAATTTGACACCACGTTGTCAATATTTGACAGATCGAGACAGAAAATTGACAAGGATATCTAGGACTTGAACTCAGACCTGAAATAAGTAAACTTAATAAACATTTACAGAACTCTCCACCCCAAATCCACAAAACATACATTTTTCTCAGTATCACATCACACCTATTCTAAAAGTGACCACAAAATTGGAAGTAAATCACTCTTCAGCAATTGCATAGCATTTCACAGGTTTAAATGAAATATTGGTTGGCTGCTTGTTCATTATTTTCCTCCCTTCTTCCTTCTTGTCTCCATTGTTAAGCACATTTATTGGCATAAAAGAGGTTTTTAATACCCATTTTTAGACTGCATTCTAGCCTGGGCAATAGAACAAGATTCCCATTCTCTCTCCCTCTTTCTCTTCCTCCTTGTTTTTCTCTTTTATTTATTTTTTTTCTTTCTTTCTCTCTCTTTTTCTTTCTTCTTTTCTTTCTTTCTTTCTTTTTTCTCTTAAAAAAAAAAAAAAAGAAAAGAAAGCCAGCTTCCCTTGCCTGGCATTCAAGGCTTTCATGATGAGGCTCCTGCTGAGCTCTCCATTCAACCAGGATCCTGAAGGACTCCCCGGAGGGGACCTGGGAGTAGGGACCCAAACCTGGTATGCTGTGGCTTCAAGGGCTCAGGCTTCGGAGCCAAGCAGCCCTGTATTAGAATCCAGTGTCACCGGCCGGGCGCGATGGCTCATTCCTGTAATCCCATCACTTTGGGAGGCTGAGGCGGGTGAATCACGAGGTCAGGAGTTCAAGACCAGCCTGGCCAACATGGTGAAACCCCATCTCTACTAAAAGTACAAAAATTAGCCGGGTATGGTGGCACATGTGTGTCGTCCCAGATGCTCAGGAGGCTGAGGCAGAAGAATTGCTTGAACTCGGGAGGCGGAAGTTACCATGAGCTGAGATCACGCCACTGCACTCCAGCCTAGGCAACAGAGTGAGAAAGAGAGAGAGAGAGAGAGAGAGAGAGAGAGAGAGAGAGAAGAATCCAATGTCACCATTCAAAAGCTGCACGACTTTTCTGAGCCTCAGTTTCTGCTCTGAAAAAATGGAGACAACAACAGCTAGATTGCAAATTTCAGATTTTCTGGAAGATGGTCCTAACTGACCCCAGCCCCGGCAAGCCTGAGTTAAGACCATTTCTGCTCCTCTGAGCTCCACCAGCCGCCTACACCTTTCCCATCATAAAACTTAACAAATTGTTCGTCTAGCCTACTGCCCTGGGAGTTGCTGAAAGCAGAGACTCGGTCCTACCCGACCGAGGCCCCGGTACTCACACAAGGCCTGGCCCTTGCTGAGTACTGCTGAGTCTTAAAAGAATGAGGCAGGTTGTGGTGTTCGTAACGATCATCACACTAACAACAGCGGCTAACATTTGTCAGGACTTACCCTGTGCCAGGCACTGGCCAAGTGCTTTACAGGTGTGGAAACCAGACTTGCTCCCTAAAGCCCAGCCACCCCTCACCCACTGCCGGAAGCTACAGGGGCTCTGCCCTGCTGTTGGGGCAGCCCGCTGGTCTCTGTGCGGATGCTGATGTTTAATTTTTGAATCTAGGTGATCTCATCATGGTTCCTGTGTGCACATTAAAATTAGGACCACTGAGGCTCAGTCCTCCCATTCCTGCAGGCCCAGAGGCTTAATCTGACCTCAGCAGGAAGGCCTGGAACAGAGTCCAATACAGATCTGTGTAATCGGAAAGGGGTGTGGTCCACAATTCACAGCCTCCTCAGTACGGCTTGTAAATGCGTCTTGGAGGGTGTAACAATCTCTGGTTCCTATGAGAATCCAGAACTGCTTGAGGCAGACATTACAATATATGTGACCCTCCTGATAGCACTGGAAACACCTAAGAAATAACTGCATAACCCATTTTATACGTGGGTAAACTGAAGCTCAGAGGCTGAGAGAGGCTAAGAAAGTATAACTTTCCCAAAGGTGCATAGAGGGCTGCTATGTATAGTTGTATTGGTTGTGCACTGCACAAGGGTACTTGAGCAACAGAGAGCATAAGTGTGGACACAAGCATGGGACTACCTCAGCCTAGAGGAAAGCACAACACTTCACACTCATTGCCAGGTGCACTGGGTGGCAGCTGTGGTCACATAGCTAAAATTCCAGAACAGAATCCAGTTTTCTCTGCCAAAGAAAAGCCTAAACTTTTACTCCATCCATCCAATTCCTCAGCACTGTCTTCCTGGTCCCAAGCTCCTATTTTCTTCTCCCTTCTAGGGAAAAGGAAGAAAGAAGGAGTGGCCACAGAGTCAGACGCTGTAAGGCAGGTCAGTGATGTCCCATTTAGAGGATGAAACGGAGGCTCTTAGAAAGAGTGCTCAAGGTCACACAGAAAGTGGACGGCTGAGTTGGAATTTGAAGCCTCTTGACTGAAGCCCTAGTCCAGGTTTGGGTGGAGGGATCCCTCCCCTACCCTCAGGACCAGCCAACAAGTGGGTCGGCTCTTTCCCTTGATGCTCCAGGGGGCAGCTGGGGAGTGGGCAGGGGGCGTGCCTGGCTGTTTACTCAGCACTGTCATCTCAGAGCCTTGTGGCCTGACCAGGAAGAGGCAGTGGGGAAGCTCCGTTCACCATCTGCTCCCCCTCAGCGGGACAGCAGCTGCAGCCTTCTCCCACATCCCCCAGTCTGCTTTGGGTGTTGGCCACCGAGACCACCTCCCACACCCAAAGGCTGACAGGGAAAGAGAGCACAACTGGAGCTCCCTCCACCTACCCCCAGAGAAGACACTCGAAGAGCCCACAGGCTACAGGGAGGGTAGGGCATGGGCACAGACTCCCTGGGACGAGGGAGAAACAAGCCGAGGCTACAGGTCCTCCTGGCACTAGGTCAGAGAATGCTTGCCCGATAAGGTGGCATTTGCAGCAGGCCTTGATCAGTGGAAGATTTGGACCCATCGCAGGGGGAACCGAGAGGCAAAGGCCTGGCAGCAGGAAACACAGAGGGCAAAGTGGGGGCGGCTATGGTGGAAGCAGAAGGTGTCTCGAGGGCTCATGGGCCAGCAACCCAGAGAAGGCGGCTTCACATACCGGGCTGAGGAGTTTTGTCTTTCACCTGGTGACAGAGGGGAGCTATAAGAGGTTTCAGAGTAGGGGAGGCCTTGATAAGAGTCTTGATTCAGAAGGCGCACCCTGGCACTCGGCGTTGAAAGTGGACTGTGTAGCAATGGCTGCTGCAGGGGTCCAGGAGAGAGGGACGGTGTGTCACCCCTGCCAGTGCCCCAGAAGGCCAGCAGGTGGATTGGAAGGATAGTATGACAGGAAAAGCCACTGGCCTTGGCAAATTGGCAACAGATGGAAGAGAGGGAAGGAGGCAGAAAAGGGAAGACCGCCCTTGCTTGCCATCTGACTCCTCACTGATGGTCTCAATAACACGTTGAGGTAAGTGTTGCATCCCCATTTTACAGGTGAGCAGACTGCGGCTCAGAGAGGGCCTTCTGACTCCAAATTCTGAATTCTTTCCATTGGCTCAAGTATTTTGCTAGCCTGTGGGCCCACAGAGAACATGCAGCTGAGCTGCTCTTCTTGGAGCAGCTTCTGGTGTAGAAGCCTTAGGGTGGCAGGGGAGGGGCTGTCTGGGGTCAGGAGCGGATACAGATCTGGGATCCAGCTCAAAGGGATAGAGGAGGGAGGAGTAAGCCACAAGGACAAATCATGGATGTGATGAGAAAATGGAAGAATTCATTTGTATCAGACCCGCAGGCTTAACCCTGACAGTGCCTGTGAACCCAGCTCTACCCCAGGCAAGTGTCTCCCTCCTCCCGCAAGGTTCCATATGCTAGGGGGAGGAGATAGTGGCTATCAAGTCATCAAATTTGAAAGGAGCCATCTACCTGTTTCCTGTCTTCTTTATGAGCACATAGATACAAAAAGTCCCAGTCAGTATTACACAGGCTACAACAGATCACATGCTCAGCCACAGACACATACTCACACAAGCACACACACAAGGCCTTGCTCACATATGGTCACACACAGTCACACGGAACCAGAGGACTGTTCCAGGAAGGCCTCTGCCTATGAACATCACTCAGGCATGGCAAGGTTGGGAAGTGTCCTTGGACGTCTTTAATGCCATTGTCTGGGACAGGAAGTTGCCTTTCTGACCTTTGGGGGATGTGGGCTGAGAGTGTGCCATCCATCCACCATGAGGCCATCTCAGGCTTGCCTCTGGGGTAGGGTGACCAGAGGGTGCTCAGGCCAGCTTTGGAGTGCTTCAGAAGAGACAGTGTGCCCACAGGAAGAGCAGGCATGCCTAGGGCAGATCTGGGTTCCCATCCTCTTGCCAGCCTTGCTCACTGGCTTTGACCTTGGGCAAATCACTTCACCTGAGTAGGCAATGTCCAGCCATAAAAGGTAATGACACCAACCTCACAAGACACCTGGGTATGCTCACTCAGATAATGACTGTCAAGTGCCAGGCAAGGACCTGGCAAATGTGGCAATAACCATCGTGTTTGTGACAGCCACAGGAGTTGGTGTATGCGTGGAGACAAAGCCTGCTCAGGCTCAGAGGCAGGGCTGGGGAGGGGAAGTGTAGCTGCCCAATGGCAGAGTACGTGGCTGGCTGGACCACAGCCCTCTCCATGCTTGCAGAAACCATGCCAGCCCCCAGCATTAGCTGGCCCCAGAAGAGCCTGAGGAGCCTCAGAGTGTGGGGTTGACAGTGGGCACCTTCTCCCACCTAAGCCCTGAAGCAGGGGAGCCGTAGGCACCAGGAGGCTGGGACAGGGCAGCTGGCTTAAGAGGCAGCTCTAGAGTGAGCCCCAGCAGCATGTGGCTGAGAACTAAAGTCTCTTTGGCTCCCTCCAGCAAGCTCTGACACAGGATAGGAGGACCACAGATTCTAAGGACTGCCTAGTGGAATCCCTACCTTTCTTTGGCGCGGCGGGGGGGGGGGTGGCTGCAGAGAAAGGGAGCATAGCCCCAAGAGTAAAGGAAATCTAAAAGAGGAAAGGTGCACAGCTGGCAGCCCCGCCCCCTGGTGGCCACAGGCACTCACTGCAGCCTCACTGCAAAGCGGCTTTGGCTTTGTTCTAAGGCCCTCACTCTGCCTGGTCGCTAAAGGGAACGGGGCCTGAGCCAGCACAGTATGGTGGTGAATGGTGCAGTCAGCTTACTGTTGCTATTACTATTATTACCTCTACCACTTACAAGCTGGCTGACCCTGGGCAAGGGACTTCATTTCTGTGGCTCTGCAAGATGAAGTTGATGATAACTATCTACCATACAGTTATTTCAAAGAGTAAATATGATAATCCACATCAGGTGCTTAGGATAAGTGATACTAAGTAACAGGAACTTAATAATGAGTAGCTGTCCAATTCCGTACTTCTGCGGTCAGTACTGCTTAGAGGGCACTGCAGGAGAGCTGGGAGCTGAAGCCCTGACCTGGGATTGAATTCTGGTTCTGACACAGTCAATTACCAAGTCTCCGCTTTGCACGTGTTGACTAGTCACATATATTAAGGGAGGAGTACCAGGAGGCAAGATCAAAAATCACTCTTGAAAATCCTTTGGGAAGGCAGCACTTTTGTGGATAAACATGTCTCAGTAAGTCCAGCCTGACCGGTTTTTCTAGTTCTTGGTTGAAGTCTGTCTTGGAGCATCGGAGGAAGCAGGTGGCTTGAATCCAAGGGCACTGCTGCACCAAACACGTCTATCTTTATCCACTGGAATTGTACTCAGTAATTAGATGCTCATGCAGAAGGTACATGGAAGCAAATACCAGTTACAGACTCAGATGTGAGTCTTCCATTTCATACTCAGCGGCACATGTCCATCACAGGTGGATACTCCACTATCACATTAAAATTTCCATTCCTTCTCTCTTTGGCCAAGTGCGTACAACTGAATGTACCTGCTCTGATTCAATGCATTCATGATACAACTCCGTTGTGTCTCACCTCTCCAAAGCTGTTTCCTCTTCTGTAAAATGAGGGCAATAGCAGTACTACATCATCAGGCTATTGTGTAGATCAAATAAGACAACGTGTGTAGGAATCTTAAATCGCTGCCAGGCAAATGACTTTCTTCATTCCCTTCCCCCACATTTTCCCTAACTAGCTGTGTGAAATATGAGCAGGCCCTTCCCTCTCTGGGTCTCAATGTTCTCCAACAACAAAACGTAGGGGCTGTTAGTTGCTTTATAAGGCCCCTTCTAGCTTGAAGCTTTTAGGATAGTGCTGTAATTCTAGGGCATTTATATGCACTCAGACCTTCAATGCATTTGATCTTAGCCAAAAGGCCAAGAAGCGATCAGGCCTTCAATGAATGCAAACTGATGCTAATATGGTTTTTCTAGGACTGCTTTACCCAGCTGATAAGGGTCACATCTATAAACAGCAGCCCTTTGCACACTATAATATGTCAAAACCTTGAGAATTAAACATACATCTTAATCACCTTATTTTTCATTTGATCAGCAGAAGTATACTTCAGCTGCATCTCATATCATAAGGTGACCACATTTAATGCTGCACTTACTTCAGTCCTTCAGAGGCACTCCAAATGACAAATGCTTACCTGTGATGGGAGTGAAGCACCACCTTCCCTCCAAGGAACACATGTGGACACACACATGGACAGTCACTATCCTTTGTTTTGAAAAGCTTCCTTTCTTTAGAAGGTATTGAGGTAAAAGGAAATGAACTCTGGAATTAGGCCTGGACTGAATTATTTCAGCTCCTCTAGCTGTGAGAATTTAGACAGGTTTAACTTTTCTGGGCCTTGTTTCCATATCTGTAAAGCTGACATAGATGTTTCTGGTAGTGTTGTGTGGGTCACGTTGGAAGCAGTCTGAGGCTTTGGGTAGATCATAGGATTGGTGGGAAGGTCCCCCTTCTAGAGTGCGAGGGACTCCAGGATAATCTCATTTCCAGCCACATGACGGGTCTACCCATTGCTTAGCCTCTCTGGGTCCGTGCCACATCGGTGAAGTTGGGACAGCATTTCTCACAGAATTGCTATGCTCAGCACTTGACCAGCAGCCTGGCACTTCTCCCACCTCAACCCACCACCCCTATGCTAGGGTAGCTCCCATGCCTTGCTCAAAGTAATGGTATACATGGCAATACCTCCTCCCAGCTGTCCGGCATCCTTTGAAGACTCAACTTAGTAGGCCATACCTGAAGCCTTTCCTAAACCACTGCCCCAATCCTCAGGATGACCTAACTACTCACCACCAGAACCTTGCCTTACCAGAGCATACCTTTTAGACTCCCTGGGCTGGCATTTGTTACCTATCCTGGGCAAGCCTGTACCCCCTAAAGGGCAGAACTGCGGCTTCCTCATCTCTGGATTTCTCAGGAGAGGGCTTGACACAGAGTATGTGCTCAGCAAATGTTAGGCCCCACTTTCACTTTTTGGAAATAGCTCTGGAAAGCCAGTGCTAGGGATAAGACTGGGGGCAAGGGTAGGGTGTAGGGAGAGGGGAATTCCCTCAGGAAGTAAGAGAGGATTGTGTAAAAGAACATGATGCCTGGAATCAAATGACCTAGATTCACATCTCTGCTCTATCACCTGACAACTAAAGAATCTAGACAAGTCACTATACCTCTCTGAGCTGTTCCCATGTCGTAAAAGGAGGACCACAATATCTCCTTAGCACACAGCACCTGGCACATACTGAGTACCAGTATGCTTTATGTCCCATGTGCTGTTCGAAATATTTAAATGTACTAAATTATGTAAATCTCACTACAACTCTAGGAGGCAGATACTATCCTCATTGTACCGGCACTGCAAATAAGGCCCAGGGAAATTCGGGGACTTCCCCAAGTTGGAGCTAATGAGATGCTCACTAAATGGCAGCAATTACTGTTCTCGGGTAGTAATGCAAGGGACACAATCTCAGTGACCCCAAGGCTCTGGCGTCCTGGCTGTGGGACTTCTGCACCTGGACTAGCTCCATGCTCACTTCCTCAATTACAGCAAACGACAGGGACCAATCAGTGTTGTAAATAGAGTTAACATAATATATTTATTTTAAGTGCCATTCATGCATATCAGTTCTGGCAGCAACAATCCTAATGACACTTGGAATATTTCTTTACAGCACTAAACAGTTACAAAGAATGGTTGCCGTTCATCAGAGGCAAAATATGAAATCGTGCAATAGCAAAACTGTAGAAACATTAAAACACTGTCCAACAGCAGTACAGAGAGCAGGTTGTATCTGCACAAAAAGCCAATGCATTTTCATCACATATATACAATATAGATATATACACATCACCCTCTGAATGAACAATATCAAAATACTCTATTCCATTTGAAATTATCCCCGGATTGATTCCCTCCCACTTCAAAGGACATCTGAGAGACATGTATTTACAAGAACACACATGAATACATTTACATTTCAAAAACTGCCACAAATGCCAGTCGGATTATTCTCCTGGACAGAGTGCCCCCATTTCTTTACATGCATTTATTATTCTTTCCCCCTAAAATCTTCAGTCAATTTAAGCCCAAGACAGAACTTGTTCTGCATTAGCAACTACCATGCGAAATGGCCACTAGAGGGACTCTCTGCACCTCACCAGGTAACCGGCTGGCCAGGGCCCACAGAAAATAACTGTCCTGGGCTCCTGGATCACCTGGATCACAGGAAAGTGGGACGGGTCTGGGTGAAGGCTTTGCCTCCATGGCCATTCTTGGTAAGTTTAAATTCTCATAAAAATATTTATCACTGCAAATCAGTAAATGATTGCCAAATGGGAAATTCGCTTCACACAATTCATAAAATCATCATCAGTGGTTCTACTTCAAATCACTCAGTATGAAACTGCATTCCAATATCCAAATTGTTTAAAGTGCACATTGCTACCCAAGCCATTAAAACAGTTTCAAAACAGCTATTTTGGTGTCTAGAAAACAGTGACTTAAGCAAACCATTGAAAATCACCCCTTTTTTTCAAGCGTTTACTCTGCAGGCTAACATCTCATCTTGCCTCTGATCCTTCTAAGAGGGGCAACTTGGCTGCCTTTCCAGAATCCTCTGATTTTCGTTGATCCAAGGGGCTGGAACTGAGCTTCCTTTTTCATGCCAAGTAGGGTCCAAACAACAGAGAAACATAAAGCTTTTCCCTTTTCCCCAACCTCACCAGCCCTTACCATGGCTGGCTTCCCAGTGATTCATTCAAGGCAACACTCCATTAAAAACACACACACGCGCGCGCACACACTCTCACTCTCTCTCTCTCTCAGCACAAACACAGAAACAAAAGATGTTTGTTTAGTTCAAGAAGAGATTACTCAACCATAGAATCACTAAGGCTAATTAAAGTGATTTTGCATGACTGATAGAGACCAGAGATGCTAAAAAGTAACCAGTAAGCAGTTATTACTCCTTGACTTGATGAAATATATTTCCCCATTAGAATTGACACTTTTTTTTTTTTTTTTGGTCTAAAGAATTCAAAATCTATTCATTAAAAAAGCCCTCATTTCTTCTAGCTTTATCATAGAACTAAGATAATCAGTCCACGCAAACTGTGATATGGTATGAAACAAAACAACGCCACTAAAAAACCCGTAAGAGGTGGGCTGCGTTTCAAAGAAAAGGACCAAATGTCATGCATACACAGACATACAGGACAACAGAAACAGCAGGCCACATATCTAGGCTGAACACTGAAGTAAATAAAACTGTAAGTGGCTCTACCCTCCTTTCAAGACAACGTAGATGAAAAAGATGAGTGGGGAAACTTGCTTTAGAGACACTGCCCTGCTGTTGTTGCCCAAATGGAATCTGATTCAAATCCCAGAAAAAGCTGATTTAACTAATAAGTCTGAATCAGCAGGGATGCTAAGACAGAGAAATGTATTCACATGCCAAAAGGAGTGATGACAGAGAATGACACAATGCCCCTCTGAGTGTCTTATCTGTAAATTATTATCAAGAAAAGTAATTCTGGGCCAGGCATGGTGGCTCACACCTGTAATCCCAACTCTGTGGGAGGCTGAGGCGGGCAGACTGCCTGAGCTTAGGAGTTCACAGCGAGCCTAGACAACATGGTGAAACCCCGTCTCTACTAAAATACAAAAAATTAGGCAGGCGTGGTGGCGCACACCTGTAGTCCCAGCTACTTGGGAGGCTGAGGCAGGAGAATTGCTTGAACCTGGGAGACAGAGGTTGCAGTGAGTCGAGATCACATCACTGCACTCCAGCCTGGGTGACAAAGCGAGACTCCATCTCAAAAGAGAAAAAAAATTAATTCTGTGCTTTCAGATACATTTCTCCTTAATGAACCCAACAGGAACTGAGCATTCACAGAAGATAGCAATAAATATTAAAATAACACTTTTGAATAATAAATACTTAGGTGAACATGGAAGCACTGATTTGTTTAAAGAGCCAAGCAATGTCCAACTTCTTCCTGATCAACAAATGTTAGAGCTGTTGTAACGCAGATTTAGAAAAGCAGACAATGACAAGGTACGATACATACTCTAAAATCCCCCAAGCAGCAAAACCAATTTGGTCAGTTCTTCATGTTGCTCAGGAGCAATATGCCCCTTTAGATTGTTGGAGTGTCAAATTCTGGGTTCCTTATTAGGTAGAACTCATTACCCACATTTCTGAAAAAGATTAAATAAAGGGAACCGGGCTTTGAAAAAAATCTATTTCCTTTCAGTTTCCTTTATCAGTTAAAAGCATCCTGCAGAAAATAGCCTAACAAGGAATAAAAACTGACAATAACTTTCCTTTCACGACATAATAATCCAATTAGAAAAAACTGAAGCCTTTCAGTAATTTTTGTACATATATTTACATGTATGTATCTTTATATAAACTGCTTGCAGCAAAATAGGCTCCGTCTGAAAAATCAGTCTGGCACTTGTGGTTAACATCGAACTGACATCAATACGCAAAAAGCCGTCCAAATCACACAACAGTTAGGAGCTACATAGGGCAGCTGGCAGGGAGACAAACATGTAGTACTTGTTTGGGTCAGATAAAAGCAGTACGTTATCCAGCTAAAATTCTGATTGTCTTCAAAAGTAATTTTGATAACATTGGTAAAGTGATTAGCAAGTTTGTTTTCTCAACTGGATTCTTTTAAACCTTTCCCTTCACTGCGCAGAAAGGTAACGTTAGGGGTCTGGTGTCTTGCAGATACAAGCCCTACACAATTGAATCCCAATCAAAGTCATCCTGGATGTCATCTGGAGGCAGGGAGCGCCGCATCTGGAAGGCTTGGGAAGGCATCATGTGCTGCTGGTTCATGGCTCTGTGATGGCCTGGAAGGAAAGAGGTAGTATTAGCAGTGCCTTGGGTAGAGAAGAAAGTAAGAAATAAACTAACCCCTACCGTGTACTTCCTATATGCCAGGTACACATTATCTCACTAATCCAACCATAAGCCTTCAACAAAGTAGCTCTTATGATCCTCATTTTATAGGTAAGGGGATAGGGTTTAAGAAGATGAGTAAATTACCCAAAGTTACACAAGCAGTAGGGGACAAAGACAGAATCTGAGGTCAGTTCACTTGACCCACACTCCTTCCATTATACCAGGCTGTAGTAAGAAGACACAAGAAAAGTGCTCTTATAGTCTGTTTTGCTCCAGTATGTTGTTTCAGTAACATGAATTGGCTCCCATGAGAATGGTAAACAGAATGAGAATGATGGCAGTGCACCAATGATGTCACACTGGGTCACAATGAATTTTCCCCAACAAGCTAATTTCTGTGTCACCAAGTAACATCAAGTGAACACAGAGGGCATCAACAAGGGAACACAGAAACTAGAAGGAACCACAGCTGAGTACAAAATGCCCACCTTACCATGCTCTTCTTGTACTGGTTTGGCCACGTGCTGTTTGTGCTCCCCAATTTCAGTGCACTGGGCCTGTGTCTCAACCATATCTTGACAGACCCCCTTCTAAACCAACTGCTCTTTTGAATTTTAACTTGTAGATTTCTTTCATTACAAATTATACAAATCCTTTTAACTGTTGTGCAAGTTTTACTGGGTTATTTTTCTAGTACTTTCATTACAAAATTCCAAGTAGTCTGCTACTCATTTTTCTCATAAGCCCTGAAATATTTTCTTGTACAATTATTTAATGCTAAGGTTTTTAGTATATCACAGTATAGGCAAAATGCCTCCATTTAAAAAATTTATTTAATAAAAACTTATAAGTCCCTTACTGTGGGTCAGGCACTAACTTACATGATTCTCATTTAAACCTAACAACTCAAGGAGTTAGGTAGTGTTATTAGCCCCTTTACAAACAGGTAAGCTGAGGTAGGAGAGTTAGGTAGCTTGTCTAACATCACACAGCCATTAAGTAGCAAAGCATGATGATTCGAACACAAGCAATCTGGCTCCAGAGTCTTATTCACCTTATGGTGTCACTTACAAATTACTGGTAAGCACTCACAACAGGTAATATTCTTTTCCCCTTCAGCAAAGGACATATCACTTGGTCCCAACTCCTTCCTTGCTGCTGCCACATAGTTCTTCAAGGTTTAAAATCCACCCCCAACCACATTACCTTTTGTCTTTTCCTCAAATAGTCTAAGTAAAGGATTGTGTGGTATGTGAGAAAACCATAATACAAACATTGGGGCTTGAGTCTTGGTTTGGCCACTCACTAAACTGGGTGGCCTGGGCAAGGCATCTCTCCTTCAGAGCCTCCATTTCCTCATCTAGGTGATCCTTAAGACAGTTTCCAGCTCTAACAATGTGCCCTATTCCTCTGGCTAAATGAAACATATCCTGCATTCAAGAACCTGGTGGGAAAAAGTTTATGAACCAGTAACTCCTAAAACTTACCTTCTCTATAAGATACTTCCCTGGAAACTACAGCTGGGTAAACTCCATAGAAATGAATGAAGCAGAATCTACAGGAGCTACTAAAGCAGCTTCCTAAAGCTTGCTAAAGTCCTGTCAAACACCCTCAACTATGACCCCAGAACTTCTTAGAGAGGCAAGACAATAAATAACTAGAATAAGTAGAATAATTGCATCTTGGGCTAAAAATGACTTCAGGTCCTACAGTCTAAACACCAACTGATGATTGAATCCCTTCAGTAGCCCTAGTGCCAAGTGGTTGTCCAGACACTATCCTCTAGCCCCTCTTAACAGGGAGTTCACTCCTTGAGGCAGCCTCATTCACCATTGGAACAGCTAATGCTTCTCAACATTAAACTCTGGGTACTAATCAACACTCGTGCATACACACACACACACATTACCTGCCATCGTTGTTCCTGGAGTGCTGAGTGCCTGTGGGATATGAGGATAACCAGGGGGTGGCATCACTGAAGGAGGGAGATTTTGCCTAGAATCTATGTACAAATTTCCTAATCAGATTAAAAGCAAAAAGAGGGAAAGCATGTTACCACAAATAAAACAAATGGAGCACTAAAATCTGAACAGGTGCTGGCCTTTTTTTTTTTTTTTTTTTTTTTTGAGATGGAGTTTCAGGGCCGGGCGTGGTGGCTCACGCCTGTAATCCAAGCACTTTGGAGGCCAAGGAGGGCGGATCACCTGAGGTCGGGAGTTCAAGACCAGCCTGACCAACATGGTGAAACCCCGTCTTGAAAAAAAAAAGAGATGGAGTTTCACTCTTCTTGCCCAGGCTGGAGTGCAATGGCGCAATCTCAGCTCACCATAACCTCTGCCTCCCAGGTTCAAGCAATTTTCCTGCCTCAGTCTGCCAAGTAGCTGGGATTACAGGCATGTGCCACCATGCCTGGCTGATTTTGTACTTTTAATAGAGATGGCATTTCTCCATGTTGGTCAGGTTGGTCTTGAACTCCTGACCACTGATGATCTGCCCACCTCGGCCTCCTAAAGTGCTGAGATTACAGGCATGAGCCACCACACCCATCTCAGTGCTGGCCTTTTGAACAGGTGCCAGGCTGGGTATGAGCACACTGGAACTAATGTTGGCGCTGCCACTAGCTGTAAGCTGGTAGGTAAATTATGTCTATTGTTGTTGCTGTCACATACCTCATTACAACTCAAAACTATTTTTATATCCGTTACTTCATCTGACCCTCCCACTAAGCCCCAGGATTGTTATACCCATTTTACAGATGAAGCAACTGAAACTCAGAAAGGCTAACCTGACTTGCCTGAAGACTCATTAGTTTGATAGTGCTAGGACTAGAATCCAGATCTCCTAACTCATGGACTTTTTTTTTTTTTTTTTTTTTTTTTTTGAGACAGGGTCTCACTCTGTCACCCAGGCTAGGGTGCAGTGGCAAGACCTTGGCTCACTGCAACCTCTGCCTCCCGGGTTCAAGTGATTTTCCTGCCTTAGCCTTCCAAGTAGCTGGGATTCCAGGCGTGCACTACTGCGCCTGGCTAATTTTTGTATTTTTAGTAGAGATGGGTTTCACTATGTTGGTCAGGCTCATCTTGAACTTCTGACCTGAAGAAATCCACCTGCCTTGGCCTTCCAAAGTGCTGGGATTACAGGCGTGAGCCGCCACACCCAGCCACTCAAGGACTCTTTCTACACCACCATCTATTTCTTTTATTTCCCTGATGTTCTCACCATCAAAGCAGGCCTAACCATGTGTGCCCTTGTTAATTAACAAGTGCCTGGGAAGCGCAAAGTAACAATAAAGATCTGCACATGTTAAGAGCTACATGAAGCAATGGTGATTAAAAATGTATTATTCTGGTCAGGGCACAGTGGCTCATGCCTATAATCCCAGCACTTTGAGAGGCAGAGGCAGGAAGATCACTGAGGTCAGGAGTTTGAGACGAGACTGGCCAACATGGTGAAACTTGTCTCTACTAAAAATACAGAAAATTAGCCAAGCATGGTGGCACATGCCTGTAGTCCCAGCTACTGGAAAGACTGTGGCAGGAGAAATCACTGGAACCTGGGAGATGGAGGCTGCAGTGGGCCGAGATCGCACTACTACACTCCAGCCTTGATCAAAGAGTGAGACCCTGTCAGAGAAGAGGAAGAGGAAGAGGGAGGAAAGAGGGAGGGATGGGGGAGGGGGGAGAAAGGAGGAGGGGGAGGAGGATGAGGAGGGGAAGGGGGAGGGGGAGGGAGAGGGAGAAGAGGAAAGAATTATTCTGGAGTGTGAGGATGGGAAACATGGATCTCATTCAAATTTTATTTAGTTGTTAAGTTAATGTATTTTCATTGACAAGAGACATCAAGCGTTAACACCTCCTAAATGTCAACTATGTTACATCATAATGCAAAATAGAGAACAAACATGACCCCTCCCCCAATAACTCATGGGGAATGATTATAAAAGTTGTTCACATTATAAGGAACATCTGGAATTTTGGAAAGGCTACTTCCCTAAGGTTATCTAGTATTTCATACAAATTACACTTGAATTCTTGTAATGTTGTAATGAAACTAAAAAACAGTAATAATTTTCTCAGAGGAAATGAAAAAGAGCAGAAAAAAATCTTCCACTTCTATTAAGGTAAGGCATTCTGTATTTGGCTGCTCACAGGTTTTTACCCTCCAGTGGAAAGCCAGACTATCCAGGCTCAAGAGATGATCTAATCCAATCTTACCTCTGTCCATGTAGACAGAGAAACAGGAAAAGAGAGGAAATGAGACAGAACCAGGAACAGAATCCAAGACTTCTAACTCCCTGTCCCTGCCTCCCATGATAACATGCCTTTTATCACTGAAGTTTATAGTCAGAACTGAGCTCTCTGATTGACTATACTGATGATTTAGGAAGAAAGAAAGAGGAGAAAAGTCATATTAAACTACAGCTCTAATACTGGTCTGAGTGATGTGGGGTGGAATCCTGTCCCCAAATGCAGATTGGTCTTTATATGCACGGCTACTGTACTTTCTAAAGACTGCACCAAGTTGGAGGGGCCACACCACTCAGACTAATACGGTCAGTCACACACCTACAAACTCCCTGTCTCTGTCCTTCAAAATCATAGCTCTCATTCTACACATCTTTTGAGTTCATGCCATAATCAAAATGGAAAACTGATTTTTACTGGGAATTAGTCTTTCATCACTTCTCTTTTTATGGCTTTGTAATTCTTACCTTAAAGGCAGGGGGTGTAAGAATTATAGCATTATGACACTAAACAAAGGTCTACGCTAAACAGTCTCAGCTTTCTGAAATTCCATCATATTCCTAACATTTTTACTTTTGTATAGAAATTCCCATTACTTCTCATTTTTCCCATATTCTCAATATAGAGTCTGAATGAGTGTATGCCTGAATTTCCTATGTAAGAAATTAACTTCCAATGCAGTTTCCAAAGATTTTTGAGATTCCATACATTTAGAATCTAGTTCTGAGAATTAAAAATCTAATCACATAATTTATCAAAAACAGGCTCTTTTCATTCAAGAAGTATTTATATATCAGGCACTGCTCAAGGCACTATGGATATAGCAATGAAAAACACAACTCTGCTTTTTTGGAGTGTATTCTTGGGGGTGTTGGGTAGGTGAAAACAAAGTAAATTAAATAGTATGTAACATGCTATGGAACAAAAGCAGACAGAGAGAACAAACAATGCTTGGTAGTGCCATTTAAATAAGATGACCAGGGAAGGCATCCCCCGAGCAGGTGTTTTTTGAGGAAAAAAAATGGAACAAGATGAGGAAATGAGTCATGTGTCTATCTGAGGGAAGACCACTCTGGACAAAAGGAAACAGCAAGTACCAACCAGCAAGTACAAAGGCCCTGGTCAGGTCAAGTGTGCTACCTAGCGTGTTCAAAGAACAGCAGGAAAACCAGTAGTGCTGGAGCACAGGGGTTGGGGGTAGAAAGCAGGAGACAATATCAAAAATAATGTGGGATCAGATCATACAGGCCATTTGGGCCATAGTAAGAACACTGGTCTTTACTGAGAAAGATGGAGGATTTTGGGCAGAAAACAGACATGACATGATCTGATCTGTCTTGCAAAATCCCACTTAACCTACAAAGTCCAGCTTAAATGTATTATCTTCTATGATAATTTTCCACCTTTCCAAGAGAAGTATGTACCCCTTTCTCTGAATTCTTACAGCACTTATACCCTATGGACAAATGGAGCCCTTGACATACTATATTTCTTGTTGGACCTGTCTCAACCATTAGGCTGTGAACTCTTTGAGACAAAAGCTATTATAGGAGTCATATCTTTATTCTCAGTGCCCAATACACAACTAGACAAAGAAACGGTATAAATAAGTGTGTGCTCAATGACTGCATCCCTGCCTGTATTTAATGACCTTTAAGCAAAGCATCAAATTAGAATAGTATAGCCAGAAGACATTAACAAATTATAACCACAGGTAAAAGGATTTAGGAAAAAGATGTCATATACTGTGTTCTATAACATCCTTCTGTCCTTCGTCCTTCTACACTAGCACACTACACCGCTAATTTCTGGAGTCTGTAGGAAGCTCAAAGAGGTGTTCACCAAAAGGGGAGTCCTTGAAGACGGGAATGATAGGGAAGGTTTAAGGAAATGGATAGGCTATATTCTGGAACTCAAGACCTACACCTAAATGAATTTTATAACTTTGGGCAAGTCATTTTATCTCCCTGGATCACAAAGTCCTTATTGTTCAATAAAGGGATAAAATCAACAGCTAAGAAAATATGGCAAAGAATTACTGAAGTGTAGAGATGAGGGAAGTGAAAGATCTGAATGGATGTGATATATAGGGATGTAAGAAAGAGAAAAAAGTAATGACAGAAAGACACTGGCACTTAAAACAAGAGGAAGCAGGTTGGACATGTAAAAAATATCTGAATATTTGTGAACAGACATCAGCAAGCATGAAGTGATGAATACTTGGGGCACCATAATTGATGAGAGAACAACTGTTGTCAGAGGCCAACATGGCTTGCATGAGTCAGAAGGAAAATATAAAAGGAGAGTGAGAGTAGAAACAGTCGAATAAACACTGAGGAAAAACTATCATTTTCTACCTTTGGTAAGGCTGTGACTAGAGTAGCACTGAGAACCATGAAGGCGTCATGGGACCCTAGAGAGGAGGAGGGCCCTGGCAATACAAAAGAGATGACAGAAAAAATTAACAGAATCACAGAACACCACAACAAATAACCTAGGTCAAGTATCAAGAAGAGATGACTACAGAAGTCTAGGAACAAAGGGCTTTAGGAAAGTCACTCAGGATGTCAGTCTAGAAAGAATCCAGAAGGAGTGTCTGGGCACACTGGACAGCAGCAGATGAATAGTGCTTTTTCCATAACAAAACTACCAAGTTCCAAGACCAAAAGGTACAGGCACAAAACTGAAATTCACCAACATGGGAGCTACTGGCTAACACGTATGCTGGCTTTTGAGATTGCCGCCTTTTTTTTTTTTTTTTTTTTTTTTTTTGAGAAAAAGCCTCCCTCTGTCACCCAGGTTGGAGTGCAGTGGCACAATCTTGGCTTGCTGCAGCCTCCACCTCCCAGGTTCCAGCGATTCTCCTGCTTCAGCCACCCAGGTGGCTGGGACAGGCACGCGCCACCAAGCCCAGTTAACTTTTATATTTTTAGTAGAGATGGGGTCCCTTATGTTGGCCAGGCTGTCCTCGAACTCCTGACCTCAGGTGATCCACCCACCTCAGCCTCCGAAAGTGCTGGGATTACAGGAATGAGCCACCACACTCAGCCAAGATTGCCTTCCTCTAAGACTGACACCCATCTTCTTCTACTTGTCCTGCCTGAGTCAACAATCTATGAGCAACAGTTACTTATCCCCAAACAGGCAAGACTAGTAATACATACATAAGCTATTTAATTTCACTTAGCACTTTTTCAGACTGAAATGGTTAGAGATGGAGTTAGCAAAAGAAGTGAACATCATGACAGCATGCAGAAGCAACAATTTTGGATCAATACAGAAAGAAAAGAAGAAAGGAGAAAAAAGGGGCAAAAAACAGAGAGAGGTGGTATACCTGACCTGGTCTAAGAACGTAAAGCAAGTTGGAAAAATGAAAGCGATATATCCTGAAAGGAACAAACTAGGGGCTTAGAACCCATCAGAGAAACAAAGAAGATAGGCTGTCTATCTGCAAGAAAAGATTTTAAAAAATGAAATGGAAGAAGGGCACGTAAATGAGGATACCTGCTGAATTACAAAGATCTTGATGCTTAAAAATGAATATACATCAGAAAAATACCAAAAAGAACTAAAGGAGAGAGAGACAAAGAAGCTAAAAAGTTATCAAAAACTAAATTTTAGTGTCTGGCACAGAGGGCAATCAGCCAGGGACTCAACAAGGCCCTTGTGTGGATATAATTTACTGAATGAATAAGTTACCAAAATCAAATGACTGAAAGTTTCAGGCAGGGTAAGCTATTCAAAATGGCTTAGGGAAAAGCTATTCAACATGGAAGAAGAAAAGATAAAAGATTTCCACTACATCAAAGGATACAGAAAAATTTCATTTAAAGAAAGACACAGACTGATAAGCTTGACAACATGGGTGGACAAAAGATGTGAAATAAGATAGGATAATGGTGAAAGGAAGCCACTCAGGATAGAGAAGAGAGAGCTTGTTGGCATAAAATGTAAAATCAATAGAACATACAGAAAAGAAGTAAATTTGACAATAAGGCAAGGAATTAAGATGAGGAGAGAAGTAAGTTGAATATGAAATTCCTACAGAAAAACATGGGCACTGCAATCAGAGTAGAAGACATGGCTACAAGGGTAAAGAATAAAGGAAGAAAGTGAGATTAAAAAAATAAATAGGAAAGACTTTGAGTCTAAGGTAAACCATCAGTGAGACTATTTTCCATTACGTCTATTCTTCAAACACTTTGAATTGCTGAATTTTAACATTCTTAGGAAATACACAAGACACATGAAATCTGTACAAATTTAATTTCATACCTATGTTCGTATAAAAATGTAAGTAACTTCAATATATTTGTTTGATGACTTAGTAAAAGGTTAACGATTACAACAGTTAACTGTAAATAATAAAGCAATCATATAAATCACAACAGCAAAACACAGTCTCTTTACCTCAATTTTTCTAAGTTATGCCCTATATATAAATTATTTGCTTTCATTCATTTCTTATAAACAAAAATATGTAAACAGATCACTGTCACCATTAGTATCAAATCAAGTTAAGATAGTTACTAAATTTCGTATGAATGGGAAAATAAGAAAAATTAAGAAGATAACTAATACCATACCTGTTCCAATGTGTTGGGAAGGTTTTGTTGGATGCATGGCACCATGACAAACATTTTGCTGAACATTACTCTGTGAATGAATAAGGCCAGTTTGTGTAAAGAACTGATTAAGAGAAGAACAGAGATCAGCAAACTGAACCTGATCTAAAGACCAGTTCTTGAGATCTGCCTGTCTCATACTCTCCATCAGACCTATGAGGAAAGCATTAAAAATATGTTAGCACAGTTCTGCAATAAACATTGCAAGGAAAATAGCAAGACATAACTTTCTTCAGCCCTCAAAATTTCCACTCACCCTACTTTATAGTAGTGATGTGCCCACACAATAAAGAATTATCTTTTTAAATTATTCAAAGCCCAATTATTTTAAATGTAGCCAAATTTCGTTCAGAACTTGCCTGTGACCCTCTGCTTTAACAAATAGCCAAAATTACTCTAAATTTTACAAAATGTTTTTAAGCATACTACCAACTTCAAAAGAAATGCTATATAAGATGTTTCTCTGTACTACAAAGAAAGTTATAATCCAGAAGAGAAAACAGGATCATATGTATTTGGTTATATCAAAAAGAACCAACACTCACCTTGAAACTGTGAAAGGTCTACATCTGACCAATTAACACTGCTGGCAATTCGACAGCTTTCTTTTAGCATATCAAGTGTTGCATACCAATCATTTGAAACACCTATAAAAGTAATATTGACAACAGTGTAAATCCTGGAGAGTGAACGGGTGAAGAGTGGTAAGGAAAAATGATGAGCTGGCCTTATTCCTGAAATTGGGCGATCCTTGTCCAGTATTACAGGGGGATTTGTACCCATTATACCATGTGTTGGGCAATTTGCTCTGTGAGACAGGCAGAAAAGGTATTATTTCTCTCCTCCTTTTACAAGTAAAAGCAACTGAACCAAAGAGGTGACATAACTTAGCAAGGTCATCATGATGAACCTAAGACTTGAACCCAGGTCTTCTTAACTTCTAGTCTGGCAGCTTCCAAACTGCCATGTCACCTAGTAGTATCAAACTTGATACTGCTCTTTACACTATAGTATCAATAAGTAAACAGACGAGAAATGTAATGCAAATCAGTATTTTCCCCTTTGTGAAGTTCATTTTCCTGTCTTGTTTTGACCTTTAAAGATATGCTCTTCAGAACTTAGAGAGGGAGGTTCACATATAGAGGCAATGCACAGTATAATTTAATGCAATGACTTAAGGCAGATGGATTAGATCATATAGGAAGAGTAAATGCTTCTTCCAAGGCAACCTTAGGAGAAAAAATTTAACACAGTTCCCATGCCAGGCTAGTGAAGGAAGAAGGGTAAGATCTCTGTAAGAAATGCTGAGGAGGTCGATCCAAGATGGCTGAATAGCAACAGCTCTGGAGTGCAGTTCCCAGCAAGAACAATGCAGAGGGTGAGTGAACACTGCATTTCCAAACAAGTTATTACTACCCACAGACCAGGAAATTCCCGGGCTGAAAAGCACCATAAGTTTCAAGCATGGTTGTTTCAGCTGCTCCACACAAAAACTCACACAAATCTGGGTGGCCGTTTCAACTGGTGCCTGGGGCACCTGGAACGCCTGGGAGACAGAACTGCCCACTAAACTGAAAAAAAGGGGGGCTGAAATAGGGAGCCAGGTGATCTGGCTTGGCAGGTCCCATCCCCACAAAGACCAGCAATCTGAAACGCTCTGGATTGAGAGTTTTGCAGCAAGCGCAGATGGACCTGGTCGGTCCAGCATTGTTGGGGCAAAGGCATTCACCACTACCGAGGCAGTCCACCACTAACAAGACAGTCTGCCATTACTGAGGCAGTTCTAACTATGCCTCTATAAACAAAACAGCAAGGAAGTTCACACAGCAGCTAGGCAGAGCCCATGGCAGCTCAGCAACATCTCTGCTGGCAGACCATGACTAGGCTACCTCCTTGCTGGACAGGACAGCTCTGAAAAAAAGGTAGCAACATGTCAGGAACTTATAAATGAAGCCCCACCTTCCCAGGACAGAACACCTGGGAAAAAAGGCGGTTATAAGTTCCACTGCAGCAGACTTAAACGTACCTGCCCAGCATCTCTGAACAGAACAACGGAGCTCACAGATCAACACTTGAGCTCCTATAAGGGACAGACTGTCTCCTCAAGCAGCTCCCTAACCGCCATATATCCAAAGAGTCACTTCATAAAGGAGAGCTCAGGCTGACATCTGGCGGGTAACCTTCTGGGAAAAAATAAAAGAAGAAGAAACTGGCAGCAACCCTTACTGGTCTGCAGCCACCACAGGTGATCCCCAGGCAAGCAGGGTCTACAGTGGACCTCCAGCCGTCCTACAGCAGAGGGGCCTGACTGTTAGAAGGAAAACTAAAAAACAGAAAGAAATAACTTCATCATCAACAAAAAGGACGTCCACTCAGACCCCATCCGAAAGTCACCAACTACAAAGACCACAGGTAGATAAATCCACAAAGATGGGAAGAAACCAGCACAAAAAGGATGAAAACACCCAAACCCAGAACGCCTCTCGTTCTCCAAGGGATCACAACTCATCACCAGCAAAGGAATAAAGCTGGATGGAAAATGAGTCTGATGAATTGACAGACACACACTTCAGAAAGTGGGTAATAACAAACTTCTCTGAGCTAAAAGAACATGTTCTAACCCAATGCGAAGAAACTAAGAACCTTGAAAAGAGGTTTGACCAAATGCTGATGAGAATAAACAGCTTAGAGAAGAATATAAATGACTTAATGGAGCCGAAAAACACCACACAAGAACTTTGTGAAGTATTCACAAGTTTCAGTAGCCAAATCGACCAAGCAGAAGAAAGAATATCAGAGACTGAAGATCAACTCAGTGAAATAAAACAAAAAGGAAAGATTAGAGAAAAAAAGTGAAAAGAAATAAACAAAGCCTCCAAGAAATATGGGATTATGTGAAAAGATCTAATCTATGTTTGATAGGTGTACCTGAATATGATGGAGAGAATGAATCCAAGCTGGAAAACACTCTTCAGGATATTACCCAGGAGAACTTCCCCAACCTAGCAAGGCAGGCCAATATTTAAGTCCAGGAAATGCAGACAACATCACAAAGATATTCCTGAAGAAGAGCAACCCCGAGAAACATAATCATCAGATTCACCAGGGTTGAAATGAAGGAAAAAATGCTAAAGGCAGCCAGAGAGAAAGGTCAGGTTGCACACAAAGGGAAGCCCATCAGACTCACAGAGGATCTCTCAGCAGAAACCCTACAAGCCAGAAGAGAGGGGTTAGGGTTGGAATGGAAATCATAACAGTATCTCAGACCACAGTGCATTAAGTTAGAACTCAGGATTAAGAAACTAACTCAGAACCACACAACTTAATGGAAACTGAACAACTGGCTCTTGAATGTTGACTGGATAAACAATGAAATGAAGGCAGAAATAAAGATGTTCTTCAAAACCAACAAGAACGAAGACACAACATGCCAGAATCTCTGGGACACATTTAAAGCAGCCTCTAGAGGAAAATATATAGCAATAAATGCCAACATGAGAAGCAAGGAAAGATCTAAAATCAACACCCTATCATCAAAATTGAAAGAGCTAGAGGAGCAAGATCAAAAAAACTCAAAACCTTGCAGAAGACAAGAAATAACTAAGATCAAAGCAGAACCGAAGGAGATCGGAACACAAAAAACCCTTCAAAAAAAATCAATGAATCCAGGAGCTGGTTTTTTGAAAAGATCAACAAAACAGACAGACCACTAGCCAGAGTAAAAAAATAGAAAACAGAGAAGAATCAAATAGATGCAATAAAAAACTATAAAGGGACTATCACCACGGATTCCACAGAAATACAAACCACCATCAGAGATTACTACAAACAACTCTATGCACACAAACCAGTAAACCTGAAAGAAATGGATAAATTCCTGGACACTTGCACCCTCCCAAGCCTAAACCAGGAAGAAGGTGATACCCCGAATAGACCAGTAACAAGGGCTGAAGTTGAGGCAGCAATTAATAGCCTACCAACCAAAAAAAGCCCAGGTCCAGATGGCTTCACAGCCGAATTCTACCAGACATACAAAGAGGAGCTGGTACCACTCCTTCTGAAACTATTCCAAACAATCCAAAAAGAGGGAATCCTCCCCAAATCATTTTATGAAACCAACATCATCCTGATACCAAAACTCGGCAGAGAGTCAACAAGAAAAGAAAACTTCAGGCCAATATCCATGATGAACACAGATGCAAAAATCTTCAATAAAATATTGGCAAACTGATTGCAACGGCACATCAAAAAGCTTATCCATCACGATCAAATAGGCTTCATCCCAGGGATGCAAGGCCGGTTCAACATACGCAAGTCTATAAACGTAATCCACCACATTAACAGAACAAAAGACAAAAAACACATGATTATCTCAATAGATGCAGAGAAGGCCTTCAACAAAATTCAACAGCCCTTTATGCTAAAAACTCTCAATAAACTAGGCATCAATGGAACGTATCTCAAAATAATAAAAGCTATTTACAACAAACCCACAGCCAATATCATACTGAATGGGCAAAAACTAGAAGCATTCCCTTTAAAATCTGGCACTAGACAAGGATGCCCTCTCTCACCACTCCTATTCAATATAGTATTGGAAGTTCTGGCCAGAGCAATCAGGCAAAACAAAAAAATAAACGGTATTCAATTAGGAAAGGAGGAAGTCAAATTGTCTCTATTTGCAGACAACATGATTGTATATTTAGAAGACCCCATCGTCTCAGCTCAAAATCTCCTGAAACTGATAAGCAACTTCAGCAAAGTCTCAGGATACAAAATCTATGTGCAGAAATCACAAGCATTCCAATACACCAATAACAGACTTAAAGAGAGCCAAATCAAGAATGAACTGTCATTCACAATTGCTACAAAGAGAACAAAATACCTAGGAATACAACTAACAAAGGATGTAAAGGACCTCTTCAAGGAGAACTACAAACCACTACTCAAGGAAATAACAGAGGACACAAACAGATGGAAAAACATTCCATGCTCATGGTTAGGAAGAATTAATATTGTGAAAATGGCCATAGTGCCCAAAGTAATTTATAGATTCAACGCTATCCCCCATCAAGCTACCTGTGACCCTCTTCACAGAACTGGAAAAAACCACCTTAAACTTCATATGGAAGTAAAAGAGAGCTCACATAGCCAACACAATTCTAAGCAAAAAGAACAAAGCTGGAGGCATCATGCTACCTGAGTTCAAAGTATACTATAAGGCTACAGTAATCAAAACAGCATGGTACTGGTACCAAAACAGAGATACAGACCAACGGAACAGAACAGAGGATTCAGAGGCAATGCCACACATCTACAACCATCTGATCTTTGACAAACTGTACAAAAACAAGCAATGGGGAAAGGATTCCCTGTTTAATAAATGGTGTTGGGAAGGCTGGCTATGTGCAGAAAGCAGAAACTGGACCCTTTCCTGACACCTTACACATTAACTCCAGATGGATTAAAGTCTTAAACATAAGACCTAACACCATAAAAACCCTAGAGGAAAACCTAGGCAAAACCATTCAGGACACAGGCATAGGCAAGGACTTCATGACTAAACACCAAAAGCATGGCAACAAAAGCCATAATTGACAAATGGGATCTAATTAAACTTCAGAGCTTCTGTATAGCAAAAGAAACAATCATCAGAGTGAACCAGCAACCAACAGAATGGGAAAAAATTTTTGCAATCTACCCGTCTGACAAAGGGCTAATATCCAGAATCTACAAAGCACTGTAACAGATTTACAAGAAAAAAACAAGCCCATTCGAAAGTGGGCAAAGGACAGGAACAGACACTTTTTTCAAAAGAAGATATTTATGAGGCCAATAAACATATGAAAAAATGCTCATCATCACTGGTCATTAGAGAAATGCAAATCAAAACCACATTGAGATACCATCTCACGCCAGTTAGAATGGCAATCATTAAAAAATCTGGAGACAACGGATGCTGGAGAGGATGTGGAGAAATAAGAACACTTTTACACTGTAGGTGGGAGTGTAAATTAGTTCAACCATGGTGGAAGACAGTGTAGCAATTCCTCAAGGACCTAGAAATAGAAATTCCATTTGACCCAGCAATCCCATTACTGGGTATATATCCAAAGGATTATAAATCGTTCTATTATAAAGACACATGCACACGTATGTTCAATGCGGCACTGTTTACAATAGCAAAGACCTGCAACCCCCCCCAAATGCCCATCGATGATAGACTAGACAGGGAAAATGGGGCACATATACACCATGGAAGACTTGGCAGCCATGAAAAACAATGAGTTCATGTCCTTTGTAGCCACATGGATGAATCTGGAAACCATCATTCTCAGCAAACTGACACAAGAACAGAAAAACAAACACCACATTTTCTCACTCATAGGCGAGTGCTGAACAGTGAGAACACATGGACACAGGGAGGGGAGCACCACGCACTGGAGTCTGTTGGGTGGGAATAGGGGAGGGACAGCAGGGGGTAGGGAGGTTGGGGAGGGATAACAGGGGAAGAAATGCCAGATATAGATGACGGGGTAATGGAGGCAGCAAACCACATTGCCATGTATATAGGTATACAACAATCCTGCATGTTTTGCACATGTACTCCAGAACCTAAAGTGCAATAAAATAAATATATTAAAAGAAAAAAAAAAAAGAAATGCTGATGAATCCAGGTCAGGGCATTTCTAGTCAGAATTGGTACCCTCTGGTATAATGCCATCAGAAGAGTTTAAGACTCCACAGTCTGTCTGTCAGCAAAGCAGTCGTTAGAGGCCACACAGCAAGAGTTAACCTCAATGATGTCTCAGTGCTGAATGGAGGAAGAAAATTCTCCATTAAGTGACTGCTGTCAACCCACTCTGCTTCTAGGATCATCCCTAGATGGATAAAAATAAAGACCAATAAAAAGGGTTGGATGGTTTGTTTTTGTCACATCAAGGCAACTCTCATCTATATCAACTACTGGCTATTTCATTACAAAATTCTGCCAATTAAGGATTTTTTAAATAAACAATCAACTAGAGACAACATAACCCTGCCATGAAGCAAGTCATAATTTAGGGAATTTGTTGGGGGCTGGGAGATGATTAAATTAATGCCCCAAATGAGCCACAAACATGCAAGTCTACCAGACTCAGATCCTTTAGTTCAAGAAGAACTTCAAGGATAAGGAAGCCAAGGTTCAAAGGAATTACATAATTTAAGTCACTTAGGTAATACAACAGCCAAAGCAGTGCTAGAATTCAGATCTCTTGAGGTAAACAAAACTCAGGCAGTCAAAAGGTCAGGGTAGGAAAAAGGTTAACTGAAATGAAATTATGACCAGGAACTTGCCATGTCTAACGTGTTGTTGTGGGTGGGAGGAAAGGGAGGCTCCTTTAATAAATACTGACTTGGCAAATAAAAATAAAGCAAACTCTGCGGAGAATGGGTGAAACCCTATCCACTTGGTAAATGTCCACTAATTTTAGTCTTTTTAGAATAACTGGTGTTACAAGCTTTGAAATCAGACATGTCAGGATATAAACCCCAGTTGTACTGCTTACCACAGTGTGATCTTAAGCAAATTACTTAAAATTCTTTTAGTTGCCCTTTTCCTATACATAAAATGTAATCTATACTTGGTTTGGGAGGATAGCATAAGATAACGTATCTAAATTGACCAGTACATAATGGGCACTCAGACCACTTCCATTCCCTCTTCCGTCCATTCCTTCCTTATTAAAGACAATCTGCGCAGACTCATCTTATAAGAAGAAATGTATAATTCACAGAGAGGAATTATTACAGCCACAATGATTATTCCTAACTTCCCAAGGTAGAAGTCTATTTTCCTTCTCTGGTAAGCTACCATGTGTGTAACAGAACACTAAGGGCATACCATGGATTGTTTTCAGCTCTAACTGTACTTGTTTCTCCCTGGCAATCATTAGACTTGAGGGAAAAAAAGAGTATATTTAGAGAATCAGACTTGTACTGACACTCAGTCTCTACTTATTAGTCAATCCCTAAAATCATATTAAGAATAGACTTAAATTTCTGAAGAACATACCAACATTCAAAGATACACAATAATGATTAACTGGTAAGAAAAGAGTTTAAACTGTTATTACATAAGTTTTTCTCTAGGCATATATCTAAAAATCATTTCAAGGTGTTTAAGAAATATCTCATCAAGGTAGGATCCATATACAATTTTCAATTTTATTCCAGAGCCTACTTAGAATTAGCAACTAGGCAAACAAAATCAACTGTTAAACAAAAAATTAAAATATTTATTTGATAGATTTTTAAAATATGCATTGAATTTTGTTTGTTGTTATGGTAAAACAACAAGAAAGAAAAAATGCTATGAAGATGGCTTTAATTTCAGATTTTGGCCCCCAAATAACTTTATGAGTAACTGTGGGACAGAGAAGGAATGTGACATTAACACTTATCAAAGACTTACTAGGCTCCAGGTATACTAACTTCTACACTTTTTTTGTGGGGGGGGGGCGGGCAGCACAGGCAAAGTCTTACTCTGTCATCAGGCTGGAGGGCAGTAGTGCAATCTCAGCTCATTGCAACTCCCGCCTCCCAGTTTCAAGGGATTCCCCTGCCTCAGCCTCTTGAGTGGCTGGAACTATAGGCGTGTGCCACCACACCTGGCTAATTTTTTGTATTTTAGTAGAGACAGGGTTGTACCATGTTGGCCAGGATGGTCTCGATCTCCTGACCTTGTGATCCTCCCACCTTGGCCTCCCAAAGTACTGGGATTACAGGTATGAGCCACTGCACCCAGCCTGCTATATATTTTTATACGTTACCTAATTCTCCAAAAGAACTTACATTATTTTTTCCATTTGGTAAATAAGGAAATAGCTCCAGAAAATTTTAAGTATGATAAGTAAAGTTACAATATAAGAGACAGTATGCACTATTTAAAGCTCATTTTCTTGATAATAGTCTAAGTACCTAAAATAATGGTAAAAACTTTCCATCAGTAAATAAGAACCACCACTGTCTAGTATTTAAAAATCTTCCCTCTAAGATAAAAATCTCATTAGTGATATGGTTGGTAAGCAGACAGCCAGGCAAACTGAGGGAAAGACTTGCACTCTGCAAGACTCTAAGAGGCTCCATTTACCTTAGCATCTATGTCCATGGCACTCCTTTGGAGCTCCACAGTGTGAAGACTGCCTGGCCTGCAAGCAATGTCAGTTAAGTACCTCACCACAAACCGTCAAGACCTATCTTGAGAGCAACAGATTTTTTTTTCTTAAGTGGGATATGAGAACATTTTCTTCCTTTGCAACCTATCATTCTGAGATGAGATACTTGGCAGGAATAAGCAAAGAAAAGGAGATCATTCAAGAGTATAAAAATACAAAGTACTAGTCTAGGCATTTCTTATTTGTATTTTCAGTATGATCCTCATGACAGTACTGTATACTAGAATATTTTAGCTCCATTTATGTAGATAATAAGGCTAAAAGAAGTAAGTAACTTGCCCAAGGTCATAAGAGCCATAATGAGGATTCAAATACAGGTATTTTCCAACATAAACCTATACTTTCTATTCTATACCACACTGTGTCACAAGAAGAGTGTAGACTGCGTCTCATTCTCCTTTCAAATGCTCACGAAAACACTTTCAATGGGCAGAAGAACAAAATAAGAGTTAAAAGCAAAACCTGCAAGGGTTGCTGGGTTTGCCCCCATGTTGCTACAAGAAACTTTAATCAAGAAAATCACCCGTCAGTCTATGAATTAAATGAGTTACAACTATAGGATTATAGCAAGGAAACACACACACACAAACGGATGAAAAGAGGCTTTGGTAGCAAATACTACATGACCCCCAAATAACAAAGGGCAGATCCTGATTCACAGTTAGCCAAACACAAGCCAGGAGACGAAAACTTACCAGAATTACAGGATACCTGTTGTGGGGGTGGCGGTGCCTGATGTGTTAACGTCTGATGCTGATGGTTCGGATGGTGCTGTATATGTTGATGTGGAGAGGCATGCTGGGGGTGAGGGGACTGGAGCTGGCTGTGTTGCTGTGCGTGTGGTGCTGGGTGCGGGGAACGCTGCGGATGCTGCGGTAAACCATGTGGTCGATGGGGCGGATGTGGAGACGGCTGTGTGTGCATCTGGGGGTGAGACAGTGAGACTTGTGCAACCGAATTACTGCCCGTGGTGTTGAGGCCACTCCCATGACTGTTGGAAACGCTGCTTTGGTTGCTGTGTGGGTGAGTGCTCACTGTACTGCTGGGAGAGTGCTGATAGGAACATGAAGTGTGCGACTGCTGGGAAGACTCAGGAGGGATGTTCATCAAACCTAAAAACAGTCAGAGAAAGCAAGAGCACTTATGGTCAGATTTCAGTTGTATTTTATGACAAACATTTGCAAAACTGTTAACATAAGAAAAGCATAGGATGCCAGGAAGCAACACTGTTTCAATTTAACAAATGCTTATGGAACATCACTACACTAGGCTCTGGGGTTATTGAGAAGATAAATATAATTGCCCAGCCTCAAGTGGAAGAGACAGACATTTAACAAGGTTATGACCAAAAACATAAGTACTAAAGCTAAAGTATACAGAGGATTATGAAAAGTTTGCTCCTTGTCTGTTCAGCTAGGAGGAGGCTCAAAATATAGAGAAGTCTTTTGGGGGTGGGAGGCAGAGTTTTGCTCTTGTTGCCCAGGCTGCGGTGCAATCTAAGCTTGCTGCAACCTTCACCTCCCGTGTTCAAGTGATTCTCCTGCCTCAGCCTCCCAAACAGCCGGGATGATACGCATGTGTCACCATGCCCGGCTAATTTTGTATTTTTGGTAGAGACGGGGTTTCTCCCTGTTCGTCAGACTGGTCTCGAACTCCCAACCTCAGGTGATCTGCCCACCTTGGCCTCCCAAAGTGCTGGGATTACAGGTGTGAGCTACCACACTCAGCAAGAAGCCTTTCTTTTAAAGACAGTGCCTGAATTGAGTCTTAAAAGGTAAGTAAATATTAGGGGAAAAGTTGTTGAGGTCACAGCCCGGATGGCTCTCCGAAGACATACAGACCAAGGCTTTGATAGAAGAGGAGGGGAGAAATAAAAGCCCAGTGATTTCTGATCTCTTCTCAATGGCTACTCCAAAAACTTTAAGGCTGAAAGTGGCTAGGATTCTTATGACTAAACAAAACAAGGTAGCCATCTCCACTATTCTTTTTCATTATTCCTATGGCATATTCTTGAGTCACATTAAAAAGTTTAGGGGTTAAGAGTGTAAACTTTACAGCATCATAAAGTAGCTATTCTCTGCATTGACATTTACACTCTAACTTTGGAAAGTTATTTAACCTCTCCAAGCCACAGTTCCCTCAACTATAAACAATAGCACCTACTTCACAGAGTCATTATGAAGGATTAAATGCCACAGTGAAGGTACAAGCTGCAGGATGAACTCAATAAATGTTAGCTGCCACAATGATGATTAAGCTAAAAGTGTTTAATGTTAAAGATAATATATGTTTGGTTTGCAGGTAATCTTATTGCAACATTTGGTCCTATGTAACTAGACTATTTTCAAATCCCAAAGGGTGGCCCATGCAACATTATGCTGAACCAAACATTAAAAAAATTTCATTAAATAAAAAAACCCACAAGATAATATCAATCAGTAAAAGAATCAAACTTTTTAAAAAGATAAAATTATTCTCATATTTATCATTAGTAGTAAAATTGTATTTGAGTACATTGCCAGATAATCTTAAAAGCTACCAAGTTTTTACAGGCAGAAGAGTTAATAAAAGTTCTTGCCTTGGCCCTACAAAATTGTCATGTAGAAGGAATCTATAGGGTTATTACTGTAAGATCAAAGAAAGCAGTAATTTCATTATCAATTTTCAATAAAATCCTAGCATATTATAAGAGAACCAAGGTCTCATCTATATCAACATTTTCAACCTCAAATAATTTTTAAATAAAAGAAAGCAAAATATCTCTCCAGAGGCCCAATATATAAAGCTGGTAGATATAATAAAGTTGTTTTTTTTTTGAAGCTGGGGAAGGAATCTTACTAGGTCTACGCCTGCATTTGCACATTTCTCCTCCTACAGTCCCTAAGATGTTTACAAAAGCCAAGGCCTCTGAAGAGAACAATGTGAAAATCACTGATCTAATCCAATCCTCTTTATTGTACAAATGGGGAAACTGAGGTCCAGAGATGAGAAGTTAATTCAGTTGGCTTTATGGTAGAACCTGGACTAGAACCCAGAATTCCTATTGATGTTTTTTTTTTTAAAATAGCATGATGGAATGGAATTATGGGCTTCAGAAATTGTCATCACTGTTATCTCAAAGCTCTTATTTTTCTGTTATGAATACCAAGATTGGATTTGCTTAGCAAAGTCTTCTATTAGTTCTTTTTACACTTTTATAGATAAAAAGCTTAAGTTAAAAGCTGAGAAAACATATCAATCTTACTTTAAACTCAAATACTAACCAGAAAAAGCCACTTCACATACACATTATCAATATTCATCAATATAAACAGTATATAACATAACTGTTACGTATAACACTAGTATATAATATTAACATTAACTGACGTTAAGTATTAAAATGCAAACAGTATAAAGACAAGGATTTCTGTTTATTTTTGTTCACTGCTGTGATTATGTAAACTTTCTGAGTTGGGGTGCTATAGTTTGAATGCATGTGTTCCTCCAAAATTCCTATGTTGGAACTTAATCTCCCAGGTGATGGTGTTTGTTAAGAAGTGGGACATAGGCCAGGAGCAATGGCTCACACCTATAATCCCAGTACTTTGGGAGGTGGAGGCGGGTGCGAGGTCAGAAGTTCAAGACCAGCCTGACCAACGTGGTGAAACCCCACACTTAATAAAAGTACAAAAAATTAGCTGGGTGTGGTGCCAGGCACCTGTAACCCCAGCTACTCGGGAGGCTGAGGCAGAGAATTGCTTGAACCCAAGGGGCGGAGGTTGCAGTGAGCTGAGATCACGCTCACTCCAGCATGGGCGACAGAGCGTGACTCCTTCTCAAAAAACAAAAAAAAAAAAAAAAAAGTGGGACCTTTAGGAGGTAATTAGGGATTAGGCCTTACAAAAGGGATTGAGAGAACTAGCTAGTCACTTTTTGTCCTTCTATGTCTTCTGCCACAGGAGGACACAGCGTTCAGATCCATGTGAGAACACAGCTAAAAGGCACCATTTATGAATGAACAAGCCCTTGACAGACACCAAATCTGCTGGTTCCTTGATCTTGACTTCCCAACCTCCTGAACTGTGAGAAATAAACTTCTGTTGTTTATAAATGACCCATTCTAAGGTATTGTAACACAGCAGCAGGAAACATGGGGTACAAAAAGTTAATGTGCCAAACAAGTAACTAGGAAATGCTTCAACAGTAGCGTTCCCAACAATTTCTGACTAGTTGTCTTTGGGGAAAAGATCATGTGACATCTTTATCCTCTGATTAAAATTAAACCAGCAGCTAATGGTACAAGAACATATTACAGCAAGAATCTAGCATTTGGTCGAGATGTAACAGTGCATCCCAACTAAAGTCACTTTTAATATTAAAATCCGACTTAAGTATATTGTGTAACACAATGACCCAGAGTTTACCAGTAGCTGATGTATTAACTTGTAAGTGTCACACACAAAATCAAAAATTTGGTGCTACCACATTCCGATAGCTATCTCTTTTTGCTAATACCAGTCAGAACAAAAGCAAGGGACAATCTACTCTTGTGGTGCAACATTCACCACTCAAACACTTCATATGCCAGATATTACTAATTAATAGAGTAGTCTTTCCCATATGGTATAGATGCAGGGTCAGAATTCTTTAATACAGTGCTCCTGGATGCCACCAGTAAACAAGTAAGTAGGCATGCAAGATGAAATTTATCTGCCATTTTTGGGCTATGATATAAAGAGAACATAGTAAAGGCACAAAGATCAAACTATAATTATCTGATTCTTATTGTCATGATAATATTCTAAGATTAAGAGTATAACAGCTGTCATGTGAAATAATTTTAAAACCTTAATAAAACTAGCCAGGCGAGGTGGCCCACGCCTGTAATCCCAACACTTTGGGAGGCCAAGGTGGGCGAATCATCTGAGGTCGGGAGTTTGAGGCCAGCCTGGCTAACATGGTAAAACCCTGTCTCTACTAAAAATACAAAAAACCTAGACGGATGTGGTGGCGCAAGCCTGTAATCCCAGCTACTCAGGAGGCTGAGGCTGGAGAATCTCTTGAACCTGAGAGAGGCAGAGGTTGCAGTGAGCCGAGATTGCACCATTGCACTCCAAACTATGTGGCTGAGTGAGACTCCATCTCAAAAAATAAATAAATAAATAAAACTGTTATAAAAAAGGTTTTAAGAAAACTCACCTTGCTGACTAAGTGACTGCTCAAAAACTGACTTGTAAAGGCTCCGAAATGAGGCACTAAGATCTTCAAAATTATATTCTGAGAAAAGTAGTTGCTTGTCTCTTTCTGGAAGGTTGTACTGTGGCTGCTGCTGAGAAGTTAATGATTGAGAGACTGATTCTGGATGGCTTGTCACCTAACATTAAAAGAAAACACAACTAATTCAGTGTCTCTACATTACAAATGGCTTATGATATAAAATATATAACCGAAAACAGTGCCAACACTGAAATTCAAAGAAAATAACTCTTCTGTCTTAGGCTTTCCCATTGTCTGTTAAAGCATAAAGAACAGAAAGCAAAACAGTTAAAGTGAATCTTGAAGAACTGTAGAAATCTAACCCAACCTCCATATTTCACAGAAGGGAAAGAAAGACTTCAAAGAAGTTAAATAACTTGCCTAAGATCACACAAATAAGTGATGAGTTAGGCCTAGAATCCTTCTGGCTTTCTATAGAATCTTCAATCTTGATTTCTACAAAAGCAATTTTATCTCAAACTCCACTAACTATAAAGCTACTAATATTTCTTTCATTTATTCAATTAATTTTTTAGTATACAAACCCAAATACTGTGAGTACTATGAGTCAGATGTATGGCTCTGCCCAAAGCAACAAGGAGCTTAAATGTGCCTAACTCTTCATTTCCAGGCAAGACTTATCTTTAAAAGCAGCAAAACTAGAGACAAAATTAATAAAAGATAATCATTTGTATTTCTTAAAGACTACATACTATATGAAAGGGTGGTAAATTACCATTTGTTTAGTGTTTTGAAAAATTAAGGTATGAACACTGACTAGAAACTTATGTAGCCATTCAAAATGATGCTCATAAGGAATCTGCAATAAAATGGAAAAAGATGAATTTTACACAGGAAAATGTCTCCACCACTGGCACCCTAATGACCTTACACATGTCCACACAAACCATGCAGGCAAGGCTGGCTCCATGGCAGGATGACCTAAGCCTTGGTGGAACACCTGTGATTATTTTGGAACAAGTGTTCTTATGAGGAGAAAATTCTCATTAGCCCTCTTGTCTTACAGGAGATGGCCATGGGGCAATTACACATCCACTTTTCTATCTTGTGAGAGGTTGCCAAAAAAGAGTTTCTCATCTATCTCCCTGGCTGAGTGAGGCATGGGACTTTCTGCCTTACTCCCTTAGGGTACAGCTGCAGGTTATAAAACTGCTTGACTGTCCTACAGAATTTGTTCCTCTATTACAGAGTGAGCTACTACTCGAGTTGTCTATCATTTGGTACTGTTATGTGGGATGTAGGGAGTTGACATCATGCTAACCTAGTTTATACTGTCTATATAAGCAATAAAAGTATCTCAATCCATGTGGGCTCATTGTGGCCTTACAGGATCAATCTATATAGATGTGACAAACCCAACCAGCAGCTGCCATGGCACTGTTGCTTAGGGACTGCTCAACCATTTGACATCTTGTTGTTGAAAGAAAACACAGGTCCTGGCACGGTGGCTCATGCCTATAATCCCAGCACTTTGGTAGGCTAAGAAGGGAAGATCACCTGAGGTCAGAAGTTCGAGACCAAAATGGCCAACATGGTGAAACCCTGTCTCTACTAAAAATATAAAAACCAGCCACGTGGCTCACGCCTGTAATCCCAGCACCTTGAGAGGCTGAGGCAGGAGAATCGAATGAACCTGGGAGGCAGAGGTTGCCGTGAGCTGAGATCGCCCCTTTGCACTCCAGCCTTGGCAACAGAACGAGACTCCATCTCAAAAACAAAAACAAAAAAGCAGTCCACAAAGTCTAGCTTTTAACAGGGCAGTTTAACCCTCTTACATTTATCAGCACAATGACCATGTTAACTCTTACTTCTGTCACCTAGTTCTATAAATGCTTCTTTCATTTGTCCTTTTATACTATTTTTTGATACTGGACTGTGTCCTTTGCTTTCTTTTGGTCAAGATTTTTTACACTTAAATTACTCAAAAAACAACTTAAAATTATTTTATATCTTTGCTTAGTTTGCTTCAATGTTCCAACTAGTTGTTTTATAAATTGACTTTATCATTATTCTTTAATTTGATTTACCTCTTGATGGGGTTAATTTTTTTCAGGAAAGATGTGTAAAAACAAAGGCAGGATACTCTCTAAGCTCTGCATATCAAAGAATGTCTTTTTCTTGCCTTCACATATGAATAAATATTTAACTGGGCATAATATTTGTTATTCCAAACCCATTCCCTCAAAACTCTGCATACAATGCTCCATTATCTTCTGGCATTTAGTAGTATCAAAGAGAAGCCTGAGGCCAGGCATGGTGGCTCATGCCTGTAATCCTAGCACTTTGGAAACCCAACAGGGCAGGATTGCTTAAGCCAGGAGTTTGAAACCAGCTTGGCCAAATTAGCAAGACTCTGTCTCTAAAAAGTGAGAGAAAAAGAGAGGGGGAGGTCTGATTTGTGTTTCTTTATATATAATTTACTTATTCTGTCACGGTATTTATATGGGCAATTACTTATGAAATTTAAAAACTTGCCATAATGTGTCTAGATACAGTAGTCCTTTGGTATCCATGAGGGATTGGTTACAGGAACCCCAACCTAGTAAGATACCAAAATCTGTAGCTGCTCAAGTCCCTTATACAAAATGATGTAACATAACCTCCCATATACTTCAAATCACCTCTAGATGATTAATACCTAATACATTCTAAATAGCTGTTAAACTATACTTTTTTCTTTTTTATAAAAGGAAGGAAGGAGGGAGGGACTCACTTAATTGCCCAGGCTGAAGAGGAATGACTTGATTACTCCTGGGTTCAAGTGCTTCTCCTTTCTCAGCCTCCTGAGGTGCATGCCACAATGTCGGGCTATATCTATTTTTTAAGACGGGGGTCTCACTATGTTGACCAGGTCAATCTCAAATTGCTGGTCTCAAGTGATCCTCTTGCCTCGGCCTCCCAAAGTACTGGGATTACAGGTATGAACCACCTCATCCCATCCTGTATTTTTTATTGCTGTACTGTTATTTTTTTAAATTATTTTTTGTTGTTCAAATATTTTCAATCTAAGGTTTGGTTAAATCTGTGGATATGGAACCTACAGATACGGAGGGCTAAATGTATAGGTTTTTTCCCCATTAATTTTTTCTAGAACTCAGTAACTCTTTAAATCTCTGCTTACTGTGAAAACTGGTTCTATACCAACTTTTTCTTCTATAGCGACAACTATAATCTCAGTTCTCCATATTTATTGTCTTCTTTCACATACTTTTTATTCCATTTTCTTTCTTCTCCATTGTGGGATATTTTATTTTCTTTTATAAAGCAATAATAATATTGCAGAGGCAACTTTTTCTTTTCCCAAATTCAATGTGAATTTTAATTCTGCTCTCTGTGTAACTAGTTCCCTTGTGTTATTTTCTCTCAGGTCCCTCCCTTTTTATCTTTGTCCTGTGTAAGTTTTTTCCTATTTACTCATCCCGGAACAGGGAGTGACCTGGTAAGACCACATTTACACTGACAAACAATGTGGTGTGTGGCTCTTGGGCTCTGTTATCTGCCCACTGAGGAAGACAGTTGCCAGGTAGTTTGAAAAGAAATAACAGATAACCTAAGAGTCAAGTTCTTGTAATAGGTAACAAATTAGTATATTCACACACAGGTCCCTTTATGGCATATTTGTTTTTCCCCCTGAATCCAAACTGAAAATACAAGAGTAGTTAACAATTGAATCCCAGGCCACCCTAACCTTTGGGGTTTACAGAATTCCCTTCTCAGGTCTACAGCTGAAACCATGTTGATACACACATTTTCTATGCTCTTTTTCTAAGAAGTGTAGAATATCACCAACTATCGCTCTACTAGACTAAAGGGCATTTTTTTCCCTGTTCCAATTGCTTATCTCTTGGACACAGAACAGAGAGAATAAAGCAGACCAAAAAACTGTTAACACTGCACGACCATTTTTAAAAAATCTAATATGGTACCAAATTAAAACACTATCAAGCTACAATCTCCTCTAATTTAGTTTGATCTACTTAGTGAGTTAATAAATTTATTAGTGAGAAAAACATATCTTATTTTTTTATTTGCATTTCAATTATGTTTTGTTTAGTTTTAAGTACTAAATGAATAACTAAAAACATGTTAACTTCATCAAGACTTACCGGTGTATAACTATGCACACTTCCAACACTGTTCAAATTAACAGATGCCAAACTCTGGTCTGAGAGACTGTTGTTAAGGCTACTGCGGGGACTATCACTACCATCCTGATCAGTGTTATACAATGTTACCTAAAATGAAAAAAAAAAAAAAAAAAAAACCAACAACTGAATATAAGGAGTACTTGTTAGGCAACTCTGTAAAAATACAACTCAGCAGGCATATGACAAGAAGAAAAATGTCAGTGGCTTTTCCCTAGATGCTTACCCCAATTCCATGCCTCATATGGCTAACTTCATGTTTATCCTAAAATAATTTTCTCAACACTCAAACTAAAGAGCATGTCTTTGAGAGGCACATAAATTTATAGCAGAATTTACCAGGTATAATTATCAGGTATAATTAGCCCATAAACATTTAATAAGAGAGGAATATAATAGATTTTTACTCTATTAAATATTTCTATAATGCATAAATTTTTGCTCAAGCTTTAAGCAAAATTACTATCAGAATCTTAGAAATCAAAAAGAAGCACATATAAAAAATATTTGTTTTTAAAAAATCACAGGCATCACAGAATTTTTAATACTGAAAATCAGAAACTTCATTGTTTAGCACATTGATAAAATCATAAATATATGATCCAACTTCTTAAAAAACTGTCAAACTGTTAATAGTTATCTGGAAAGGGCTGAGGACTCCTGAAGCCTTTTACATTTGTGTATATTTTTACAGTGCTTCAGTTTGTCTATAATAAGCATTAGATAGACATAATTTTTAACTAGAAACAACAAAAAAGGTATTTTTAGAATAGAAAACTAGCCTAACTATTCTTCAAGGTTTTGTTCAGATTCTACTATCAACTTTATACCCACCTATTTCCAGGAGAATAATTAATATATTTGGCTTTATGGTCTTATTTGTAGCATACTTTTATCTACCACTAGATTTACCTCCTTGAGTTCCCAACAAGTACTCACAAACCATAGTGTTTTTGGCTCAGTGTAGAGTTAATAAGCATTTGCTGAATTCAGTAACCAGCTGACCATCCTTCTGTATGTGCTGAAAATGGGGTCAGACTCAATGCTCACTGACAACTGTTTAAGAGGATCAATAAGTGGAAAACTAGGCATAAATGCCTCTGCTTCAGGCAAACCTAAATTGTTCTGCAATGACACCAGTTAGGAACAGTTAATTGTCTAGGAAATACATAAGGGAAAAGAATGTAAGAAAAAATAAGAGTGAATAAAATAAAAACTCTGGCAAAGATTTTTCTGGTAAATATTTCCCATGTAAATTTCACTGCACTCAGGAATAATTAAAAAGCTATACAACAGGCTGGGCACGGTGACTCACACCTGTAATACCAGCACTCTGGGAGGCTGAGGCAGGCGGATCACAAGGTCAAGAGATCTAGGCCATCATGGCCAACATGGTGAAACCCCATCTCTACTAAAAACACAAAAATTAGCTGGGCATGGTGGCGCACGCCTGTAGTCCCTACTACTCTCGGAGGCTGAGACAGGAGAATTGCTTGAACCCAGGAGGCAGAGGTTGCAATGAGCCGAGATCACGCCACTACACTCCAGCCTGGTGCCTGACAACAGAGTAAGACTCCATCTTAAAAAAAAAAGAAAAAAGAAAAAAAAAAGCTATATAACAATATCAACAAATTATAAGCATCCCATTGTCTTTTACTTGGCTGCCCATTCTCTCTTGTCCATGCTCAGTTGCTTATCTCTCATGCCAGAAATATCCTCCATCATCTTAGACAACAAATTATTTTATTATAAAATCAGCATATCCATGTATGATCACTACCCAGTTGAAAGTAGAGAACAGCAGTTTTCAAACATTAGTCTCAGATCCCTTTTCTGTCTGGCTTAATAGAAAACAGCTAGATTCTCGTATCTACATCTGCATTCAGTCTGTTGCAATATGTTGTTTGGATAGAAGTATAGAAAGAAAACGTGGTGAAAGATTATTTTAAAAGGCTTTTCAGATGTTCTTTGATACTACATCGAAACATGACATGTAGCAATTTTTTAAACATTAGGTACAGTGTGGAATCTGAAACCACATCAACAAATATTTGATACTCTGTTTCACTTAAATCCACTATTGTACCTCATACTTTGAATGAATCATGTATCCATGCTTGATTTTATAACATATGCATTGCCCATTTAGGAAATATTGATTCACTAAGTTATGCAGACCTTCCAAATGTTGATATATTTTATGATACAACAAAAATATTACACTTACATCACCACTAATCTTACAAGAAAAATCATTTCTTCTAGGAAGTGGCTGGATGCAGTGGCTCACAGCTAGAATCACAGCACTTTAGGAAGATTGCTTGAGGCCAAGAGTTTAAGACCAGCCTGGGCAACATATAGCAATACCCCATCTCTACAAACGACTTAAAAAATTAGGTGGCATGTACCCTGTAGTCCTAGCCACTTGGGAGGCTAAGGTGGGAGGATCACTTGAGCCCAGGAGGTCAAGACTGCAGTGAACTATGATTGTGCCACTGAACTCCAGCCTAGGCAACAGGGCAAGATTCTTCGTCTCAGAAAAGGAAAAAAAAAAAAAAAAAAGACTCCAATGGATAAAAGTTTTCCAAAATTCTATTTTTTATTTTTGCTTAAAAGCTAAAATTTTATCAATAGCAACAAATACTATCAGTTCTTTTCCTTGAAGTGATAGATGGACTTCGTTCACTTTCAAGAAAACGTCGGCCAAATACCTAAATAATCATTGTCACCTGTTCTTTCAAGAACAGCAATCCATGAACAAAGTATTCAGTGTAGCTTGAACTCAGTCACACAAATGCTTTCCCTTGAAGCAACCAGTTTACTTGGGTTTGTAGCTAGAAGTGCTGTAAACATACTCCACATTTCATCACACACAATATTAAAAAGACATGTATTCAAAGGTCATGACTTAGTAAAACTTTTTCAGATAATCAAACATAATTAGAAATATAATTTGTCACAAATACTAATTGTTTCTCATAAATTATTTCAAAACTTCAAAAAAAAGAAAAAAAAATAAAACTTTTTCTTGCTTCACCAAGGATATTCTTAAAACTAGCATTAAAAATAAAACTGAACTAAGGGTAGGTATGTGAGTAAATAATATAATGACTACTGGTGCAGTTAAGTGTCACTGCCTTGATTTGTGCTAAGGTACAGAAAGGTTTACACATCATTGCTTCTGCACCTGATGAATATGCAAATATAGGTCAAGCGTGGTGGCTCACACCTGTAATCCCTACACTATGGGAGGCTGAGGCAGGTGGATCACAAGGTCAAGAGATCGAGACCATCCTGGCCAACATGGTGAAACCCCATCTCTACTAAAAATACAAAAATTAGCTAGGTGTGGTGGTGTGCGCCTGTAGTCCCAGCTACTCAGGAGGCTGAGGCAGGAGAATCACTTTAATGTGGGAGGCAGAGGTTGCAGTGAGATGAGATCATACCACTGCATTCCAGCCTGGTGAGAAACTCTGTCTCAAAAAAATAAAATAAAATAAAAGCAAATATAAAGAAAGAGACAACACATGTTATCATGAATAAGAGTTTTGACCTCAGTTACCTAGGTATCCAGAGACCACACTTTGAGAATCACTGATAAACTGTATTACCAGCACTCTAGAAGTTCATGTACTCTTGCAGTCATCGTGCATGTCAGTCATTATCCCTCCCATTTCTCCCCAGTTAACCAATTCTATCACTATTAATTGGTTTTCCTATTTTTGAATTAAGTATAAATGGAATCATATAGGATATACCCTTTTTACAAGGCCTTGTTTTCTATTACATTAATATCTACCCTTAATCTTTATTTCCTTCTTTCCTTTTCAAAATTCCTTATTTTTTGTGCAAGAGCTTTATTGTTTTATCATTTATATATTTGGAAGTATAAATCTTCCATGTTTTATCTTTTTCTTCAATATTTTCTTTTCTTTTTCATTTTTTTTATTTTGATTATCATGTTTGGAATTTTTTGATACAGTTTTTTACTTTGTCGCCCAGGCTTGAGTGCAGAGGCATAGTCTTGGCTCACTGCAACCTCTGCTTCTCGGGTTGAAGCGATTCTCCTGGCTCACCCTCCTGAGTAGCTGGGATCACAGGTGCCCACCAACACGCCTGGCCAATTTTTGTATTTTAAGTAGAGACAGAGTTTCACCATGTTGGTCAAACTGGTCTTGAACTCCTAACCTTGTGATCCACCCGCCTTGGCCTCCCAAAGTGCTGGGATTACAGGCGTGAGCCACCACGCCTAGCCTTCAATATTTTCTTTAGCTACCGTTGGTCATTTGGTGTCTCATTTTTGCTGAACTATCAGCTATTTTCTACTCACTGCCTCTCTTTCCACAAAGAACATTTGGACTGGAATCACATTAAATCTGTGTACAACTTTGGGAAAACTGACTTCTTTTACAATAGTCTTCTGCATGAAAATTCTATCTATTTATGACTTCGTTTTCAATAATTTTTTACAGTGTTCTGTGTAGGGTTCATCTTTCATTTAAGCCAAGGTATTTGATGTTTCTGAATACTAACATAAGTGTTATCTTTTAAATTTTGTTTTCAAACTATCTGTGCCTAGTATGCAGAAATAAAGTTGATTTCTGAAATTAAACATTAACCTTCTATTAAGAAACTTCACTAAATTCACTTTTTAATTCTAAGGCTTTAAGCTGTAACTCTTTTCAACTTTTTGTGATCATCTGAGGCAACTTTATTTCTGTCTTTCCAAACTTTATGCTTTGTATTTCGTTTTTGTAACTTCTTACTGGCAAGGACCTCCAACACAATGTCAAATAAAAGTGCTGATAGCAAACATCTTTCTCTTCTGTACCTCAGAGAAAGTTTTCACTATTTCACCATTTAATGTAGCATTTGCTATAGGCTTCTTTGTAGGTTTTATCACATTGAGAAAACTTCCATCTATTTACAGCTTTCTAAGGTTTTATTAAGTCATGACCTCTGGGTATGCCTTTGTAATATTCTGCATGATAAAATATGGAGTATACATGGAGCACTTCTCACTATCAGAAGAACAACAGCAACAGGTTTCCTAGTGCTAGACCTAACTTGCATTTCTAGAATACAACTGTGTTCATGATGTTATCTTTTTTATGTATTGCTGGATTAAATATGACAACATTTTATTTAAGATTTTAATACCTATGCTCATGAGACTGACTCAAAATTTCCTTTCTTGTACAGTTTTTGTCAGATTTTGCTACTTAGGCTATGATGGTTTCAAAATATAAATTGGGACATGTTATCTCTTTTTAAAATTTTTCTTGAAGTGTTTATGTAAGATGAATGCTATTTTTTCATTAAATATTTGTAAGAATTCCTTGAAGCTTGCTGGGCCTGAAGTCTTCTATAAAGAAATATTTTAAATTTAATTTTAATATTAATTACATATTTTTAATTAAAGTATTTTTAATTACGGACCTCCTTGAGGTCCAATCTCTTATATATATTTATTAACATTTTCTATTTACTCTTGTGCCAGTTTTATTAAGTCATTTTTAAAGATTTTGTCTATTTCACCTAAAATTTCAACTTTATGTAAGATTTCATATCTATCCTTCCATTACCTTTTAAATTCTGTAGAATACACATAGTTCCTTTTTTATCTTTTTTTTAATTATTATTTTTTATTTTTATTTTTTTTGAGACAGAGTTTCGCTCTTGTTGCCCAGGCTGGACTGCAATGGCATAATCTCTGCTCACTACAACCTCTGCCTCCCAGGTTCAAGCAATTCTCCTGCCTCAGCCTCCTGAGTAGCTGGGATTGCAGGCATGCACCACCACACGCAGCTAATTTTGTATTTTTGGTAGAGACGGGGTTTCTCCATGTTGGTCAGGCTGGTCTCAAACTCCCAACCTTTGGTGATCCACCTGCCTCAGCCTCTCAAAGTGTTGGGATTACAGGCGTGAGCCACCATGCCTGGCCAGCTCCTTCTTTTCATCCCAGATATTAGCAAATTGTATTTCTTTCTTCATCAACTTTAATAGTGCCTTATCAATTCTATTAGCTTGAAGTGAGGCTATACAACATCATGTGTAAGACCCTTACTACTGTACACTCCCTTGTTTTCTCCCTGTGATAGAACCCACAATACATTTTTGTTATTTTTTTTGCTTTGAATAATCAATTACCATTTCAAGAGATTTAAATCGGAAAAAAAAAAAAAAGTGGTTTTACATTTACCCACAGAGTTACCATTTCTGGTATTCTTTATTCCTTTGCATAGATCCGGATTGCCATCAGCAGCTTATATGTTTGTTAGTTTGCTTGAAACTGTCCCCATAGCTCACTAATGTTCTTTACTTTTTTACAGTCTTTTTGTTATTTCATTTTGAATAGCTTTTTATTGCTGTGTTGCCAAATTTACTAATCTTTCTGTTTAGTCTGTTATTAATCCCATCTAGTATATTTTCTAACTCAGACATTGCAGTTTTTATCTCTAGGAGTTTGCTTTGGGTTTATATTCCATGTGTCTACACAGATTGTTCAATGTGTCTTTTAGTTTCTCCATGAAATATAGTTGTAACTATTTTAACGTTTTCTAAACTAATTGTATCATCTGTATCATTTCTGGGTCAGTTGTGACTTTTTCCTCAGTATGGGTTGTTTTTTACTACTTCTTTGGCCTATCTGGTAATTATTTATTGGATGCCAGATGTGACTTTTACCTTGTTTCATGCTGGGTGTTTTTGCGTTTTTACACTTTATTCTGGAACATAGCTAAATAACTTGACAACAAAAATGATATAATGACGTATGCTACATCACAGGTGAACCCTGAAAACACTCTTATTTAAATAAGTCAAACATAAAATGTCACATGCTACAATTCCATTTATTTGAAATACCCATTACAGGCAAATCCAGAGCTAGAAAGTGGTATACAGGGATTAGAGTGACTGCTAACATGCGTGGGGTTTTCTTTCTGAGATGATGAAAATGTTCTGGAAATAGACAGTGACAATGGTTATACAATCTTGTGAATATACTAGAAATCACTGAATTGCAAACTTTGAAAGGGTGAATTTTATGAAATATGAATTATATATCAAAAAAACTAAAATAAAAAAATTAAGTTCTGATTACTGAATAACAGTTTGATCCTTTTTGGTTTTGTTTTTAAGATGTGTAGGTAAGACTAGAGCAGCATTTTTGTCCAAGAATAACTTTCTGTTCCTGTTACTAAGGAAATAAAAGCCTTCTGAGAACTTCACCCAACACTCTGTAAATTAAGTGTTCCACTCTCATGGAAACAGGATCTACACTTGGTTCTACGAGTCTCAATGACTGTCTACACTATTCTGGGTGGTTCTTTCCATAGCCAGGGTAGCCTCCTCATTCATGCACTGATCAGTAACTCTAACCCAGCTAAAGATTCCAGAAGCATCCTCTGTACAACTCTGAAATTCTGCCCTTGTTCAGCTCCCTTCTCTCTGGTATTCTGCCCTATGAACTCTAGACAACTTGGATTCCATTATCTCCCAACTCTACGTCCTCAATTCAGGGAGACCTCTATGCTCCTGCATTGTGCCCTGGAAACTTTCTCTAGGAAGTAAGCTGGGACAATTTTAGGGTTCACCTTGTTTGTTCACCATTTCTTAGGGATCACTGTCCTTTGTTCCTTGAGGTCCAATCTCTTGAAAATGATTATTTTGTGTATTTTTTTGAGTTGTTTCAGGTAGCAGAGTATATCTAGACCCTATTATTCCACTTTGGCTGGAGGCAAGCAGAAGTCTCTACTGACTTTATTAATCTCTGTTAAAAAACCAACTTCTCATTTGTTGACTTTAGTATAAAATATGTGCTTTCTATTTCGTGGACGTCTCTCATTTTTATTATCTTCTTCTTTGAATTTGTTTTGCTCTCCTTTCTCTAAATACCTAAATCATTAATATTTGTTCCAGTCTAATACATGTAATTAAGGTTATTTTAACTGCATTACACAGGCTTTGATAGGTCATGTTTTTCATCAATTCAAAGAATTTTCTAATTTTTATCATGATTCTTCTTTGATCTATAGGTTATTAGGAATTATATTGCTTAACTTGCACATTTTGAGGAAATTTTCTGATTATCTTTTTATTATTTCTACCTTAATTCCAATCAGCTGGAAAATATATTCTGTAAGATGTCAGTCTTTCAAAATTTGTTGAAATGTCCTTTATGACCTAGCATAGATCAGTACCACAAGATTAAATTTGATAATTATTGCATGTGCACGTAAAAACTGGATATTCTACATCCATTGGGCAGAGTATTCTGTATATGTTAATTGTGTCAGATTTCCTAATTATGTGGTTCAAATATTCTGGATTTTTTTTTTTTTTTTTTTTTTTTTTTTTTTTTTTTTTTTTTTTTGAGACAAGAGTCTTCCTGTGTCACCCAGGCTGGTATACTAATCTTTGTATTATGAGTAGAGATAGAGTTTTGCTATGTTGGCCAGGCTGGTCTCAAATACCTGATCACAGGTGATCTGCCCACCTCTGCCTCCCAAAGTGCTGGTATTTAAGGAGTGAGCCACAGCACCCAGACCAAATATTCTCTACCTTTAAATGAGGTTGTTTTGATTTGGTCTGCTTGTAGTATGAATTACAGAAAGGCATGCTTAAATCGATCTTCTTTATTCTTTTTTCTTCTCTTCCTGCACACTAAAAACAACCTTGTTTGACCTTTTCCCCATGTCCCATTTACCTCTTAAGTTTTTCTGAATTTTCCATCCTTTTTTTCTTTCTGTGCTTCCATCTGCAAACTTTCTACTGACCTATCTATCTTCCAATTCATTAGTTTTCTCTGCTGATATGTCTGATCTGCTATTAAACTTATCTGCTGAATTCTTAATTTCAGTTACTGTATTTTTTTAGTTCTACAGTTTCCTCTTGATTCTTCCATAAATTCTAATTCTCTATAAATTTTATATAACTCATCTATTTTCTTGACCATATGTTATAGTTATTTTGCAATCAATATTCAAATCACATGTTTATATTGACTACCTTCCCCCCCGCCCCGCAGCTTCATATTTAGTTATTTTGAACTATTTCCTAGCATTCCTGGAAATTCTGACTGAAAGCGACATCTTATACTTACGGAAAATTACAAAAGCTCTGGAGGATGTTACCTTCCTCCAGAGAGAATTCACTTTTCTTTTTGCAAAAAGAATATGAGCATACCACTCTAGTGTTGAGGCTGATCTATTTTGATTTGCTCTTACTCACAGAACAAAATTTTTCTCAGATATCAACTTGAAAGCCTAGGGTGTTTACCATGGCTCTCTTTTCCTCTGAAGAACACAAACTACAGTATCTGTTCTTCCTATTCTGTGAGACTGTTGAATTTGGCTAGCAAAAAACTACTTTGTGTCTGAGCCCTAGCACACACAGTTACGAGTCAGCAAATGCCTTAAGTGGATACTGCTTATAAAAAGTTGAATTTGGCCAGGCGTGATGGTTCACACCTGCAATCCCAGCAGTTTGGGAGGCCAAAGTGGGCAAATCACCTGAGGTCAGGAGTTCGAGACCAGCATGGCCAACATGGCAAAGCCCTGTCTCTAATAAAAATACAAAAATTAGGCCGTGCACGGTGGCTCATGCCTGTAATCCCAGCACTTTGGGAAGCCAAGGTGGACAGATCACAAGGTCAAAAGATCGAGACCATCCTGGCTAACAGGGTGAAACCCCATCTCTACTAAGAATACAAAAATTAGCCACGTGTGATGGTGCACTCCTGTGGTCCAGATACTCGGGAGGCTGAGGCAAGAGAATCACTTGAACCCTGGAGGAGGAGGTTGCAGTGAGCCAAGACTGTGCCACTTCCCTCAGCCTGGCGACAGAACGAGATTCTGTCTCAAACAAAACAAAACAAAACAATACAAAAATTAGCCAGGCACAGTGGCAGGCACCTGTAATACCAGCTACCTGGGAGGCTGAGGCAGGAGAATTGCTTGAACCCAGGGGGCAGAGGTTGCAGTGAGCCGAGATCATGCCACTGCACTCCAGCCTGGGTGACAGAGTGAGGACTTGCCTCAAAAAAAAAAAAAAAAGAAAAGAAAAAAAAGGTTTAACTCACCCCTGAGACGTGGGTCTGCAAGCCCGGGCTGTTTGGTAACCCCAAGCTCCAATTTTTGTCTTCCTAGTTGATTGACTGCTCTAGGCTACTGCTCTCTGTGTAGCCCCTATGTCATGCACCAGGAATCAGGAAATGTACCAAAGGAAAATTTACAGAACTTATCTCAACGTGTTTACCTCTTCTCTGGGATCCTGAACTGTCTTAGTTTCTAATACCTCCCTCTTCTTTTTTTTAATCAAGGAGGTGGGAGGGGAGAGGTGTGTGGCTATGTATATCTGGTATTTTACACAGATAGGCAGAAAGATTAATCTAATACTAGTATTCTGTCAAATCTGGATGCAGAAATCCAAAACCTTCAGCTCCTTTGACATCCACATTATTTGGTCATAGGTCATAAAGTCCCAGCATTACTACTTCTTAATTGTTTCCTAATAACCACAACTATCATCTATGTTTAGGTCCTCATCATCACTCAGACTACTGCACAGAGCAGTATTAGGTATCTCTGATTCTAATTCAACCACTTCACCAGAAATTCTCATCTAGCTGGTCACCATTAGAGATCATTTTTTAAAATACATATTTCTGGGCCCTATTCATAATGACAGAATAACTGATTTGGTAGGACTGCAATGGAATCCTGGGATTACCACCACTACCACCACCACCAATCCCCCCACCCTCTCCGCCATAAATCCTCTAAGTGACTATGATGTAATTTATTCCAGAGACTGTCACGTGAGAAGAATCATTCCTTTATGCCTAGGTTGCCAGTTTCCTTTCTGAATTGGAAATCTTGACTATGTCAGTCTGATTATAATCTGTCTTCTGTTTATCTACTATCTTTCTACAAGTAAAAGGATCCTATGAGTGCCATATTAGTGCAATGATACATGTGTATGTGTCCATATTTATGTGTGTGCGTAAAGTGGGAGAATAAAAGTCAGAGAGAGGGAGGGAGAAAAAGAGGGTGAAACCCAAAGGGAGAAAATGAAAACAAGACTGAAAGAGAATCTGAGCGTAAGTATGAGAGATGCATGGCTCTGAAGTACTCATGGTCTAGTAGAGAAGAAAACAGATGCACAAAACTGAATTCATGAACCTCCCAGAGTCTTTTCAGGGTTTTGAGATATAAGATTAAGAAACCGTCTTACAAAGAAGAGACATTTGTATCGCACTAGGTATATAATAACCCATCACAAAGTTGTGACTCAGTCATCGAAATGTCACAAACTACCATACACTGTTTCTGGCTATGTTCCTAGACTTGAATATCATTAGAATAGGCAGACTACCATCGCAGTGAACTCTATGATGCTGTCCACTTATTTATTTTACTGGATTCTGTTAACTCCCCCAAATTTGACAATCTTTTTTTTCAACCACTTATTTGGAGAGGTAATTAATAAGTTTGAAACAAACTGATTCAATAAAATGCTGGCTCACAAATTCTATCAAGAGGAACTGTGAGAGCCAAGAATTTTTAAATGAGTACAGAACTTCTCAATAAGCACCTTCCAATTTATCCTGAGAGATATTTTGTTCTAAATTGTGCATATCTCAAAAAATTCTGAATTTAGCCTTCAAGCTACCATGTATAGGGTAGACAAATTTATATAATCTTTAAACTCAATATAGAATTCTATCATTATTACAAAAGCAAACTAAATGCACTACTCAATGACATTTCAATAATGTTTAAAAAAATGAAATTACTTTGTTAGTCACAGTGTTGATTGCCAGAGTTGGAGAGGCACTTCCAGAAATAATACACTCCATTCCCAAAGAATCTGAATCTATGCTATATGGAGTTGAGGCCTAAAATACAAGAACAAAATAAATAATTATTAGCTCATATATCCAGCAACTTTAACACAGTTTGAAGTGATCTCATCAAATTATCAAACGTTCAGTTTTGTGCTTTGTTTCTGAAAACAAATTTAAATCACTAGTGAAACCTCTTCTACTACATTTTAGTATGCTACTAACCTAATATTACAAAGTCCTTTGGCATGGCTACTCCCTAACAACTCTCTTAACAGACTGCAGGATAGGCTGGCAAAAATAAATAAACTTCTGTAGTGAAAACTGCTAATGATCCCCATATCCATTCTCCCCTCATACCTTTCAGTAATAGATCTTTACAGTATCTACTCATGTCTGCACAGCTACAGACTACCGTTCCAGATACAAGAGCAGCTAGTTGTGGCCATGTGACTAAGGTGTAACCAATGGGATGTGAGTAGGAGTGATGTGTATCACTTCTGGGTCATGTCTTTGAAAGAAACTTGCTTGCCCACCATTCGTTCTTTCTCTCTTATTGAAGGCTGTGAGACAGATATGGTGGTGGTGATCTTGCTTAACCACAAACAGCTGAGGATAATACCCTGGGAAAATACTGGAAAAACAAGATCAGAAGGAACCTCGACATCTGAATGACCTTGTGGAACAGAGCTATTTATATCTCTGATCCACCCATCATCAGCTTGGTCTTCTACCTGAGGGAGAAATAAATCTCTCTGGTTTAAGCCAGTTGAGATTTTTAAAACTTTTTTATTCATTTTTATTGATTTATATTAGATGTACATATTTTGGGGATACATGTGATAATTTAATATAGTCATATAATCAAATCAGAAAAATTTGGGATATCCCCAAACTTTATCTTTTGTTTATATTGGGAATGTTCAAATTATTCTCTTCTAAGCTATTCTGAAATATAGAATCAATTAATGTTAACTATAGCCACCCTATGGATTTATCAGACATACGGTCTTATTTCTTCTTCTTCTTTTTTTTTTTTTTTTTTTTCCCGAGATGGAGTCTTGCTCTGTCCCCCAGACTGGAGTGCAGTGGTGCAATCTCGGCTCACTGCAACCTCCATGTCCCATGCTCAAGCAATTCTCCTGCCTCTGCCTCCCGAGTAGCTGGGACTACAGGCGTGTGTCACCACACCTAGCTAATTTTTGTATTTTTAGTAGAGATGGGGTTTCACCATGTTGGCCAGGTTGGTCTCAAACTCCTGACCTAAAGGACTCAGCCTCCAAAAGTGCTAGGATTACAGGTGTGAGCCATCAGGCCCAGCCAGGTTTTATTTCTTCTATCTAAGTGTATATTTATATCATTAACCTTTCTTCACCTCCCTTCCCCCTACCATTCCTGGCCTCTGGTAATCAGCAATCTCCTTTCCATCTTCATGAAATCCACTGTTTTAGCTACCATATATGAGTGAGAATATGCAATATTTGTCTTTCTATGTGTGTACATCCACTATAGTTTTATTTTTCTTCGTCTTCTAGAGCAACTGAACAATCTCTTAAATATACTTCATATGCATTGTTTAGAGTTAACATGGGTGTCAAAAACAATAAAGTTTTCTGCTATTAGAATTTTGAATACATACATTGTGATAGCTCATCTCTCTCTCCTAAGAAATGGTTTTTTATTGCTTTACTGAGCCCTCAAAAGTTTAACTTCAATGGTAAATGTTAAAGAAGGGCAAATGGAAATAATTTACGGTTCTGATGCTAGTTACCTTATATTCTCTCTTTGGTAAAAACTACTTGTCTCACACACGATCCTAATTGTGCATGCATTTTTAAAAGATCATACCAGATGAGCAAGAGAGCAATTTTACCAAGACAAATTTCTGAAATTAATCTATCCTTTAATCCCTCAGCATTTCCTTCATTGGATAATCTAATCAACCTTCGGACAGAGAAAAGGGATCTTGATTAAAATGAAAAAAAGAAAAAGACCAGTACAACCCCTACAAGCTAGAATCCAGCACTTAGGTGCTGGATACACATTGAGAGCAAGGTGAAATAGAAGAGCTATAAAAACAACTCTATTTATACCTCAGTTTTAGTGCCAGCCAACCAGGCTATAACTAACACAGAAGATTACTTGAGAAACATGCAAATCTCATGTTCACCTAACTCAACTCAGTCATCTCAGTCTAGACTACTGGTTCACTAATCACTCTTTCCTTCTGGTAGGAAAAGGGAAACTTGTGTTACGTGATTTCATGCAAATTACTAGAACTTTAGGCTTATTTTCTCATCTATAAAAAGAGAATTATGCTATTTCCTTTAGACGTCTGTTAAGAACATTAATAAAATATTTCATGTAAAGCAGTTAGCACGGTAACTGAAATACACAGTAAGTACTGGCCACCATGATGACCACTAGAATATACCCTTGCTACTGATGCCAAGGATCTGCTGATACAAAGAAATACTCATTCCTCAACAATATACTAGCAAAGCATATTCAACAGTTCATTTAAAAAATTCACCATGATCAAGTGGGATTTATCCCTGGATGCAAGGCTGATTCAATATACATGCATCAATAAATGTGATTCACCATATTAAGAGAATGAAAGACAAAAAGGATGGACAAAAAGAATGATCATCCCAAAGATATTTTAAAAAGCATTTGACAAAATTCAATATCCTTTCATGACAAAAACACTCAACAAATAAGGTATAGAAGGAACATTCCTCAACACAATAAAGGCCATATATAGAAAGCCCATAGCTAACATCAAACTCAATGGTGAAAAGTTAAAGGCTTTTCCTCTTAAAACCAGGAATAAGACACGGCTGCCTACTCTCACCATTTCCATTCAACATAGTACTGGATGGCCTGGCCAAAACAATTAGGCAAGAGAAGGAAGTAGAGATGCTCTTCGACTTATGATGGGGTTACGTCCCAATAAACCCATGATAAACTGAAATGCACTTAATGTACTTAACTTACCGAACATCACAGCTCAGCCTAACCTACCTCAAACATGTTCAGAACACTTAACATTAAGCCACAAATAGGCAAAAGCATCTATTTTATAATGAAGCGTTGAATATCTCATGTAATTTATTGAATACTGTATTGAAGGTGAAAAACAGAGTGGTTGAACAGGTACTCAAAGTATTGTTGCTACCAAATATGAATTGCTTTTGCACCATCAAAAGTAAAAAAATTGTGAGTCAAACATTCTCTAAGTCAGGTACTATCTACAGAAGGTGTCTAAATAGGAAACAATGAAGTGAAACTGTCTCTGCTAACATGCTCTTATATAGAGAAAAAGACTTCAACAAAAAACAGAACAGTTAAACAAATTCAGCAAAGTTGCAGGATAAAAGATCAACCTATAAAAATCAGTAGCATTTCTATACACTAACAACAAACTATCTAAAAAAGCTATTAAGAAAACAAATTTGTTTTTTCTTTCTTCAAGATGGTAAAGGGATTAACATGCCCCTCCCACTTGGAAAGACAAAATCATGTGTAGAGATTCATGCTGTGAACTTTTTTCCTAGAAGTAACACAGGAACAGAAAAAACTTAAAGAAACCACAGACCCTCTGAAAGAAGTGATGGCCAGCAGCCTATACCATGAAGCAAGGAGAAAACTGTGTCTGTAGAGCTTGAGTGGGAAAGAGGCTTCCTCCATGACACATACTCCCACTGGGGAGTCAAGCCAATGGGGAACGCCTTAACCCCACTCAGGTATAAAAAAAAAAATACCTTAACCCAATTCAGGCCAAGGGGGAAAGCCTTAACATTACCCAGTGCTGGAGCTCACTTAACACTGGGGAGAATACCAGAAGCGGCATCAGGACATGCTTTGTACCCATTCCCAGACTCCAGCAGGGACAGAGGGAAGCCATTCCTCATCCTACTGCAGGGAAGACCTCAGCTAATTCAGGCAGAGGTCACAAGTTGAGAGAAGCTCCCAACTGAGACTTGTGATATAATCTTGAGTGCAGATGGACTCCCTTGGCCAGAACCAAGGGACAAGTGGGAAGTGTGCTATAGCCACAGGTGCAGGAGCTGGGTGTCCCTGCTCTGCAGGCAGACCTGGAGGGACACGGCTTGAAAACTGGTTTCTGTCTTGGCTGGGAAGGCTTATAGCCTGAGGCAATTTTGAGTTCTAAGTGCAGGCTGCCTACAACCCAACTAGCTGCCACTAGTGGAACACTGGGTGTGAGACCTGTCTTGCCAAGTGTATGGGAGCTGAGTGGGGCTCACTGCCGTCTGTAACACCTAATGCCCCATGCAGATTATTTTGTGTGTCAGAAGCAGCTGTGCTCCACCCTGGAACATTATCCCTATGGCCCGCCTAATGGGGCCACCACTTGAGCCCACATGTGAAGAGCCAGAATGCAGACTTGCCTGATCCGGCCCCCATCTGGCTTTGTCCCTTGACTCGCCCTGATAGTATAACACAACAGACAGGGACTTTGGGAAGCTCCATGGCCCTGCCTATTGCCTGAGATACCTTGGGTAACATAAGGCAAGCACAAATCCCACCACTACCCCCATAGTTGGTGTTCTTTTGCAAGCAACACTTCTTGAGGCCAACCAGCACAGCGCATTACAACATCTGCAGGCACAATACCACCACCCTCAGGAAGGAGAAATTTTTTGCATGACCTCAGTTAAAGTCACTGCCTGCATCACCCTGGCTAACCAGAAGGTCTTGAGTCTGTCCATGTGCCCATTACATTACTACTACAGTTGGCATGTGAGAAAGCCAACACAAGCTAGCATCTGAGAAAACCAACATAAATCTCAAGGAGATTTCCTTGAGATAACCAAGAAAATCTCATAGTCTACGTAACTCCCTTCCCACCCCCATCAGAGCTGGTGCTGGTACCCGCTGCTGGGAGACTAGAGGAGGGGTCACATCACTGAATTCCTTGCACACATTCCCCAGCACCATCCTGGAGTATAGCAACACCACTGAGTGGCTACGCCCAGAAGAGCAGTAAGCTCCACAGTAGTCTGGCCCTCAGGGACTGCTACTCCTAAGGGAAGAGGCGGGGGGAGGTGTACTACATTAAGGGAGACAAAAGAAAACAGACTGAAGGCCTCGGGTCCTTCAACTTTCCACTTGTAGGAAGTTTCTTTTAGCAGAGAAACAGGTGTAGTGCTAAGCTCAGTGGGGAAAGTTTGTTTGGCTCTGCCCCAATAGTCAGGCGGCCCTGGTGTTCATGAAGCGTCTTCTAAAAGGGAATTTTTTCTCCCTCTCACCCATCACTGCAGACACAGCCGGGGCTTCTCCCACGGGAGCCTGGCATGGGTACATCTGTAGATGCCCTTTCTGGAACACTTTGGGGTAACTGCATCCCTACAGGAGACATGTCCTCCAGGCTCAGGCTTCCATGAGAGGTAGAGTACTAATCCCTCTTTATATGGGACATCACATTCCTGCAGATGAAGAGAGATGCCTGTCTGATCTGAATAGCTGGAACATATGGTCAGGAGTGCGACTGGGAGGTGGCTGTTTTCCTGTTGGCTCAAAGGGGAGCTTTGGTGGTTTCCTTCCTTCCCTTTGAAAAGACCTCAATGCATTTCACTTGAGAGCTTCCCTAAACAGCCTCTGCCAAGGCTGGGAACTTTGTCTGCCATTGGGATACTGACTTTACCACCGCCTTTGGCCATATCTTTGGATATCTCCTATCAGCCTGAAACCCAAACTATCTGAGTGAATAAAGTACTGGTGGAGAAAATGTTTAAATGTACACCACTGAGGAACAAGATTAAGCTTCATGAGACCACTGCCGTTCCAGCTCCACTGGAGATAGTGAACCTGCTCACACACCCAGCACAATGTTACTATAACCAGCATCTGAGAAAGCCACCATACAAAGATTCTCTGTAACCAAGGAACTCCATATAGAGTTTTCACCATGGGAAGCACGTACCCAGAGCCAAAGCTGGATGACAATAAACTATAAACATTAGTTACACCCTGGAGTCAGGGGGCCAAGGCAGAGCCAAGAAATGAAAAGACACACACAAAAAAAGTTGAATCAAAAATAAATTCAAAAAATAATTAGAAGTGGCTCACGCCTATAATCCCAGGACTTCGGGAGGCCAAGGTGGGTGGATCCTTTGACATCAGAATTTCGAGACCAGCCTGGCCAACATAGTAAAACCCCATCTCTACTAAAAATACAAAACTTGGCTGAGCCGGGTGGCACATGCCTATAGTCCCAGCTACTCAGGAAGCTAAGCCAGCAGAATCACTTGAACCCAGGAGGCGGAGGTTGAGCCAAGATGGTGCCCTGCACTCCAGCCTGGGCAACAGAGCAAGACTCCATCTCAATAATAACAGAATTCAAAAAGCTGACTGTGACGTTACTCAAAGAGATACAAGAGAAAAACAAAAATGCAACAGAAATTTTTTTTTTTTAAATTCAAGATGTGAAGGAAAAATTTTCTAAAGAGATAAATATTTTAAAGCAAAACCAATCAGAACTTTTTAAATAAAAGACCTATTTAGGGAACTACAAAAATGTGGTGGAAAGCTTTAGCAACAAATTAGACCACACAGAAAAAAATAATTTAAGAGCTCGAAGACAAGGCTTTCGGGTTAATCTAATCAGAGACAAATAAAGAAAAAAGAAAAAGAAAAGAAATGAATAGTCTACAAAATATATGTATGGGATTATGTGAAACAGCCAAACTGAGGGAGAAACAAAAGTTGAAAGTTTGGAAAACCTATTTGAGGTAACAATTGAGGACAATTTCCCTGGTCTTGCTAGAGATTTAGACATCCAAATACAAGAAGCTCAAAGAACTTCTGGAAGATTCACTGCAAAAAAGGACATCACCAAACGCATACAGTCAACAGGTTATCTAAAGTCAATGTGAAAAAAAAGAAGTCTAAGAGCAGTTAGACAAAAGCATCAGGTAACCTATAAAGGAAAACCTATCAGACGAACAGCAAACTTCTCAGCGGAAACCTTAAAAGCCAGTGGGCTTAGGGTCCTATCTTTACTACTTAACAGAATAACTGTCAGCCAATAATTTTCTATCTACCAAAACTAAGCTGCATAAGTGAAGGAGAAATAACGTCTCTCAGAAAAGGAAATGCTAAGGAAATCTGTCAATACTAGACCTGCCCTACAAGAAATGCTAAAAGGAGTTCTTAAAACCAAAGGTTGATGTGCAAAAGAACAGAAACTCCTGAAAATACAAACTTCACAGGGCTTGTGAAACAATAACACAATGAAGAAAACAAAGTCACTGGGTAACAATCTCACATCTCAATATTAATGTTGAATGTACGCGGTCTAAATGTTCCACTTAAAATATACAGACTGGCTGAATGGATTAAAAAAAAAATCACAAGCCAAATATATGCTGTCTTCAGAAGACACACCTAACATTTAAGGATTCTTAAAGACTCAAGGTAAAGGACAGAAAAAGATATTTCATGCAAATGGAAGCCAGAGGCAAGCAGGAGTAGCTATTCATATATCAAATTAAAAAAGACTTTAAAGCAACAATAGTTAAAACAAACAAACAAACAAAAAGATAGGCAGGTGTGGTGGCTCAAGTCTATAATCCCAGCACTTTGGGAGGCCGAGGCAGGGAGATCACGAACTCAGGAGTTCGAGACCAGACTGACCAACATGGTGAAACCTCATCTCTACTAAAAATACAAAAATTAGCCAGGCATGGTGTCATGTGCCTGTAATCCCAGCTACTCAGGAGGCTGAGGCAGGAGAATCGCTTGAATCTGTGATGCAGAGGTTGTGGTGAGCTGAGAGTACACCATCACATTCCAGCCTGGGTGACAGAGCAAGACTCAGTCTCAAAAAAAAAACGAGCCACCTACGACAAACCCACAGCCAATATCATATGCAATGGGAAAAAGCTGAAAGCATCCCTTCCACCTAAGAACTGGAACAAGGCAAGGATGCCCACTTTACCACTTAGTACTGGAAGTCATAGCCAAACAATCAGGCAAGAGAAAGAAAAAAAAGCCATCCAAACTGGAAAAGAGGAAGTCAAATTATCTCTATTTGCTGATAATGTGATCTTATACCTAGAAAACCCTAAATACTCTTCCAAAAGGCTCTCAGATCTGATAAATGAATTCAATAAAGTCTCAAGTTACAAAATCGATGTACACAAATCATTAGCACTATTATACACAAACAACTATCAAGCTGAGAATCAAATAAAGAACTCACTCCCCCACCCCTTTTATTTTGAGACAGAGTTGCGCTCTCTCAGCTAGGCTGGAGTGCAGTGGCATGATCTCGGCTCACTGCAACCTGCACCTCCTGGGTTCAAGTGATTCTCCTGCCTCACCCTCTTAAGTAGCTGGGATTACAGGCACACACCAACCATGCCCAGCTAATTTTTGAACTTTTAGTAGAGATGGGGTTTCACCATGTTGGTCACGCTGGTCTCGAACTCCCAACCTAATGATCTGCATGCCTTGGCCTCCCAAAGTGTTAAGATTATAGGCCTGAGCCACCGTGCCCATCCTTTTACAATAGCTACAAAAAAATTAATAAACCTAGAAATACATTTAGGCAAGGAGGTGAAACATCTTTACAAAAACTACAAAACACTACTGAAGAAATCACAGATGACATAAACAAGTGGAAATACATCCCATGCTCATGGACTGGAGGAATCAAAATCGTGAAAATGACTACACTGTGCATAGCAATCTATAGATTCCATGCAATTCCTATGAAAACCAACATTTTTCAGAGAATTAGAAAAAACAATGCTAAAATTCATATAGAACCAAAAAAGAGCCTAGACAGCCAAGGCAATTTTAAGCAAAAAGAACAAATACGCATCACATTACCCAACTTCAAATTATACTACAAGGCTATAATGGCATGGCACTGTATGGTATAATAGATACACAGACCAATGGAACAGAAAAGAGAACCCAGAAATAAAGTCAAATACTTACAAACCAACTTATCTTCAACAAAGCATACAAAAACATAAACTGGGGAAAGGATACCCTATTCAATAAATGGTGCTGGGAAAATTGGACAGCCACATGGGCAAGAATGAAACTGGATTCCTATCTCTCACCATTTGCAAAAATCAACTCAAGATGAACTAAAGACGAGGCCAGAAAGTGGCCTCACGCCTGTAATCCTAACACTTTGGGAGGCTGAGGTGGGCAGATCACTTGAGGTCAGGAGGTCTAGACCAGCCTGGCCAATATGGTGAAACCCCATCTCTACCAATAATAGAAAAATTAGCCAGGTGTGATGGTGCATGCCTTGTAGTCCCAGCTACTCTGGAGGCTGAGGCAGAAGAATTGTTTGAACCCAGAGGCAGGGGTTGCAGTGAGCCAAGATGGCGCCACTGCCCTCCAGCCCAGGCAACAGAGGAAGACTCCGTCTCAAAAAACAAAGATGAACTAAAGATGAACTAATACCTAAAACCATAAAAATCCATATGAAAACCTCTTCTGGACACTGGACTAGGCAAAGAATTTGTGACTAAGATCCCAAAAACAAATGCTACAAAAACAAAAATAAATAAATGGGAACTAATTAAACTAAGCAGCTTCTGCACAGTAAAGGAATAATCAGAATAAGTAAATAACCTGCAGAATGAAAAAAAAATTTGCAAATTATGCATCCAATAAAGGACTAATATTTAGGATCTACAAGGAACATTAAATAAATCAGCAGGAAAAAAACAAATAATCCCATTAAAAAATGGGCAAAAGAGATGAAAAGGCAATTCCCAAAAGAAGGTATACAACCAGCCAAAATGTATATAAAAAATTCAACATAACTAATCGTAAGAGAAATGCAAATTGAACCACAATGAGATATCATCCATTTTATCCTAGCAAGAATGGCCATTATTAAAAAGTCAAAAAGCAATAAATGTTGTTAGCATGGATGTGGTGAAAGGGAATGTTTATACAATGTTGGCAGGAATATAAATTAGTACAACCTCTATGGAAAACGGTATAAAGATTTCTCAAAGAATTAAAAGTAAATCTATCATTCAACCCACCAAGACAACTACTGGGTATTGACCGAAAGTAAAATGTGTCACTGTATCAAAAAGACACCTGCATGTTCATGTTTACTGCAGCACAATTCATGTGAAGATATGGAATCAATCTAAGTGCCCATCAACCAATAAGTGGATATAGAAAATTGGTATGTACATATAAACACCAGGGAATACTACTCAGTCATAAAAAAAGAACAAAATAATGTCTTTTGCAACAATTTGGATGGAACTGGAGACGATTATTCTAAGCGAAATAACTCAAAAATCAAAAGCCAAATATCACATGTTCTCACTTGTATGCAAGGCATACAGAGTGGTATAATGGACACTGAAGACTCAGAAGAAGGAAAGCAGGAGGAGGGTGAGGGATGAAAAATTACCTACTGGGTATAATGTACACTAGCTGGGTGGCAGGCACACTAAAATCCCAGACTTCCCCACTATACAATTCATCCATGTAACTAAAAATTGCTTATATCCCTAAAGCTATTGAAATAAAAAATTAAATTTTTAAAAGAATTCCATTTACATTAGCATCAAAAATGCATAAAAATCAATTTAACTAAAAAAGAGAAATGTCTGTATAATAAAAACTATAAAACACTGAAGAAAGACATAGAAGATAGCACAAATAAATGGAAAGATATCCCATGTTCATGTACTGGAAGAATAAAAATACCATCAAAATGTCCGTACTACCCAAAGTGATTTACAGATCCAATGCAATAGTCCATCAAAATTCCAATGTCATTCTTCATAAAAACAGAAAAAAAAAAAAATCTTAAAATTTGCATGGAACCACAGAAGACTCCAAATAGCTAAACCAATCTTGACCAAAAATAATAAATGCTGGAGGCATCCACTCTACAGGAATTTAAAATATATTGCAAAGCTACAGTAATCAAAATTGCATGGCACTAGTATAAAAACAGACACATCAACCAGTGGAAGAGGATAGAAAGCCCAGAAATAAACCCACACATCTAAGCTTAATTGATTTTCAACCATGTTGCCCATAACAGACAATGGGGAAAGGATAATCTCTTCAATAATTGGTTGGAAAAATTGGGTAGCACCATACAGAAGAATGAAAATGGACCGTTATCTCACCCCTATAGAAGAATAAACTCAAAATGGTTTAAAGACTTACATGTGGCTGGGCGTGGTAGCTCATGCCTGTAATCCCAGCACTTTGGGAGGCCAAGACAGATGGATCACCTGAGGTCAGGAGCCTGAGACCAGGCTAGTCAATGTGGTGAAACCCCGTCTCCACTAAAAATACAAAAATTAGCTGGGCATGGTAGCAGGCACCTGTAATCCCAGCTACTCAGGAGGCTGAGGCAGGAGAATCGCTTGAACCCAGGAGGTGGAGGTTGCAGTGAGCCAAGATTGCACCATTGCACTCCAGCCTAGGGGACAAGAGTAAGACTTCATCTCAAAAAAAAAAAAAAAAAAAAAGAAAGAAAGAAAAGACTTACATGTCAGACCTGAAACTCTATAACTACTAGAAGAAAACATAGTGGGTGATATGGTTTGGTTCTGTGTCCCCACCCAAATCTCATCTTGAATTGCAATCCTCATTTGTTGAGAAAAGGACCCGGTGGGAGGTGACTAGATAATGGGGGCAGTTTTCTACATGCTGTTCTCATGGTAGTGAGTTCTCACGAGATCGGATGGTTTAAAGGTTTGATAGTTCCCCCCTCACTCTCTTTCTCCTGCTGCCATGTAAGACATTTCTTGCTTCCCCTTCACCTTCTGCCATCATTTTAAGTTTCCTGAGGCCTCTTGAGCCATGCAGAACTATGAGTCAATTAGACTTCTTTTGTTTATAAATTACCCAGTCTCAGGTAGTTCTTTATAGCAGCGTGAAAATGGACTAACGCAAGTGGCAAGCTCCTTGACACTGGTTTGAGCAGTGATTTCTTGGATGTGACCCCCAAAATCATAGGCAGTAAAAGCAAAAATAGACAAATGGTATTGCATCAAACTAAAAAGCTACTGCACAGCAAAGAAAACAATAGGGTGAAGAGATAACTCACAGATTAGGAGAAAATACATGCAAATAACACATCAGAAAAGGGAATAATATCCAAAATACACAAGGAACTCAAACTACTCAATACCAAGAACACAAATAATAATATTTTTAAATGGGCAAAGAACCTGACTAGTCATTTCTCAAAAGAAGACATACAAGTGCCAACAGACATATGAAAAAATGTTTAACATCTCTCATCATAAGAGAAATGTAAATTGAAACCACAGAAAAATATAATCTCACACCTGTTAGACTGGCTGTTACCAAAAAGATAAAAGACAAGTTTGGCAAGGATGTGGAGAAAAGGAAATCCTTATACACTGTTAGTGGAATTATAAATTAGTACAGCTATTTTGGAAAACAGGATGGAGGTTTCTCAAAAAACTAAAAACAGCCGGGTGCAATAGCTGATGCCTGTAATCCCAGCGCTTTGGGAGGCCAAGGTGGGTGGACCACGAGGTCAGGAGTTCAAGACCAGCCTGACCAACATGGTGAAACCCTGTCTCTACTAAAAATACAAAAATTAGCTGGGTGTGGTGGCACACACCAGCTACTTGGGAGGCTGAGGCAGGATAATTGCTTGAACCCAGGAGATGGAGGTTGCAGTGAGCTGAGAATGAGCCACTGCATTCCAGCCTGGCAACAGAGTGAGACTCCATCTCAAAAAAAAAAAAAAGAAAAGAAAAAAAAGGAAGAAAACTAAAAATAGAATAACAATATGATTTAGCAATCCCACTACTGGGTATATACCCACAGGAAATAAAATCAGTATGTTGAAAAGATATTTGCACTCCAATGTTCACTGCAGCATTACTCACAATAGGCAAAGTATGGTAACAACCAAAGTGCCTATGAATAAATTGATACAATGTGGTACACATACACAATGGAATATTATTCAGTATTTAAAGAACAGGAAATTCTGTCATTCGTGACAACATGAATATCTAGGGGGCATTATGCTAAGTGAAATAAGCCAGGCACAGACAGAAAATACTGTACAATTTCACTTATATGTGGAATCTAAAAAGACCCCAAACTCGTAAAAGCAAAGAATAGAATGGTGATTATCAGAAGTGGGAACAGGGAAAGAGGAGACAATGGTCAATGGGTACAAAATTCTGGTATTCTACTGCACATCCCAGTGACTACAGTTAATAACATATTGCATATTTCAAAATAGCTGAGAGTATTTTAAATGTTCTCACCACAAATGATATTTATCTGAGGTGACAGACATACTAATTAGCCTAATTTGATTATTCTACAATGTATACATGTGCTGAAATGAATTCACACATCACACCATACCCCATAAATATAATTATTATAAATTAAAAATAAAACAAAGGAATATTCAACGATGATTAATAAGAAAGGTGACAGCTTTGGTATGAGGCATGCTACTCCAATACAGCTTCAGCTACTACAAAACAGTAAATTAAACAAACAAACAAAACTTTTAATTAGATATTTTTTCATTAATACTTAAGTTTCAATAAAGAGAGTAAAGGCTAAAGTGCACCCTCTTCACATACTCTGATATACTCAATAGTATGGTATATATTTTTATTTATAGGTGCACTGATTTTATGTTCTTAACAGGCAACAAGTAGTCTGATCAGTAAAGCCAATAGACCTAGGCATCCCAAAATGTATTTGGTAATTTATTACAGCAGACATTAACTGAAATTCTGGACAAAGAAAAGTACCAACGAATCTAATCTGGTGGCACCAGTTAGCTCAAGAAACGTCCTTTCTGGAGTTCCCCCTTACCCTCTAAATCATACCCATTCGAGTTCCACTTCCTGTACGGCAGTTTGATATCCCTATAGACCAACCTTCTGCTGATAACTATAAAGTATTGTGGTGAGAAACAAATAGCTTCCTGAGCATTCTAAACGGCAAATAAAATAGGCAGGTTGGGGAGATAAGTCAAAACTTGGGAAGAACAGCATGTGGGTGAATTTCGTGTTTTGTTGCAGCTTTACCCCAAAGTCAGGCAACAGATGTGGAATGCAGGAAGCTAAAGCTGTTCTGTCAGGAGGAACCAGGGAAAAGACCCCAGGTAAACACAGCCAGCCACCAGGGAGAAAAAGGGGATCCCACAAGACAGAAAGTTGAAAGAGATCCCATAATCCCGTGTAGGAAACACCACAAACGTGTCAGGCTAAAAGGCCTGAACCATGCATATACAGATTTGCATCAAAGCAGAGGCTTAAGCATCAAAGTGAAATTGGAACCACTGCTCATAAAAGGTGAAAGAGAAAGCTTACAGTATAACACAGTTAAGCCAGCTGAAGTATAGATATCAATATTCTATAGAAGATTATACTAGAACCCAGAGTCCATAAAAACATAATACTCACAAAGTCTAGGATACAATCCAATTTTACCTGAAACACAAGGGGAAAATATAGCCCATTCTTACCAGAAAGGGAAATCTACAGATGCCCACGCCAAAAAAGACTGAACTGTTGGAATTATGAAACAAGGATTTTAAAACAGCTATTATTATTATTTATGCTCAGTGAAATAAGGTTTAAAAAACACTTGAATGGAAATATAATAAAGAGAAAAATAAAAAGAATCAAAATGTTAGAATGGAAAAATATCCAAAAGGAAAAATGGATGGGCTTAAAACTGAAATGGAAATAAATCATCACTGAACTTAAAGGTAGATCAATAACCAATCCAAAGAACCAAAAACTGATTAAAAAAAGAAGAGAGTCTCAGAAAGCTGTGGGACAACCTGAAAAAGTCTAATGTTTATCTGTGATTTCTAGAAGAACAAAGAGAGAAAAGGGCAGAAAAAAAAAATAGAAGAGATAATGACTAAAAGCTTTGAAAATTTAGTGAAAGACAAATTTAACAAATTCAAGAAGCTCAGTAAATCCCAATAAAAATAAACTGAAGGAAAAACTACACTTAGATACATCATAATCAAACTCTTAAAAATAAAGACAGAAAAAAGCTAGAGGAAAAACTACATATCACATGCAGGGAAACATCGACTGGGAAATGACTATGGATCTCTCATCAGAAATAATGGAGGTCATAAGACAGTGAACATCTTTAAAGTGCTAAAATAAAACAGTTATCAATCCAGACTGTATATCTAATAAAAATATTCTTCAAGAATGAAGGCAGGCTGGGTGGGGTGGCTCACACCTGTTATCCTAGCACTTTGGGAGGCTGAGATTGGAGGATTACTTGAGCCCAAGAGTTTGAGACCAGCCTGTTCAACAAAGGAGATAGGACAGGGAATGAAGCCAATAAGGGTAAATTACCCAGTTACAAGTGTTAGCACCTAGAGCTCAATCCCACTGGAGAATCCGGGAGGCAGTTTAGGACTGCATGCCAGTGAGTGGCATATTTATCCATCAGCTCTTCCTTCTTATTAATTGAGTGATGCTTCTAGGGATTTTAGCGTTTTAGCACTTTTGACTTGCCTTGCATGAAGCCAAAGCATGCTTTCCAATCAGAAAAAAAGTCCTCGAGGAGAAAGTTGCTGATATTTGTAGTACACAGCCTTCAGACTGTCAGTAGGATACAGGAGGGTTTGGACAGTTTTTGCCATATCTTTCCTTTTTTTCCATTGGTGGAGTGTGTTTTCAGACCCTTTGTTTTTGTTTTTTCCTTTGCAGGCTTCTGGATTTTCAATTCCTAACCTAAGAAATCCTTAAACATACTTTGTTTCTTTTCAAGTGTGCATGTACACAACTGTTCCTCTTAAATTAGTAAACTGATGGTGTGTCTTTTTGAGTGTATTGTCTCATGACAATAATTGAAATAGTCTCTTCCTGGTCACTGTGTAGTGTGTCTAAGTTCCATATTCAGAGTTAAAAAATATAAGTGATACATTCAACACTTTTACAGAAGAAGATGAAACTCTGAATGTGACTACTGCATATGGGTAGTGATTTCAAATATTTACAGTTTCTATTGGATGCTTAGCCCAGGGAAGGTACTTTGAAAGAGTTATAAGTAGGAAATAATGCACCTGTTAGAAATGTAAACTGAACATTTAAAGCTGCTAGGAGTGAGGACAGGGGTGTTTCCAGTGGTAGAAAATGGAAATTCTAAAAACAACCTCCAAAACATTATTTGTTGGAGACAACGTCGCACTCTGTTGCCCAGGCTGGTATGCAGTGGTGTGATCATGGCTCACTGCAGTCTCCAATTCCTGGGCTCAAGATAGCCTCAACTCTTTAGCTTCCCAATTAGCTGGGACTATAGGTGCTTGGGACTATAGGTGCATGCCACTATGTCTAGCTAGTTTTTCTTATTTTTGCAGAGACAGGTCTTTCTTTTTGTCAAACACCTGGTGGAGACCTCCTGTCTTGGCTTCCCAAAGTGCTAGGATTATAGGAATAAGCCACCATCCCTGGCCCCCAAAACTTTAGATTGTGTTATATTTTAGCATCATTTAAAGATCTAAAGTTTCTGTTCAGGTTACTATTTTACCATGTTTTTACACAGTAAGAGCAAAGCCAAGTTATGTTACAAAGTCATGAGGGTATCATTTTTATTTAGTACAAGATTTATGGGAAATGCTACAGTAGACCTGCCAAGACCTCCAGTGGCTGCCTGAAACCAGATAGTACTGAGCCTTATAGATACCATGTTTTTTTCCTAAACATGTATTCCTATGATGAAGTTTAATTTATAAATTAGGCCCAGTAAGAGGTTAACAACAATAACTAATAATAAAGCAATACTATGACAGTCAAGAGGGCTGCTGGTAGTGTATACAGAGTGGATATGATAGACAAGGGATGATTCATGTCCCAGGTGGGACAAAGTGGGGTGACACAAGACTTTATCGCCCTACTCAGGATAACATGCAATTTAAAACTTAGGAATTGATTATTTCAGGAATTTTTTAATTTAATAATTTTAGACCGTGGTTGATCACAGGAAACTGAAACTGCAAAAAGTGAAACTGTGGAAAAGGGAGGACACTACTGAACTAACCTGGAAATTTGGAGACCTAGTTTTAAAGTTGTATGTTGTAACTTAGAATTATGTGTTTAATTTTTCTGGCCATAGTTTCTTTATACAAATGTAAGTGGATTTTCTTCAAGAAAACCTTCCCTGATTCCTAGACTATTATGCCTCTCTGCTACATGGCCTCACAGTTCTCAAAGACCCTTATCTTACTGTGACCACACAATTTATCATCCATATGCTATTTGGAGAATGAATGGGGAACTATTAGTTATGCTGAGACAATAAGCAACACCAGGAATGTACAGTCATCCTACCTTATCAGTTTATCTTCCCTCCTTGAGTAAGAGCTTAATGAGGAGAGGGTATGACTGTCTTGTTTACCAACTGTTCCAACACTTAGAGTATGTACCTTAACTGTTTTTAACTCAGTGCGTTGAATACAAAAGGTGTTCTGGTAAGCATGAATTCTTGTAACACAAATTAACTTAAAAAAGGAAAATCTTACCCAGACAAAATTAACCACTATATTCCCACTCAAATCCTAATACTTTTCTACCACATATCTTTAATCAAGACCTCTTATCTTGTATTTACTCGTACCCTTCCCTCTCTCAATTCCCTCCTCTCAATCAGAATATAAACTTCACGAGGACAGGATGTAGGTTTTGTGTTTTGTGCACTGCTGTTTCCTCAGGATCTAGAACAATACCTGTTCATGACAGACACTTAACCCTCATTTATAGAGATGTGCCCTCAATGGCATTCTCCTACTTTGCTCTGCCTATCTCTACCTGAAAGCTAAGCCACATAACCTATGAAGCCTTCTCAGATGGTACTAGTAAGAAATAATCTCTCCTTCCTCTGCATAACAGCATTTTATATGTTTCTTAAACTACCTTCTATATTTTACTCTTGTCCTAAAATTGTGTCTTATGTCTCAACCTTCTTGGTATGCTCCACAGTACCCTAGTACAATGCCTGATACACAGCATCTACAGAATAAAGATCTGTCAAACTGATACAATAACACTAAATATAATCATGTTTTTAGATACCATATACAGCATTTAGAAACCATGCTAGTTTTCCAGAGAACCTTCTCATTCATGTATATATCCCTAGCTCAGGCCATTACTGTTTCAACACCATCTGTACCTATTCAGCATCTTCCTCTTGCAATGGATTATTCTGTGAAGAGTACTTACCTTAACTGTTTTGATTCACTTCTTAACACTATGAGCTGTCAAATCAAAGTTAAAATCCTGACCTTATACCTTTAGGTTATCTACCAAACCTGTCTACTCCTTATCTAAATTTCCACACTCTAGCCTAAGCTCTTGACAATAATTTAAAGGGTCCTCAACTGGGCTGGGCGTGGTGGCTCATGCCTGTAATCCAAGCACTTTGGAGGCCAAGGTGGGTGGATCAACTGAGGTTGGGAGTTCAAGACCAGCCTGACCAACACAGTGAAACCCTGTCTTTCTTACAAAAAAAAAAAAAAAGTCCTCAATTATGTCCACCTGTACTTCTTTCTAGTCAATCATACATACTGTGTCTCCAAGTGGAACATCTTTTAGTATTTTCTATGCAAAACCACCTCCACTTTCACAGCAAAATTCTTAGTCTCAAAGTCTCATTCCTCTTCTATAGAGGCCTTCCCAAGCAGCATTGTGTATTTTGAGTCACTTTAGTTGGTGTAACAAATTCATTACTTAATATTTGCTCTGTCATTTATAATCACATTTATGTTACCTAATTATATATGTTTGACTTCATGTAGGGAATTCTGCTTTAAATCAAGAATGATGAGCTCACAACAAAATATGCATCTGTAAAAAGAATTTTGATTCAGTGTTGTAGTCTTCAGGATAGCAAATACCAGTGGAAGAATAGTGTAGTTGTAGACAGTACAGGCTCTGAAGGCAGACTATCTAAGTTCAAATCCTGGCTTTGGTACTCTTTAGTACCTTGGATAACTCACTTAACATCCATGTTCATCAGCTTCATCATTTTGAGTTATTTTTTTAAAATTACACAAGTTAATGCACACAAAATCCTTTAAAAAGCATTTGGCACATAAATTCGGTATAACCTTCTATTGTTTTGACTTCTAGCCTCTTACTGATAGCTGAGAATACTGAAGTGTAAAAAATTTAACAACTTGGCAAGAGTCACAGGAACTAGTAAGTTGTAAAGTCAGAAGAGAAACATGACACTCGCTACTAGAGGAGTCTGTCTCACCATTTTATTCAATATCTTTTCAATATGCTGAAATTTTATTCAATTTGTTTAAGGTCTTCAGGACCATTATATGATTACAAAACAGTAAGAAGATGAAAGAAATTTTTAAAAGGAAAAGGAGATTTATAAACTAAATCATGGATTAAGAAAAGAAGAAAGAAATGCAGTAATAATAGAAGAGAGAGCACAAGCTTATGTTCATGTAAATGGAGAGTACAGATAAGTATTCCAGAGAACTGAGTTAAATATATAAGGATGAACCCAGCCTGGCCAACATGGTGAAGTCCCATCTCTACTAAAAATATAAAAATTAGCCAGGCGTGGTGGTGCACACCTGTAGCCGCAGCTACTCAGGGGGCTGAAGCAGGAGAATTGCCTGAACCCAGGAAGCGCAGGTTGCAGTGAGCCAAGACTGTGCCACTACACTGCAGCCTGGATGACAGAGCGAGACTCCATCTCAAAAAACAAAGAAGGAAGGGAGGAAGGGAAGGAGGGAAAGAAGGAGGGAGGGAGGGAGGGAAGGATGGACGAATGGGCAGATGGAGGGAGGGACGGAGGAAGGGAGGGATTTGGATGGAGGTAACTGCCAGACTTTATTTTCCATTTAGGGCATAAAGATGCTTGTGCTTGCATTTAAAAATCACATCTCTTTAGCAGTTTAGAAAATCTTTTCTCAGCCAGATACAGTGGCTCACACCTATAATCCCAGCACTTTGGGTAGCTGAAGTGGGTGAACTACCTGAGTCCAGAAATTTGAGATCAGCCTGGGCAACATGGCAAGACCCCATCTCTACAAAAAAATAAAATAAAATTAGCTGGGCGTGGTGGTAGTCCCAGTTACTCAGGAGGCTGAGGCAGGAGGATCAGGGCTGCAGTGAGCCAGTCATGATGACACCACTGCACTCTAGCCTGGGTGACAGTCTGAAAAAAAAAAAGAAAAAAAAGAAAAGAAAAAGAAAAAAATAAAAAACTTCTCAGTTCCATCAAAAGCTTATCACTTCAAAATAAAAAACGTGAAATATATTCTTATTTTTTCACATAGAATTTCAATGTTCACATATGGACAAAGTAATCACTTTGAGGGGTATCAAAGTGAGTAATTAGAGGGGTATCAATGTATTTATAATCTACATGTAACTTTATCCTTTAAATGTCTGAAGGTCATGTTCAGGACCATCATGATTTGTCCTAGGCATTTCCTTAGATAAAACCCAATGGTTACTTAAAATACAAACTCTGTCCTAATAAAAATATTATATATTATATAACCTCTCACCTCCCACTCTAAAATTAACTCTAAAGGAAAAACAGATAATTCAGTGAATTATGTTTTGTAAGAACACATCTTTTAGTATATTTGTTAAACAATATCTGTCCCCTTAATTATATGCACTTTGCTTATAGCTAATCTCTTTACATAGGTATAGATTTTTCTCCTACAGGGGCAACCAATACCCAGCTCGGGCCAAAATGAGTAGCATTAGTAACTGACAGGCCCTGGTATAGTTATGAATATTTTGTAAAAATATATCACAAAAGTAAATGTCCGAATATTTTACATTTTAAACGTAAACTGATCAAAAGAATAAGCAGTAGAAAATGAATACAGAAAATATATATCCAAAATGTACTTTCAAGAACATATGCTTTTGTAACCTGAATCCTTTATTTCTTTAGGCCTCTACTATAAAACTGCCAATATAGTCTCAGAAAAAAAGGAAGACTTTCAAAAATGGGGAGGGATTGCTTTAAGAAAATAAAACAAGGTAACAAGAATAAAAGGCAAGTTTAATATACAGAAGAAATGCACAGTTGTTAACCCAATTCCAACTTCCAAAAATAACTGAAATTCCAAGACCTTCAGAAGAAAAATGCAAATAGAGACCACAATTCTTCAGCCTTTCAAACATCCTTTCCGAATTGTTTAATGATGGTATGTATTTTTAAAAATGTGGATTTTTCTCCCCTTCTTTCAAATTCTGGCAACAGATACTAAATGTTTTATACTCTGTTTATTCATATAATGTTCATGCACTAAGCCTATTTTAGGAGGCAAAGGCTAGGTATCAGCTGAAAGGAATGTTTTTTTAAAAAAAGGCAAAGGTAGGAAAGCAGAAACTGATGTTCACTCCTTCTCAAATGATTATATACCGAGCTTATCAACATCTCTTCTAAGACTGTCTAGCTCTGGCTGGGCATGGTGGGTCATCCCAGCACTTTGGAAAGCTGAGGCAGGCGGATCACCTGAGGTCAGGAGTTCAAAACCAGCCTGGCCAACATGGTGAAACTCTATCTCTACTAAAAATACAAAAATCAGTTGGTGGGCACCTGTAATCCCAACTACTTGGGAGGCTGAGGCAAGAGAATTACTTGAGCCCGGGAGGCAGAGGTTGCAGTGAGCCAAGATCGGGCCCTGCACTCCAGCCTGGGCGATAGAGGGAGACTGAAAACAAAAACAAAAACAAAAACAAAAGCCTGTCTGGTTCTGTTACCAGAAGACCACATCACTGATACTAAACTTCTTAAGCTCTGGTTTGTATAAAGTCATAAGTTGTTCTGGCCTGAGAGTTCATTTTTTGTATCTTGATAACTGGCTTACTGATTTCCCTCTGCTGAATCCAATAAATTTTCCTTAATAAATCTCACTGCTATTATACCTCATGGACTCATGCGATCTCAACCTAACCCCAGTTTGAGATCTTTATCTTTGAGGCTCAAAAGTTTTAAATCTTTACCTGGAATGGGCATAGAACAAACTTATTTGGCCATGCATTTACTCAGTTTCTTTCATCTTACCCTACTCTCTTTGCCCTGATTTATGCTGCAAACATTTACTGGTATTTATTATAAGCTGTAAAAAAATGGTAACACTAGAGATACAAATGAGAAGATATTTTATCTGCCCTTAAGGGGCACATATTCCAGCAGAGGAGACAAACATAAAAACAAATAATTTCGCCGGGCGCGGTGGCTCACGCCTGTAATCCCAGCACTGTGGGAGGCCGAAGTGGGTGGATCACGAGGTCAAGAGATCGAGACCATCCTGGTCAACATGGTGAAACCCCGTCTCTACTAAAAATACAAAAAATCAGCTGGGCATGGTGGCGCATGCCTGTAATCCCAGCTACTCAGGAGGCTGAGGCAGGAGAATTGCCTGAACCCAGGAGGCGGAGGTTGCGGTGAGCCGAGATCGTGCCATTGCACTCCAGCCTGGGTAACAAGAGTAAAACTCTGTCTCAAAAAACAAATAATTTCTACAAACTATGAGAAATTCTATAAAAGAGTTTTATAAAAATTCTAGAAGAACACAAATGGAAGAACGGAAAGCTTCACAGAGCAGTTAACATTTGAAATGGGTCTTGAAGGTAGGATGGATATGTGTTTGTATGTTTTAGTTGAGATGCTGGAAATGTAGAAAGGATGGGAAAAGCTGATGGCAGTCAAAGTACTGACTAAAAATATGTTAAAATAGACAACTTAGGATATTAACTATAGGTTCCTTTTTTCTTTCATTCTTGCAAATTAATTTTAACCATGAATTCACAAGTAAGAATAATCTTACAAGCAACACACACACACACAACTTAGAAATGTTGTGTACAAAGTGACTATTAAATGGACAGAACCAGGAAATGGTATTTTGAGGACAATGGGGAAAATTCAGTGTAACCAAATTGATCCTCTACAATAGAAGGGAATAGTTGTGTTACATAAAACTATTCCTAAATGTTGTAGATGCAGAGGATAGAATACCAAATTAAAACTCAAGAGAGCTGGATTCAAGTCTCAAACAACAGCTGTGCCCTAATTATGACAAAATCTTTTACTTAATTCCTAAACTGCCCCTCAGAGTTGTTAATATCAAATAAAATGAGTCTGCAAAGTGTTCTGAAAAATGCAAAATGCTACACAAATAAAATCTTACCTTCATTATAGTTACACGTGCTACACTGAAAAATAACTTTCAAAATCTGTATTTCAGACATATTCAATGCATTTTACTAAATTTACGATAAAGCATCTTTACCCGTTCTACAGATCGTGCCCTCTTCTTTGGACGAGTAGGCAGCGCATCTTCCTTCGGATTGGTGTCTATTGCCCAGTAGGAACCCTAGAGGTAAAGAAATTATATTAACGGTATATTACAGCAACTCTTATGACATTAAAATGGATTTTTATAATTTTTTGCACCAAAAGCAAACATTCTGCAAATACAATGGAAAAATAGCATAAGAAACACTTGTTTTGAACTGAAAAAAGATTATAAGAAAAAAAGGTCCACTTATAATTACATTATTAAGGAGAAAACATTCATAAGCTGAAGAATCCAAATCTGAGAACTGCCACACCAAAATTTAGAAAGAAAATGATCAACAAAACACATTTTTAATATGTAATTCTCAATTGAACAGATGTTAATTATATGACAATAAAAGAATTTTATGCATAAAGACGCTGCAGTTTCTATATCCTGGGACCTCACAAAATCTACATGGTTAGTGAAACATTTTTAATGACAAACTACTTGAACACATTTTATATAGTAAGTGTTCCTGAGAAACAATGGGTATGTGCATAAATTTTTTACTGCTTACTCTGTCATGACTCAACTACTCTCTTACTTTTTGATACAAGTTATCACACCATTCATTTGAAAATATGTATGGAGCACCTACTGTGTTCCAGGCACTCAGAAACTGTGACTCAAAAAAAACACTTTGGAAAAGCATAGATGCATAGATAATATAAGTTTGCAGATATTATATGAACAGGAAGAGCAAAACACAGAAAAAGTGCTTTTCCCAATCAAAGTTATGAGAGCCAGGAACAAAACCAGTGTCTTGATTTGTAGCTCTTTTTCCCTCAATTATCCTGCCTCTATACATACACACCGGGGAGGAGATCATGAAAGAGGAGAGTTCAAGAAAGGGAAAGATGGAAGGGAGAAAGACATGCATTTCAAAACACAATATATATCCTAGTTTTACAATTAATCTCAGTGATCATATCCAAATTTAATCTTTGCCTCTACTATCTCATTAATCTTTCCAGGCTGTTTTTAAAGGCAACGTTTGCCAATGAGAGGAAATACAATCCTCATCTATCAATCTCCACACTTTATGCCCAACGTGAGTCATCTCCTTATACTTTCTTGAACATACCATGCTGTTTCTGTAACTGTTCCTGTCCTCTCACTACTTGTAATAGCCACCGTAACAATGACAAACTCATATGCCACCTTCAAATTTTACCTCAGATGATCCAAAGGAATCCCTTTCTGATCTTCCTGCCATACTCAAGAATTCATCATTCTCTCTCTCTCTGCAAGATCTCTACACTTTTTACACATTTAGATCATTGTTTGCAATCAACATTAAATTCTGTTTACAGGTCTGTATCCACTCCTAAGTTATAAATTCCTTAAGGGTAGGGACTATTTTACTCATTTCTATATCCACAAGTACCAGGCACAATATCAAACACAAAGTAAGTACCCAATAAACATTTGTTGAAACGAGAAGGTAAAAAAAGCTGTTTAACAAACTGCACAAAGAATATCAGTGTACAGGGTATTACTATGTACATTTCAGTGTACCCTGTTGGGGTACAAGGTAGGTGTGTATGTCTCAGATCTTGGTCTACCCAAGTACCTGAGCTTAACACTCACTTAATCACCCACCCACTGCTAGGGTATTTCTCCGTGTTATCTTTTCAAAACCATCACTAAATTTCAGCTAACACATCTACCAGACCTGAGACCTGATAAGAAACTGCTAGGTAGGGCCTATAAATCTGCCAAGAACCACGTAAAATGCAGATGCTACAAAAAGTACTAAAATGAGAAAATAATGACTTCAAGAATAGTTTTGACTAGCAAGTTTCAAAATAAATGCAATAGGGAATATTTTATGCTGAGTTCTTATAAAATATAAAAATGAAGCAGGAGAGAAGATACCAAAACACACTGGACAATAGTTTAAAAACCACTTTTCACAGAAACGATAAATTTCAGTGTTTAGTTTTTAGATGGGTGTGTATATGTGTATTAATCTGGAGAAACCATTTAATGTCCAAACTTTACACTTATTCGTTAGTAAACATTTCAATAAAATTACAAAAACAAATACGTTATCTTTTCTTCCACACAAAATACGAATGGTTGTGGCTTCTCACAAATAAATCAACAAAAGGGAAAAAAATCGCCCATAGTCTATTACTATCCATTAGGTATTCATAAAACTCTGAAAGCCTAAATGCAAATTCTAATAATTAAAAAGATTCACAAAATTGTGAAATGTTCCACCAAATAGCTCAGGCTAATACAGTATCTGAGTTTGATCTCTGAAATCACAAGTTTAGATAAAGAGACCTTAAAATTCCTCTTCATATATCAAAACCATAGTGAGATAACATTTTATACCCACTAAGATAAAAAAAAAAAAAAAAAAAACAGCAAACAGCAAGTACAGGCTATGTATCCCTTATCCAAAATGCTTGAAACCAGAAGTCTTTTGAATTTCATTTTTTTCAGATCTTGGAATACTTCCATATACTTAATGAGATATCTTGGTCATAGGACGCAAGTCTAAGCTCAAAATTGATTTCTGTTTCATATAAAAGCTTATACACATAGCTTGAAGGTAATTTTACATAATAGTTTTAATAATTTTGTTCATGAAAACAAAATTTTGACTGTAATCCGTCATATGAGGTCAGGCATGGAATTTTCCAATAGTGACATCATATTGGCACTCAACAAGTTTTAGATTTTATAGCATTTGTATTTCAAATTTTGAAATTAAGGATGATCAACCTGTATTGGCAAGCATGTAGAGAAACTGAAACTCTTACACACTGTTGATAGAAATGTGTAACAGTGTAGCCACTGTAGAAAATATGACAATTCCTAAAAAAGTTAAACAGAATTACCAAATGATCCAGCAATTCCACTTTTGGATATATGTCCAAAAGACACAAAAGCAGGAATGCAAGTATTTGCACACCCATGTTCATAGTAATATTATGCACAACAGCCAAACGGCAAAGCAGCCCAAATGTACATTGAAGGATAAACAGATAAATATGTCACGTACATACAATGGAATAGTATTCACCCTTAAAAGGAGGGATATTCTGATACATAAGCCAGACAAAGAAGGACAAATATTGTATGATTCTACTTATAAGCAGTAAATTTTCAGAGATAAAGAGTAGAATGATGGTTGCTAGGGGATGACAGGAAGGGAATACAGCTACTTATTGTTTAATGAGTATAGAATTTAAGTGTGGAAGATGAAAAGGTTCTCGAGATGGATGGTAGTGATGATTGCACAACAATGTTAATGAACTTAATATTACTGAATTGTACACCTAAAATCATTCAAATGGTAAGGATTATGTTATGTATATTTTACCACCAAAAAAGTATCTCTCAGCCTTTTCTTAAAGTACAGTGGCATGATCATGGCATAATACAGCCTTGACCACCCAGGGTCAAGTGATCCTCAGCTTCACAAGTAGCTGAGGCCACAGGTACACACCCTGCCCCTACATCTGGCTTTTTATTTATTTATTTATTTTTGGCGACAGAGTCTCACTCTATCCGCCAAGCTGGAGTGTAGCGGTGCAATCTCAGCTCACTGCAACCTCTGCCTCCTGGGCTCAAGCAAGTCTCCTGCCTAGCCTCCCAAGTAGCTGGAATTACAGGCACCTGCCACCACGCCCAGCTAAATTTTGTATTTTTAGTTGAGGCGGGATTTTGCAATGTTGACCAGGCTGGTCTCCAACTCCTGACCTCAGGTGATCCACCCACCTTGGCCTCCCAAAGTGCTGGGATTACAGACATGAGCCACCATGCCTGGCCTAGTTTTTTTATTTTTTTTGTAGAGATGGGGTCTTGTCATGTTGCCCAGCTTGATATCAAGCTCCTGGGCTCAAGTGATCCTCCTGCTTGGGGCATCCCAAAGTGCTGGGGTTACAGGTGTGAGCCACCACATTCGGCCATCCAAGAAGCAGTTCTTTGCTCTTCCTTGTTAGGCAATATAGAAATCTCACAAAAACTGAACTGCCATTTTAGCCAATCAACAAATACAGGCTCAGTCCGGTTTCCTCCAAGAGTAGGATCTATACCACTAGGCTCATGTGGAGCAAGTAGGAAACAGGTTTTTGTTTATAATGGGTTTTGTTTGTTTGTTTGTTTTTTGGCAGGGAAAGGGGTGTTGAGACAAGGTCTTGCTCTGGTGCCAACACTGGAACACAGTGGCACACAATCATAGGTCACTGCAACCTTCAACTCCTGGGCTTAATCAATCTTCCTGTCTCAGCCTCTTGAGTAGGTAGGACTATAGGTGCATGCTACCATGCCCAGCTAATATTTTCCTTTATCTTTTTGCAGAGACAGGGTCTTGCTATGTTGCCCAAGCTGGTCTTGAACTTCTGACCTCAAAGGATCTTTCCACCTAGGCATCCCAAGCATTAGGATTATAGGCATGAGCCATCACACTCAACCTAGTTTTATTTTTAAAATTAACTTTGCTGAAGTATGTTTATATTTAAAAAATGCACCCACGTTATGTGCAATTTAAGGAATTTTGACAATTGTATACACTCATGTAACTAACACTAAAAATACAGAACCCTAAAAACCTCCTTTGGGTGGCTCAGGAGGCAATTCCCTTTCCTTCCCCTTCTCTCATCCCGCACAACCACTGATTTCCTATCATTGTGTATTTTCTAGCATTTCATCATACAAGCGAACTCAAACTGTCAAACTATTTTCCACTCTTGACAGCGGTGTATGCCAATATAGCTGTTCCGTTCTTGCCAACACTTGGTATTTTAAGCCTTTCAATTATACCACCTCTACTGATGCGTAGTTGTCCCTCAGTGATTTTTCAAGTGCATTTCTCTAACAAATAAAGATGTTGTACATCTTTGCATTTACTTATTTGCCACCCACATATTATTCCTTTGTAAAGTGTCTATCCACATCTTTTGCCCATGTTTTATTTGTATTATAAGAATATATTATTTGTTATTATACTTTAATATTCTGAGTAACAAGTCCTTTATATGTGAATACGTACTGTGAGTATTTTCTCACACTCTGTGGTTATCTGTTTTCACGATGGAACCTTGTAAACACAAAGTTTTTCATTCAATAAAGTCCAATTTATCAATTTTTCATTTTATGGTATGTGCTTTATATCCAGTTTTTTTAATTTGCCTACTCCAAGATAGCAAATATTTTCTCCACTGTTTTCTTCTAGAAGTTTTATAGTCTTAACTTCCATGTTTAGGTCTCTGGCACACCTAGGGTTAATTTTCTGTATAAGTGTGTGATAAGGATCAGATATACAGCATCATTTCTTTAAATTATAACATTTCCCTACTGAATTACATTGGTATCTCTATCAAAATGATAATCAGCTGAGTATATATATATATATGTGGGTATACTTCTGAACTCTATTGATCTACATGTCTATCCTTATGCCAATACCATTTTTTTAATTTTTTGAAACAAGAGTCTCACTCTGTCACCCAGGCTGGAATGCAGTGGTGTGATCTCGCTCACTGCAACCTCTGCCTCCCATGTTCAAGTGATTTTCTCACCTCAGCCTCCTGAGTAGCTGGGAATACAAGCGTGCACCACCATGCCCAGCTAATTTTTAAATATTTTTTTAGTAGAGATGGGATGTCGCCATGTTTCTCAGGCTGGTCTTAAACTCCTGACCTCAAGTGATCTGCTCACCTCAGCCTCCCAAAGTGCTGAGATTACAGGCATGAGCCACCATGTCCAGCCGCCAATACCATTTTGTCTTAATTACTGTAACTATATAAACATTAGAAATCAGGCAGTATATATCCTACAACTCTGGTTCCCCACCACTGCCACTGCAAGCCAACCCACAGGCTGGTGGTGGCTCACCCAACTTTGGTTTTTTCCAAAATTATTTTGCCTATTTTAGGCCCTCTGCATTTCCACATATATATGAAGATCAGCATGCCAATTTCTAAAAATAAAGCCTCTGAGAATTTTTTTTGTAAGGGGAATAGGGTCTCGCTGTATCACCCTGGCTGGAGTGTATGGCACAATCATGGCTCAACTTCAGTCTCAACCTCCCAGGCCCAAGCGATCCTCCCACCTCAGCCTCCCAGGTAGCTAGGACTACAGGTATGCATGATCACACCCGGCAAATGTCTTCTTTTGTGTATGTTGCCCCAGGCTGGCCTTGAACTCCTGGACTCAAGTGATCCTCCTGTCTCAGCCTCCCAAAGCACTGGAATTATAGGCATGAGCCACCACACCAAGCCTAAGACTTTTTATATTGGGTTTACATTAACTCTATAAATCTACTGAGGGAGGACTGACATCTAACGTTGAGTCTTGCACTCCACAAACTTACTAGAGCTCTCCATTCATGTAGATCTGCCCTTATTTCTCTTGGAAGTATTTTGTAGTTTTCACTGAACAGTTCTACATCTATTTTATTGAAATGTATCCCTAAAGTTTTTCATTATTTTGCTTTTGCTAACTTCATTTTCCAATTATTCCTTCCTAGTATGGAAAAAAAATATATTGATCATGTATCTTGTTACCTTGCTAGATTCAAATATTATTTCTAGTAGCTTTTTCCATAGATTTTTTAGGATCTAATGTTTGCAAATAAAGACGGGTTTACTTATTCTTTTTCAATCTGGATGCCTTTAATTTCTTTTTCTTGCCTTACTCCATTGGCTAGGACCTCTAACAGAATTTTGAATAAAAGTGGTTGAATGTAAACATCCTTGATATGTTCTCAATCTCAGAGTATAATATAAACTATAGGGTTTTCATAAATGCTTCTAATCAAGTTAAGGAAATTTTCTTTTTATTGGTTGTTTGCTAGATGAGTGTTAAACTTTGTCAAGTATTGTTTCTACACCTGACATGGTATGATTTTTTAGCTATCTTCTACTCACTTGATGAGTTATTTAAATCTCCCTGGGTTTGAAGGTATATGTACCAAAATGGTCAACATCTTTTGAATGTAACTACCCATCAACTGTCACACAAAAAACTAAAACAAATGTACCTGTCTTGTAAATACTGACTCCAAGTTTCAAATGCAACTCTAATAGATTCCAGAGTATTATTACTCTGGCTTTCGTACTTAATTTTTAAAATGTCAGACCCGTGAAATGTTTGATGGCCTAGAATTTTGTTGAAGGACAGTCATCTCTGCCCTGTAACTGCAAAAAACATTTTCATATTTAGATTTACAAATTCCAAGTAGAATAATGAATCCAATCAACTATTTCATTTTTTAATAATCTATTTCCTTGTAAGCACGTTTGTATACACACCAGATTTCAGGATTTCTCCACTTATAAACAATATCAAGTAAATTCTGGTGTACAAACATCATTAAAGTTTTTTAAAATACGGTCACATGGCCTTCTAGCAAAACAATATGATTGAAATTCTTGTCACAAAATACTGAGTGATGAAGACCCTTAGTGTCAAATGGCTAAACAGGTGAGAATAGCATACAGCTTTTTGTTCTTAAAAGCATGTCATTAACTCAGTATTTCCTGAGTTTGAGAAAATTAGTCTAGGATATTCTCAACTCAATTTCACCAAAGTAACTAAAGTCTAGAGCAGGAGTTTCCAATCTTTTGGCTTCCCTGGCCACACTGAAAGAAGAAGAATTGCCTTGGGCCACACATAAAATACACTAACAATAGCTGATGAGCTGCTAAAAAAAAAACTCATAGAAAAAATCTCATTCAAAAAAGTTTACGAATTTGTGTTCGGCCATAAGCCGATCTGCACCAAAAGTAGTCTGTGGGCTCCAAGTTGGAGAGTCTTAGGGTATTGCTCTCTGTCCCTTTGTGTTCATCTTCTGATTTAATTGATAATGATAAATCATCCTTCTCTGTCAATTCTCTTCTCTTTGTCATTATGGGCAAAAAAAAAAAAAGTCTTATGTTCTCAACTATGTTCAATGAAAATCAAAAGAAAAAAGATGACTTAAGATGGTATCTACAGGCTTTTGCTGTACCTTCCTGAAGGATGGTATGATTCTTAGAGCAACACAAGAAAACTGAAATATAGTACTCATGATTTAATTATCGAATCCCCCTTTGCAGTCATTCTTCTACCTCGTTTTTTTGTTGTTGTTTTGTTTTGTTTTTTAGTATTTGGGCACAGCGGAGAAAAGCTGATGAGCAACAATGAAATAATTCTTAGGAAGATAAAATAATTTCAAGATACAGGAAAAATCAAATCACTAAGATCCCATTATGCATTTCAGATTCATAAAGATACAGTACATTTTATTATATATTTAAAAATACGCAACATTTATATTTGTTGTTTGAAAGACTTCTAAGAACAGATTAAAAGTTGGCTGGGTGGGGTGGCTCACGCCTATAATTCCAGCACTATGGGAGGCTGAGGTGGGCAGATCACAGTTAAAATCAGGAGTTCAACACCAACCTGGACAACATGGTGAAACCCATCTCTATCAAAATTACAAAAATTAGCAAGGCGTCATGGCACATGCCTGTCATCCAGTTACTCAGAAGGCTGAGGCAGGAGAATCACCTGAACCCAGGAGGCAAATGTTGCACTAAGCAAAGATTGCACCACTGCAGTACTTCAGCCTGGGTGACAGAGTGAACCCTTGCCACCAAAAAAAAAAAAGAAAGAAAAGAAAAGAAAAAGAAAAAAAAAAAAATCATAAAAATAATTAGAACTGCTCAAAAGAGATACTCAAACTAACTGGGCTGGCATAGTTTAGTTTGTGTATCTAATAGCACAGTGGCTGATGCCTGTAATTCCCCCACTTTGGGAGGTAAGGCAGGAGGGTCACTTACAGCCAGGAGTTCAAGGTCAGCCTGGACAACACAGCAAGACTCTGTCTCTACACACAAAAAACAGCTGGGTACAATGGTATGAACCTGTAGTCCTAGCTCCTGGGAGGCTGAAGTGGGAGAACAGTTTGAGCCCAGGAGTCCAAGGCTGAAGTGAGCTATGACTGCACCAAGGCACTCCAGCCTGGATGAAAGAGCAAAACCCTACCCTCTATAAAAACAAACAAAAAACTAAATTGAGTTCACTGGAGCCAAACAGTATATTGAGGGTTAAGCAAAATATATATGAAAGTATTCCCTCCTCCAATATCTGACCTCATATTGTTTTGTATTAATCTTAAGATACTCTTTTTTCTTACCTCCTACAATTTCTATGAAAGAACAATCAGATAAACATTTGGCAAATCCTAAATCTTAAGGGCAGAAAAGGACCTTTAAAATCATCCACTACAACTTTTAATTATTGCAGAGAATAATTACTAAAAAGAGTTATGCCTGGGAAGGGTAATTTGGCTAACAACAAAAGATTTGTCTTTTCATTTACCATTTACTGCATTTACTGCTTTGCATAAGAAAAGGCAAATCACAAATAACAATAGCCAAAATATTTTTAGTGAGGTTTATCATCAAAAAGAAACTTCAAGGACGGTAAGGTATAGCTAGACTAATCTTGAATATTCTCTAACCCAACAACAGAGAAAATGAGAATGTTGAATTTAACTGGCTAAACCTCTCAAACTTTGGGCAGATACCAGAAAGGTTAACAACCTTTCTCTCTCAATGACAGTTCATCAAGGACACAACGCTAGTATTAGAAATACAGATAAAGAAGAATGTCTTAAAGGATAACGGAAAACAAATAATGCACTGTTAACTCCCTCACAACCTTCAAACCATCACTCACTATTACTTTGAGTCCACTATGCTCACTTTTGGAAAATCTGCAAACCACACCACAGTCCATCTTACCCTATCTTATATTTTTTCTACAGCATTTATAATTGTGCAACATATTCTATACAATTTATGTGTTTGCTTTGTTTATTGTCATTCTACTCCCAGAAGATCATGCCCTCAAAGGCATGGATTTTTATCTGTTCTGTTCGCTGATATAAGTGACTAGCACATAAAAGGCAAGTAAATAATCACCACACAGTGTTAATGCCAGTAAGCTGAATCTGTAAAAAATCATTGTATTCATACAAGGTCAGAAGGAGGAGGCAACAGAAATAATTTTAGGCAGAGAAAAGGGCTCATAATAAGAATTATATATATATATATATATGTATAATATACGTATCATATATATATAAACTCTGTCTATCTATATAGACAGTCTCACTCCATCACCCAGGCTGGAGTGCAGTGGTGCGATCTCGGTTCACTGCAACCTCCACCTCTTGGGTTCAAGTGATTCTCATGCCTCTCAAGTAGCTGGGATTACAGGTGTGTGCCACCTCATCCAGCTAATTTTTTTCTATTTTTAGTAGAGATGGAGGTTTTGCCATGTTGGCCAGGCTGGTCTCGAACTCCTGACCTCAAGTGATATGCCTACCTCAGCCTCCCAAATTGCTGAGATTACAGGCGTAAACCACCACACGTGGCCTCAATAAGTATTTTTAACTTGGGGTTAAAGAATTCCCAGGTGTCCATGGACAGGACTCAGGGGCTCCATTAACTTGGTTAAGGAAAAAATACTGACGTTCATTCAACGTTTCATTCCATTTCAAATGTAAAGAGAAAAAACACAGCTGTATTAGGAAGTAAACTGATTTTTGGGTATTGCTATCACATTAATAGTTTTTGCAAATATCTCAAAATGTCACACTCATTACTACTCACAATTGTTATTTAATGTTACCAAGGAACCATATAAATTATTGTATCATAAATTTGTTTTAATATCTTTATAACTTTTATTATAATATAACCAACTGTCTTTTTAATCCTGTATATTAGCTTATGCCTTTAAAAATATTATTCTGAGAAGGGATCCCCCCTCCAACTTTACCAAAATTGCCAAATGGAGCCATGGTATAATTAAGTATTAAGAACTCTGGTGCCAAAGTCATAGACATATGAGAGAGAATACAACATTAAGGAAACTGTTCATTTTGCCAGGTAATTAAAAAGATATAAGAAAGTCATCAGAAATGAGTCCAAAGAGCTAAGGAGAATAAAAAATTTATTTTTTGCTTTACTCGAATGTTGCTTCCTTCAGTATTTTAGGTGGCTGGTGATTAATGCTTTTCTTTTAATTATTAATTCAAAAATCCTGAAAATTCATTAAAAATTTATTGATGCCCAACAATCCACAGTTCAAAGTCCCTTTCTAGCACTTATTTAACTCCTTTATAACTATCAAAAACTGAAGGTGGTTTTGCTAATATATACTTTATAGTAATTTTTTTAACTCTGTACCTAATACTATATTAATATTTTCTGCTTATAGTTCTGATTCCCTTAATAGACCAGAAGCTTTAATGGAAGTGATATCTTATTCATCCTTCTATCTTCAGACCCAAGATTAATACCTGGTATAAAGCTGTAACTCAATAAATGTTTGTTAAACTTAACACCAATGTATAATCTTAAAGACATATTAAAATATTTAGAACCAGCAAAGCAATATGGGCCTATAGATACTGCAGCACTACTTCTTTTTATAAAAAACAACACTTTATTCCTTAACATAACTAAAGGATTTAAGGACATCATGTGTTCACAGTTGGGAGACAAGATGGCAATACTCCCCAAATCAATGTACAGATTCAATGTAAGTCCTATCAAAATCCCAGCTGGCTTTTCTGCAGATACTGACAAGATAATCCTAAAATATATATTGAAATGGCAAGGGACCAAAACAATCTTATAGCCAAAACAATCTTGAAAAAGAACTAACTTGGAGGATTCACATTCTCAGACTTCAAAACTTAATATAAAGTTGTAGTAATCGGGACAGTGTGATACTGGCATAGGAGTAGATATACAGATCAATATTTTAGACTATTGGAACTGATCCAATAGTCTAGAAGTAAGCCCATGTATTATATATTTATGGCCAAACTGTTACCAAGACAATTCAACAGGGAAATCGTCTTTTCAACAATTAGTGCCAGGAAAATGGTCCACATGCAAAAGAATGAAACTGGGTCTCCTAACTCACACCACATGTAAAAACTAATCAAAATGGATCAAAGATCTAAATGAAAAGGATAAAACTGTAAAACTCTTAGAAGATATAAATGTAAATCTTTGTTACCTTGGATTAGGAAATCTTTTCTTAGCTATGACAACAAAAGTGCAAGCAACCCAAAGAAAACTGAGGAATTCATCAAAATTACAAATTTCTTTTGTCATAGACACTATTAAGAAACTGAAAACAGATCCGGTACTTGCCTTCTGCACTTAGAAGAACCAAATAGCAAGCTGATAATCACATTTCGAGTATAGTACCTAAGAGAGAACACTAGAATTTAACAAAGCAGTAACAGGAAACACCTAAGGCAAGGAAGGAGGAGGAGAGGGAAGCAGACAGCCAGCTCAGTTGGAATCCTAGACAGACTGCCCACTGTGGGAATTATCCTTTTGGATAAATGAGAGATTCCCAGAGGTCCACATTCCCATTATAAACATCTGTAACCCTAACCACAAGAGAATCCCTATGAGGATCCTGAGACTAGCACAGGAAGCTTCCTGGTGACCACAAAACAGCATTGCTCTAGAGGAGTTCAGGCCAGGTCTCACCAGCTGCAGCATGGTGCCATATTGAGAGCCCAACTACCACCAGAGTGCATCCTGCCCTGGGACCCAACAGTCCCTGTATCTCCGCATCCCTGGAGCCCCAGTGACAACCCTCACATTCACGCGGACAGCTGAAGTGAAACAAACACCATTTACATCCAGAACATCAAGGTCCCCAGCATTCTAACACACACAGTGCCCTGCACCCCAGGGAATGGGCAGTGCAATACACAGAGGAGGATGCCCCCAGGAAAAAGAAAGCCAAAGCACTGACTAACCATAACTGGAGAGCCTCCTGCCATAGATGGCTATCACAGGCAGCAATCCCACCATCCCATTAGCAGGGCTCCCATGCACATGCCAAAGGATACATTCCACCACCACCTGCCAAAGCTGCTGCAGAACACCAACCAAGCCACTTGCAACAACCCTACACCCTTCAGCAGCTGAATCGCCATACACTTACACACACCCTGAAAACTGGCTTTCCCCACTCACACCTCCACCAGGGACTGACGCGCACGCTCTCTGAAGCCTGAGAACTGCCTGCAGCTGCAGCCAGACAACGCTGCCATCACTAGCAGGATAGCCACAGCATATTTGTACACTCCTTTAGAGAGAACAGACTTCCACAGTCCACCGCAAACACTGCTCCAGCTAACTGAGCACACTGCCAAAGTGCTTGGGGATCACCCCCACCCTGCCCACCAAAGCCAGGGCCCAACTACACCTAAGGACAAGCCACTCTGGCTTGGCACAGCCCCTCCAAATGCCAAAGCACACAGCCTAGGGGGCCAGGGATTGCCCCACCCAATATGGCTGGCATCTGTGCATACTTCCTGGGGTCCTGAGGAAAAACCCACCTCGCTTGCCACTACCACCACAACCACCAGCCACCTATGAGTGACACCTGAGGTCTGGGGAGTGGCCCTCCCACACATCACAGCCACTGATAATATCAATACATACCACTTCAGAACCCAAGGGTTGTCCCACCACCATTACTGCCATTACCCATGCTGTCCAGGGGACTGAGGACAGACCAACTGTCCAGCCCACTGCTGCCACTGTTGGCAACCAAACAAGCTGCCTTGAGGCCAAAGAATGGCCCATCTGGACCCACTAACACCGCACGCTACCCAGGGTCTCAAGGACAGGAACATCCAGCCCACCACTACCACCACCAGGGCCCAAGAACTAGCCTACTGACCATCCACATCCTCAGCAAAGCCACACCAGAGCCTCCACTAATGACCATAGTCCAAATCACTGAGAAAAACACAAAAATCACTGATGCCATTTACAACTGAAGAAATCACATGGAGACTATACCACTACACATACCCAGAAGCAAAACTAAAGCTTTCTATGCAACAGACACCATAGATACATCTTCAGGAAAAAAAATCTTCCCCTAGGAAAGTAAAAAATTGGAATAAGTAACTGTTATATTAGATGCACAGACATCAACATAAAAACACAAGAAACATGGGGGAAAAAATACAGCACCTCCAAAGAAACACAATAATTCTCCAACAATAGATTCCAATGAAAATGAAGTTTATGAAATACCAGAAATCAGAAATAATAATATTAAAGAAGTTCGGTGAGATACAAGAGAATACAAATAAAGGAAATGAATAAATTCACAGACGCAATACAAGCTACCAATACTGAATCAGGAAGAAATAGAAAATCTGAACAAACCAGTAACAAGTAACAAGACTGGATCAATAAAGTCTTGGTTGGGCGTGGTGGCTCACGCCTGTAATCCCACCACTTTGGGAGGCCGAGGCAGGTTGATAACGAGGTCAGGAGTTCAAGACCAGCCTGACCAACATGATGAAACCCTGTCTCTTCTAAAAATACAAAAATTAGCCAGGCATGGTGGCACCCACCTGTAATCTCAGCTACTCAAAAGGATGAGACAGGAGAATTGCTTGAACCAGGGAAGCAGAGATTACAGTGAGCTGAGATTGCGCCACTGCACTCCAGCCTGGGCAACAAAGTGAGACCTCCGTCTCAAAAAAAAAAAAAAAGGCTCCCAACAAAGAAAAGCCCGATATTACAAACCCTTCACTGCCAAATTCTGCCAAACTTATAAATAACTAACCCAATTCCCAAACTATTCCCAAAAAATAAAGAGAAAGGAATTCTCCTTAACTCATTCTAGGAGGCCTGCATTACCCTGATACCAAAATCAAACAAGGACACCACAAAAAAAGAACTGCAGGCCAATTATCTCTGATGTATACAGCCACAAAAATCCTCAACAAAATACTAGCAAACCAAATCCGACTGCACATATAAAAGATAATACACCATGACCAAGTGAGATTTATCACAGGGATACAAGAATGGTTCAACACAGGCATATCAATAAACCATGCATCAACAGAATGAAATACAGAAATCTTATGATCATTTCAACAGATACAGAAAAAGCATCTGATAAAATTTAACATCATTTCATGATACGAACTCTCAAGAAATCAGGCATAAAAGAAACATACCTCAATATAATAAAGGCCATATATGACTAACCCACAGCTAACATCATACCAAACAGGGAAAAGCTAATACTCTTTCCTCTAAAAACTGGTCAAGACAAGGATGCCTATTTTCACTACTACTATTCAATACAGAACTAAAGTCCTAGCCAGTACAGTTAGGCAAGGAAAAGAAATAAGGGTGGGGTGTGGTGGCTCACACCTGTAATCCAGCACTTTTTTTTTTTTTTTTTGAGACGGAGTTTCGCTCTTGTTACCCAGGCTGGAGTGCAATGGCGCGATCTCGGCTCACCGCAACCTCCGCCTCCTGGGTTCAGGCAATTCTCCTGCCTCAGCCTCCTGAGTAGCTGGGATTACAGGCACGCGCCACCATGCCCAGCTAATTTTTTGTAGCTTTAGTAGAGACGGGGTTTCACCATGTTGACCAGGATGGTCTTGATCTCTTGACCTTGTGATCCGCCCGCCTCGGCCTCCCAAAGTGCTGGGATTACAGGCTTGAGCCACCGCGCCCGGCCCTGTAATCCAGCACTTTAAGAGGCCAAGGCAAGTGGATCACAAGGTCAGGAAATCCAGACCACCCTGGCTAACACGGTGAAACCCAGTCTCTACTAAAAATACAAAAAATTACCCAGGCATGGTGGCACGGGCCTGTAGTCCCAGCCACTCGGGAGGGTGAGGCAGAAGACTCGCTTGAACCCAGGAGGTGGAGGTTGCAGTGAGCCGAGATCGTGCCACTGCACTCCAGCGTGGATAACACAGCGAGACTCCAACTCAAAAATAAAATAAAATAAAATAAAATAAAATAAAATAAAATAAAAATAAAAGTCATCTGAACTGAAAAAAAAGAAGGCAAATTGTCTCTCTTTGCTCATAACATGACCTTACATTTACAAAAACCTAGACTCCCCGTAAAAATTCAATGGTCCTAGGAAAAGTGAATGTCCATAGGCAAAAGAATGAAACGAGGCTCCTAACTCTCACCATAAAAAAATTTCAACTCAAAACGGATTAAAGACCCACATGTAAGACTCAAAACTAAAACACTACTAGAAGAAACAAAGGGGAAATATTTCAGGACACTGAGTAGACAGAGAGTTTATGACTTACTAAGACCTCAAAAGCACAGGCAACAAAAGCAAAAATAAATCTAAAAGGCATGAATAATCAACAGAGTGAGGAGACAATCTGCTGGGTAGGAGAAAATATTTGTAAACCATACATCTGACAAGAGACTAATATTCAGAATATACAAGGAACTCAAACAACTTCAATAATTATTTACATACACATACACACACACACACACATACCCATTAAAAAGTAAGCAAAAAACATGAATGGGCATTTCTCAAAGGAAAGCATACAAATGGCCAACAGGTATATGATAAAAATGTTCAACATCAATAATCATTAAGGAAATGCAAATCAAAACCACAATGTGATATTCTCTTACTGCAGTTAGAATGACTATGATTAAAAGGACAAAAAATAACAGATGCTGATGAGGATGTAGAAAAAAGGTAACTCTCATATACTTTTGGTGGGAATGTAAATTAGTACAGCCATTATGGAAAACAGTATGTTGATTCAAAAAAAAAAAAAAGAACTAAAAATAGAATTACCATATGATACAGCAATTCCACTGCTAGGTATTTGCCCAAAGGAAAAGAAATCATTATATCAAAGGGATGCCTGCAACCCCATGTGTACTGCAACACTATTCACAATAGCAAAGATATGGAATCAAACTGAATACCCATCAATGGCTGAATGGGATACACATATGGTATATATACACAATGAAATACTATCACAAAAAAGAATGAAAGCCTGTCATTTGCAGCAACATGGATGGAACTGAAAGTATGTGAAGTCAGGCATAGAAAGACAAATATCACATATTTTCAATCATCTGTGGAAGGTTAAAAAGTTAATCTCATGGAGGTAAAGAGCAGAATGGTAGTCATCAGAGGATGGAAAGAGTATAGCAGCACAGGGTGAAAATAAGTTAATTAATGGGTACAAACATACAGTTAGATAGAAGAAATAAGTTCCAAAATTTCACAGCAGGGTAGACTGACTATAATTAACAACAATGTATTGTATATTTCAAAATAAATAGCAGAGAGGACTTGAAGTGTTCCCAATACATTAAAATGATAAATACTTAAGGTGATATATGCTCTAATTACCCTGACTTGATAGTTACACATTCTTTGCATGTAACAAAATACCACAAGTGCTCCATAAAAATACACAAATAATATGTATTAAAATTTTTTAAAAATTTTTTAAGAAAGTAAAAATATACACACAATGAAAGGAAATGCTTGCAAATTATATAAGCGATATAGGATCTGTATCTTAAATATATAAAGAACTCTAATGACTGAATTATAAGGGAAAAATAATTCCACTTAAAATGGGCACATAATCTAAATAAACATTTCTCCAAAGGAGATGTACAAATGGCCAGCTGGCACATCAAAATTTGATCAATATCAATTGCCATTAGTCCAATGCAAATAAAAACCATTACAAAATGAGGTACCATTTTATACCTGGAAGAAAGACTATAATAAAAAAGACACTTAATAACTACTATTGGCAAGGATGTGAAAAACTGCAACCCTCATAACTGTGGGAATGCAAATGGTACTGCTGCTTTGAAAGACAGTCTGGCTGTTTCTCAAAAGATTAAACATAAGACCCAGCAATTCCACTCCTAAAAAACTAAAAACATACACAAGAGAAATAAAAACACTGAGTCTATACTAAAGTGTATATTCAAAATGCTCACAGCAGCATATTTGTTTGAAAGTAGAAGCAATCTAAATGTCCATCAGCTGAATAAAGAGACTAACAATTGGGGTATAGCTATGCAAAGGAACATCATTCTTGCATAAAAAGGAATGAAGTACCATTACATCCTACAATATGGATAATCCTGAAAACCTTATGCTAAGTGATAGAAGCCCAATATGTCACATATAGTATAATTCTTTTATATGAAATGTCCAAAATAGGTAACATGTCCAGAATAGGCAAATTCACAGAAGTAGAAAGTAACGTAGTGATGCCAGGAGCTTGAGATGGGTGAAATGGTGAGAGGCTGTTAATAGATTTCCTTTTGGGAGGGATGAAATGAAAATATCTTGGAATTTGATAGTGATGACTGCACGACTTTACAAATATACTAAAACTACTGAATTATACACTTTTAAAAGACAACACATGGTATATAAATTTTCTCTCAATAAAAAATATTTTTTAAGAGAAAAAGAAATCAACAGGCTCTAATCAAACAGAGGGTATGTCCAAAACAGTCAAAAGTCACCTTTCACAAAGCAAAGCTAGTGATACTCTCCAGAAAGAACTCAATCCTCCTTATTTCTTTTCTATTTTTAAGTTCCGGGATACATGTGCAGAACATGCAGGTTTGTTATATAGGTATATCGTGCCATGGTGGTTTGCTGCACCCATCACCCCATCACCTAGGTTTTAAGCCCCACATGCATTAGCTATTTGTCCTGATGTTTTTCCTCTCCTTGCTGTCCCCTCCCGCACCCCAACAGGCCCCAGTGTGTGTTGTTCCCCTCCCTGTGTCCATGTGTCCTCATTGTTCAACTCCCACTTATGAGTTAGAATATGTGGTGTTTGGTTTTCTGTTCCTGTTAGTTTGTTGAGGATGATGGCTTCCAGCTTCATCCACGTCCCTGCAAAGGACATGATCTCATTCATTTTTATGGCTGCATAGTATTCTATGGTATATATGTACCACATTTTCTTTATCACTGATAGGCATTTGGGTTGGTGTGAACATACATATGCATGTATCTTTATAATAGAATGATTATAAAGATATGCTGAGTAAAAGAAACAGGCATAAATGTGAATATATTCCTTTGGGCATAAGCCTCCTGATTTCTAGATGATTTCTGGCTCTCTTCTGGACCATGTTAGTATGTGATAAAAGTTATCTAAAGTAGTCATTAACATCAGAGAAAATCAAGGAATTCACCTACTTGAAGGTTAAGAACTCAAAAGATTCTCCCAAATTTAAAGTAAATGTGAATCAATGTCAAGAAGTGAAACAAGTTTCCTAACCCGACCTACTGATCAAAAATGAAAGTCTGACTAAAATGAAGCAAAGTGACAATTTCTAGAACATTCAAAAACCAGTCTTAATTTAAAATGGCAAAAAATTAATGTACAATTTAAAAAGTTTCTTTAAGAAGAAGAGAACAGAGACTTCTCAGTTAACTAGGGAAAGATAAAGATCACTTTTTAGATAAATATTTAATAGGCATCTACTGTGTATCAGACACTGCTGGGTATGATGGAGGTATGAAAATGTCAAAGACCTACTCCTTGTAAACAAAAAACTCACAATTGAATGGAATAGATCAGTACACAGACAGCTACATCATTCAGGACTATTATAGTGAAATTCTCCAAGAACCATGGGAGCAAAAGAAGAGAACAATTAATTTTGAAAAGGTAGAATAGGTTAAAAAGGGAAGAAAACTTCCTTCCAGAGTTATTATACTAAAATGTGAGCTGGGCTTTAAAGGATTAAGATGATGAAATACTATTTTAGATACCATGAATCATAAATGTAAGAAAAATAGTACAGTATAGATTGAATATAAAGTTTAGGGGCATTAAGCTGGGACCTGGATTTGAAAATAGGGCCACAGAAGTAGACATGTGTTTTCACTAGTGTGCCATACCTTAAGGCAGCAATGCAGAAGAAAGCACAGAAAAAATAAACAGAGACGAGGAGACTAGTTGAAAGTGACACAGTATTTCAGGTTGTCATTAAAATCATTTTACTTTTCTAAAAATCTAAACTCTTCTAATTATTTTGTTTTCATATAAAAACCAGGATCTGAAAACATCAGTGATGACAGGAGGAATCAAATGAGACTGAATTAGGTTCATGGGATTGCTAAACATTATACAAATGAGATAAGGACAATACTTCATACCCTCTTAAAATAAAACCCCAAAGGGAAGCAGAGTCCCTTGTACATGTTTCATGTGCAGGAACTATTAAATAACTCATCAGGGACATCACATAAGTCCTAATTCTCTAGCATCAAAGCAACTACTTGAATCCATTTCACCAATTACCTATGCATATACGTACACAAGAAGGACCAAATGGAAATTCTATAATTAAAAAGTCCAGTAGGCTGTGAACAGTGGCTCACGCCTGTAATAACAGCACTCGGACAGGCCAAGGTGGGAGGATAACCTGAGGTCGGGAGCTCAAGGCCAGCCTGACCAACATGGAGAAACCCCATCTCTACTAAAAATACAAAATTAGCCGGGCATGATGGCACATGCATGTAATCCCAGCTACACAAGGGGCTGAGGCAGGAGAATTGCTTGAACCCAGGAAGCAGACGTTGTGGTGAGCCGAGATTGCGCCACTGCACTCCAGCATGGACAAGAACAAAACTTTGTCTCAAACAACAACAACAACAAAAAGTCTAGTAATTGAAATAAAAATTCACCAATAAATTAGATAGAACCAGAGTCAGAGATCCTAAACATAGATCAGTAGAAACTAGCCAATCTGAGGAACAAAAAGATAAAGAGAAAAATTAATAGTCTCAAAGACTTGTGAAAAAAATTCAAGTCTTATTTTAACTGACCCTAGAAGAAAAAGAGAAATATAGGGCCAAAAAAATTTTAAAGAAGTATTAACTGAAAATATCCCAAATTTAGCTGAAAACTTTTTCTAATTGATCCTAGATTAGCAAGCCTAGAATAAACAGAAAGAAACTACATCAAAACATCATAGTCAAACTCCTGAGATCCAAAGAAAAAGACAAAAATTACTGAAAGTTACCAAAAGTGGCAGGGGTTAGAGGTACAATATATATTACATACAGAAGGATAAAAAGAATGACAGCTGACATTTCATCAAAAATAATGGAGGTCAACAGAACATCTTCAAAATGGAATATCTTCAAAACTCTGACAAGTGGGAATACCCTGCAAACCCAGGAATCCATATCCAGAAAAAAATTATGCTGAGGATGAAATAAATATATTTTCAGATAAACAAAGGCCTATAAAATTTGTTGCTTACAGACCTGCTCTACAAGAAATGCCAAAGGATACCAGATGGAAACTTAGATTTCCAGGAAAGAACATCAGAAGAGATAAATAAGAAAATATTTCCCCCAACATAATTTCCTTCAAAGACAACTATTTAAAGCAAATAACATAAATCCTAAGATGGAATTTATGGTATAAGCACAAGAGATGACAAAAGCACAAAGAAAGGAATGGTAGATAAATGGAATTATACTGTTGTAATGTTAATGCATTTTTAAATGGATGGCAAGAGGTAGCAGTAGATGGCATGAAGTCTAAGGCATGAAGTGGAGGGTAGTATAATATTACCTCCAAATAGCCTCTGATAAGTTAGTGATATATATTGTTAAGCTGGTAAGTTCTAGAATGACTACTAAAAACTTAATTAAAAGAGGACACAAAGAAGTCAACAGAGGAAATAAAATGGAATCCTATAAACTATCTGACTAACCGCAAAGGTTACAAAAGAAAAACAAACAGCAACAATACCAATAATCATATTAAATACAAAGACTAAGTGGTCTAAATAGAAGGCAAAGATCATTAGGCAATTTTAAAAGCAAGAGCCAATGCCCACATGTTGCTTCCGAGAAACACTTTAAACACAAAGACTAAAAGCAAATTACCAAACTAAAAGCAAAATACTGGAAAAAGATATACCATGAAGTTGCCTAAGAAAGCTGGAATGGCTAAATCAGTATCAGACGTAGTAGGCTTCAGGACAAAGAATATTTTAAGACATTAAGGGCCGGGTTCACTGGCTCACGCCTATAATTCCAGCACTTTAGGAGACCGAGGCAGGCGGATCACGAGGTCAGTTCACGACCAGCCTGGCCAACACAGTGAAACCCCGTCTCTACTAAAAATACAAAAATTAGCCAGGCATGGTGGCACTTGACTGTAATCCCAGCTACTTGGGAGGCTAAGGCAGGAGAATCACTTGAACAAGGGAGGCAGAGGCTGCAGTGAGCCCGATCACGCTACTGCACTCCAGCCTGGGCAACAAGAGCGAAACTTCGTCTCAAAAAAAAAAAAGAAAAGAAATTAAGAAGAATATTTCATAAAGATAGAAGAACAATTTATAAGGAAAAATAAACACACCATATACACAAACAGCAATTTGAAATGGACTTAAATGTAAAATCTAAAATTATAAAACTTACAAAAAGAAAATATTCATGACCCTACTTGGTTTCCTGACAGGACACAAAAGACACTAACCATTCGATTAAAAATTGATAAATTAGACTTCACCAAAATTCAAATTTTCTACTCTTTTTAAAATACTACTGTGAAAAAGGCAAACTATAGCCTAAAAAAACACTTAACAGAAATCTAAGGAAAGACTTGTATCCAGAACATATTTTTAGAAATGCTCAGTAATGACAACCAATTTTTCCTAAGTCAAAAGATCTTTAAAAGAACTTTCAGAAGAGAAGACATACAAATGCCCAGGAAGCATATGAAAAGATGCTCAACACCAATGCCCATCAGGAAAATTCAAATCAAAACCATGACGAAATACCGCTTCACACCTAGCAGAATGGCTACAGTTAAAAGGACAAGTAATAACAAACTGTTGGCCAAGTAAAGCAAAACTGCAACTCTCAGGCACTGCTGTTGGGAATGTAAAACAACACAATCACTTTGGGAAAAGGTTTGGCAGTTTCTTATAAAGTTAACCTTTCATCTGCCCTCTGACCCAGCAATTCTTCTATCCTTCAGGAGAAATGAACGCACATCCATATAAAACTTGTTTAAGAATTTCCCAGTAATGATTTCTTAATAGCCTAAAGCTGAAAACACCTCAAGTGTCCATCAACAGATAAATAAACCATCATAGATTCATACAACAGAATACCACTTAACAATAAGAAACAAATGATATATGTAGCAGCATTACAGACATAATGCTGAGTGATAGAAACAGACATAAATGAGTATATACTGAATGATGCCATTTACACATAGTTCTATCATATGAAGTTTATATGAACTTATAGAAAAATATACTATAGACTCAAGGATCAGTATCTAAAACTGGGGCTTCACCACAGGCTTATTTTGAGGATCAAGATAACGCATGTAAAATGGCTCTAAATTCTTTAAAGCAATATACAGATGTAGACATTCATCTATGTAAACAATTCTAGTACAACACAGTAATGTCCCTTTTTGAAGAAAAAGACTTCAGTGGCTTACCCTGTAAAATCCCAAAGAAAGATCACAAACAAGAATTCTACAATATTGACCACATTTTCCAAAAATCAGTCAAGATACCCTAAAACAGAAGTACAGAGGGGAGTAAAGTGGCACCCAACTGAAAACCAGGTGGCACTCTTAAGTAGAAGAGAGCAAACAAATACCAGCAATTCATAAATTTCAGGAGAAAATCAAGGTAATCAAGATACAGAAAATGCATCGGAAATGGTCGGGCACAGTGGCTCACACCTGTAATCCCCAGCACTCCGGGAGTCCAATGCAGGCAGATCATTTGAGGTCAGGAGTTCGAGACCAGCCTGGCCAACATGGTGAAACCCCATCTCTACTGAACAAATAATAATAGTAATACAAAAATTAGCCAGGCATGGTGGCACACGCTTGTAATCCCAGCTACTGGGAGGGTGAGGCAGGAGAATCGTTTGAGCCTGGGAGCAGTGGTGCAATGAAACAAGATCATGCCACTGCCCTCCAGCCTGGGTGATGGAATGAGACTCTGTTTCAAAACAAAAAACAAACAAACAAACAAATGAACGAATGAACAAATGAACTAATGAACAAATGAACTAATGAAAGAAAATGCATCAGAAATAAAGATGTGTCAAAGATCAACAATAAACTTACATATCTTTATTCTCATAAAGTATTTATTACTTTAAATAAAGTGCATTTTAATTATCCAAAACTTTACTTCTAGCAGAAATTTTATGTCGGCACAAAGTACCCTGTTTTATCACACATTAATGTGACCTTTCTTTAAGTGGGATTAGATTGAAAATAGCCTAATAAAAAGGCTATATCTGGTTAAGTACAAATAAACCAAAAATGCTAATATTAATTTCAGATTCCTGGGGAGAGCAGTCCCTGTCATAAACAGCTAACTATTCTAATGGTGAAATCTATTACTATTGCCAGGTATATGCCCATTGGTAAAGTGACAATTCTCTGCTCTTCCTTAGCTCTCAATGCACATTCGCCTCAGGAGCTAGACTCCTCTTCTCCCTGACTTCCTTGGCTTTACACCATGACTTAATCTTTTTTTCCCCCATCCCAGTTTATTTTGGCAATCCAATTTCAAAAGATTTGTTTGCCTTGTTTTCCCCCAACTTCTTAAGATGCTGTTATGTTGACTGCTCAGGCACAGCACTTGCATGCACCACAGACAGAGCAACCATACTTCCAAGTTTCAATCCTGGTTTATACCTGTTCCCTAAACATAATTAAGAATAGCACCCCTGCCGGGCGTGGTGGCTCAAGCCTGTAATCTCAGCACTTTGGGAGGCCGAGGCGGGTGGATCACGAGGTCAGGAGATCGAGACCATCCTGGTCAACATGGTGAAACCCCGTCTCTACTAAAAATACAAAACATTAGCTGCGCATGGTGGCGCATGCCTGTAATCCCAGCTACTCGGGATGCTGAGGCAGGAGAACTGCCTGAACCCAGGAGGCGGAGGTTGCGGTGAGCCGAGATCGCGCCATTGCACTCCAGCCTGGGTAACAAGAGTGAAACTCCATCTCAAAAAAAAAAGAATAGCACCCCTGAGGAGGGATCCAAGATGGCCAAGTAGGGGCAGCCCTGGATTGCAACTCCCAGCGAGAGTGCAGAGGGTGAGTGGTCGCCGCATTTCCAGACGGATTTTTATTGCCCACAGATCAGGAGATTAATGAGCGGAGGAGCGCCATGGGTCTCCAGCACTGCTGTTACGGCCAGCGCGGTGTTTCTCCACACAAAAAACTCACACGGGTCCAGGCACCATTTCAGCTGGTGACTGCAGCGCCTGGGAGACAGAGTCACCTGTTCAACTGATAAAAAGAGGACTGAAACAGGGAGCCAGGCCAGGAGATTCACAGGCGGAAAAGCGCCACAAGTCTCCAGCACAGCGGGTCTCCACACAAAATCTCACACAAATCTGGGCGCCTTTTCAACAGGAGACTGGAACACCTGGGAGACAGAGTCGCCCATTCAACTGATAAAAAGAGGACTGACACAGGGAGCCAGGCCAGGAGATTCCCAGGCGGGAAACTGCCACAACTCTCCAGCATGGCTGTTTCAGCAGGCGCAGTGGGTCTCCACACAAAATCTCACACAAATCCAGGCACCTTTTCAACTGGCGACTGAAACACCTGTGAGACAGTCTCCCGTTCAACTGAAAAAAAGGAGACTGAAACAGGGAGCCAGGTCACAAGATTCTCGGGCGAAAAGGCACCACAGGTCTCTGGTGCAGCTGTTTCAGCTGACGCAGCAGGTCTCCACACAAAACTCACAGAAATCTGGGCACCTTCTGAACTGGCAACTGCAACACCTGGGAAACAGAGTCACCTATTCAACTGAAAAAAAAAAGGGGGTCTGAGGCAGAGAGCCAGGTGATTAGGCTTAGCTAGTCCCAACACCACAAAGACCAGCAATCTGAAACACTCTGGATTGAGAGTTTCACAGCAAGCACAACTGAACCTGGGAGGGTCCAGCTCTGTGTTGGGGGGGACATCGCCATTACCAAGGCAGTCTACCACTAGTGAGGTAGTCCGTCTTTGCTGAGGCAGTCTGCCATTGCCAAGGCAGTCCGCCATTGCCGGGGCAGTCCGCCATTACAGAGAGAGTCCGCCATTACTGAAGTGGGCCGCCATTACTGAGGCGGGCCGCCATTGCTGAGGCATTTCTAACTATACCCCTATAAACAGGACCGCAGGGAAGTTCACACGGCAGCTGCGTGGAGTCCATAGCAGATCAGCAATGCCTCCACTGGCAGACTGTGACTAGGCTGCCTCCTTGCTGGGCAGGGCATCCCTGAAAAAAGGCAGCAGCATGACAGAAACTTACAAATAAAGCCCTACCTTCCAGGGTCAGAGCACCTGGAGAAAAAAAAAAGGTGGTTATGAGTTATGCTGCACCACACATAAACATACCTGCCAGGCAGCTCTAAATGGAACAACAGAGCTCACAGCTCAGCACTTGAGCTACTATAAGGGACAGACTGTCTCCTCAAGCAACTCCCCGACCCCCATATATCCAAAGAGTCACCTAATAAAGGAGAGCTCAGACTGATATCTGGTGGGTATCTTTCTGGGACAAAGCAGAAGCAGAAACTGGCAGCAACTCTTACTGTTCTGCAGCCACTACAGGTGATCCCCAGGCAAGCAGGGCCTGGAGTGGACCTCCAGCAGTCCTACAGCAGAGGGGCCTGGCTGTTAGAAGGAAAACTAAAAAACAGAAAAAACTTCATCATCAATGAGCAAGACAGCCACTCAGATACCCCATCTGAAAGTCACCAACTACAAACACCACAGGTAAAAAAATCCACAAAGATGGGAAGGAACCAGCGCAAAAAGGATGAAAACACCCAAAATCAGAACGCCTCTCCTCCTCCAAGAAATCACAATTCCTCACCAGCAAGGAAAAAGGGCTGAATGGAGAATGGGTCTGATGAATTGACAGAAGCAGCCTTCAGAAGGTGGGTCACAAGAAACCTCTCTGAGCTAAAAGAACATTTTCTAACCCAATGCAAAGAAACTAAGAACTCTGTAAAACGATTTGATGAAATGCTAATGAGAATAAACAGCTTAGAGAGGAATATAAATGAATTGATAGAGCAGAACGAAGCATACACAAGTTTCAATAGCTGAATTGACCAGGCACAAGAAAGGATATCAGAGGTCAAAGATCAACTCAACGAAATAACACGAGAAAGCAAGATTAGACAAAAAAGAGTAAAAAGAAATGAATAAAGCACCCAAGAAATATGGGATTATGTGAAAAGACCTAATCTATGTTTGATAGGTGTACCTGAATGTGAAGGAGAGAATGAATCCAAGCTGGAAAACACTCTTCAGGATATTATCCAGGAAAACTTCCCTAACCTAACAAGGCAGACCAATATTTAAGTCCAGGAAATACAGAGAACACCACAAAGATATTCCTCAAGAAGAGCAACCCCAAGGTACATAATTGTGAGATTCACCAGGGTTGAAATGAAGGAGAAAATGCTAAGGGCAGCCAGAGAGAAAGGTCGGGTTATCCACAAAGGGACGCCCATCAGACTCACAGTGGATCTCTCAGCAGACACCCTACAAGCCAGAAGAGAGGTGGCAGCCAATATTCAACATCCTTAAAGAAAAGAACTTTCAACCTAGAATTTCATATCCAGCCAAACTAAGCTTCCTAAGCAAAGGAGAAATACAATCCTTTACGAACAAGCAATTACGCAGAGATTTCATTACCACCAGGCCTGCTTTATAAGAGCTCCTGAAAGAAGCACTAAACATAGAAAGGAACAACCAGTACCAGCCACTCCAAAAACATACCAAATGGTAAAGAGCATCAACACAATGAAAAAACTGCATAAACTAACAAGCAAAACAAACAGCTAGCATCAAAATGGCAGGAACAAATTCACACATAACAATATTAACCATAAATGTAAATGGGCTAAATGCCCCAATCAAAAGACACAGACCGGCAAATTGGATAAAGGGCCAAAACCTATAGGTGTGCTGTATCCAAGAAACCCATCTCACATGCAAGGACACACATAGGCTCAAAATAAAGGGATGGAGGGAGATTTACCAAGCAAATGGAGAGCAAAATAAAAGCAGGATTTCCAATCCTAGCTTCTGATAAAATAGAGTTTAAAACAACAAAGATGAAAAGAGACGAAGAAGAGCATTATAAAATGGTAAAAGGATCAATGCAACAAGAGCTAACAATCCTAAATATATACGCACCCAATGCAGGAGCACCCAGATACAAAAATCAAGTTCTTAATGACTTACAAAGAGACTTAGACCCCCACACAATAACAGTGGGAGACTTTAACACTCCACTGTCAATATCAGACAGATCAACAAGACAGAAAATTAATAAGGATATCCAGGACTTGATTCAGACCTGGACCAAGCAAACCTAAGAGAAATTTACAGAACTCTCCATGCCAAATACACAGAATATACATTCTTCTCAGCACCACATCACACCTACTCTAAAACTGACCACATAATTGGACCACAAAATTGACCACATAATCACTCCTCAGTAAATGCAAAAGAACGGAAATCATAACGGTCTCTCAGACCACAGTGCAATCAAGTTAGAACTCAGAATTCAGAAACTAACTCAGAACCGCACAGCTTCATGGAAACTGAACAACTGGCTCTTGAATGCTGACTGGATAAACAATGAAATGAAGGCAGAAATAAAGATGTTCTTCGAAACCAACGAGAACGAAGACACAACATGCCAGAATCTCTGGGACATATTTAAAGCAGTGTCTACAGGAAAATACATAGCAATAAATGCCCACATGAGCAGCCAGGAAAGATCTAAATTCAACACTCTATCATCAAAATTGAAAGAGCTAGAGAAGCAAAATCAAAAAAACTCAAAACCTGGCAGAAGACAAGAAATAATTAAGATCGGAGCAGAACTGAAGGAGATAGAGACACAAAAAACCCTTCAAAAAAATCAATAAATCCAGAGCTGGTTTTTTTTTTTTTTTTTTTTTTTTTTTGGAAAAGATCAACAAAATAGACACTAGCCAGATAAATAGAAAAGAAATGATAGAAGAATCAAATAGATGCAATAAAAAACGATAAAGGGGATATCACCACAGATTCCACACAAATACAAACCACTATCAGAGACTACTACAAACAACTCTATGCACACAAACCAGTAAACCTGGAAGAAATGGATAAATTCCTGGACACTTGCACCCTCCCAAGCCTAAACCAGGAAGAAGTCAAAACCCTGAATAGGCCAGTAACAAGGGATGAAGTTGAGGCAGCAATTAATAGCCTACCAACCAAAAAAAGCCCAGGTCCAGATGGCTTCACAGCCAAATTCTACCAGACATACAAAGAGGAGCTGGTACCACTCCTTCTGAAACTATTCCAAACAATCCAAAAAGAGGGAATCCTCCCCAAACCATTTTATGAGACCAACATTATCTTGATACCAAAACTCGGCAGAGACTCAAGAAGAAAAGAAAACTTCAGGCCAATATCCATGATGAACACAGATGCAAAAATCTTCAATAAAATATTGGCAAACTGATTGCAATGGCACATCAAAAAGCTTATCCATCATGATCAAGCAGGCTTCATCCCAGGGATGCAAGGCTGGTTCAACATACGCAAGTCTATAAACGTAACCCACCACATAAACAGAACCAAAGACAAAAAACACATGATTATCTCAATAGACGCAGAGAAGGCCTTCAACAAAATTCAACAGCACTTTATACTAAAAACTCTCAATAAACTAGGCATCAATGGAACGTTATTTCAAAATAATAAAAGCTATTTACAACAAACCCACAATCAACATCATACTGAATGGGCAAAAACTAGAAGCATTCCCTTTGAAATCTGGCACTAGACAAGGATGCCCTCTCTCACCACTCCTATTCAATATAGTATTGGAAGTTCTAGCCAGAGCAATAAGGCAAGACAAAGAAATAAAGGGTATTCAAATAGGAAAGGAGGAAGTCAAATTGTCTCCATTTGCAGATGACATGACTGTATATTTAGAAGACCCCATCGTCTCAGCCCAAAATCTCCTTAAACTGATAAGCAACTTCAGCAAAGTCTCAGGATATAAAATCAATGTGCAGAAATCACAAGCATTCCTATATACATATAACAGATTTAAAGAGAGCCAAATCAAGAACAAACTGCCATTCATAATTGCTATAAAAAGAATAAAATACATAGGAATACAACCTTTGTTAAGGATGTAAAGGACCTCTTCAAGAGGAACTACAAACCACTGCTCAACGAAATAAGAGAGGACATAAACAGATGGAGAAACGTTCCATGTTAACGATTAGGAAGAATCACTATTGTGAAAAAATGGCCATACTGCCCAAAGTAATTTATAGATTCAACACTGTCACCATCAAGCTACCAATGACCTTCTTCACAGAACTGGAAAAAACCACCTTAAACTTCATATGGAAGCAAAAGAGAGCCCACATAGCCAAGACAATTCTAAGAAAAAGGAACAAAGTTGGAGGCATCACGCTACCTGACTTCAAACTATACTACAAGGCTACCATAATCAAAACAGCATGGTACTGGTACCAAAACAGAGATATAAACCAATGGAACAGAACAGAGGCCTCGGAGGCAATGCCACACATCGACAACCATCTGATCTTTGACAAACCATACAAAAACAAGCAATGAGGAAAGGATTCCCTGTTTAATAAATGGTGTTGGGAAAACTGGCTAGCCATGTGCGGAAAGCAGAAACTGGACCCTTTCCTGACACCTTACACTAAAATTAACTCCAGATGGATTCAAGACTTAAGCATAAGACCTAACACCATAAAAACCCTAGAAGAAGTAAAACCATTCAGGACACAGGCATAGGCAAGGACTTCATGACTAAAACACCAAAAGCATTGGCAACAAAAGCCAAAATAGACAAACGAGACCTAATTAAACTCCAAAGCTTCTGCACAGCAAAAGAAACAATCATTAGAGTAAACTGGTAACCAACAGAATGGGAAAAAAATTTTAGTAACTACCCATCTGACAAAGGGCTAACACCCAGAATCTACAAAGAACTAAAACAGATATACAGGAAAAAAACAAACAAACCCATTCAAAAGTAGGCGAAGGACACGAACAGACACTTTTCAAAAGAAGACATATATGAGGCCAACAAACATGAATAAATGCTCATCACTGGTCATTAGACAAATGCAAATCAAAACTACACTGAGATACCATCTCACACCAGTTAGAATGGCGATCATTAAAAAATCTGGAGACAAGAGATGCTGGAGAGGATCTGGAGAAATCGGAACACTTTTATACTGTTGGTGGAAATGTAAATTAGTTCAACCATTGTGAAAGACAGTGTGGTGATTCCTCAAGGACCTAGAAACAGAAATTCCATTTGACCCAGCAATCCCATTACTGGGTATATATCCAAAGGATTATAAATAGTTCTATTATAAAGACACATGCACACATATGTTCACTGAAGCACTGTTTACAATAGCAAAGACTTGGAACCAACCCAAATGCCCATCGATGATAGACTGGACAGGGAAAATGTGGCACATATACACCATGGAATTCTATGCAGCCACAAAAAACAATGAGTTCGTGTCCTTTGTAGGGACATGGATGAACCTGGAAACCATCACTCTCAGCAAACTGGCACAAGAACAGAAAATCAAACACCGCATGTTCTCACTCATTGGCGGTGTTGAACAATGAGAACACATGGACACGGGGGGGATCATCACACATTGGGGTCTGTGGGGGGGAACCCTGGGAGGGACAGCACGGGAGGCGAGTTGGGGAGGGATAATATGGGGAGAAATGCCAGATATAGGTGATGGGGAGAAAGGCAGCAAACCACATTGCCATGTATGTACCTATGCAACAATCTTGCACGTTCTTCGCATACACCCCAAAACCTAAAATGCAATAAAATATATATTAAAAAAAAATAGCACCCCTTTAATTCTCAGAAGTTTCTAGCTTGGACAATAGGTTTAATAGCTCCTCAGACCATCAAAAATAATACTAGGAATGGTCAAACACACAGGAGGTACTCAAAGGCAGGCTGCCTGCCTGGCTAGATGACTGAATGAACATATATGGGTAACAACTATTCCAATGCCTGCTCAGATCCTTGAAATGTCATTTTTGAACAAATACAGATTTTTATTACTTTTAAATACAGTGAGCATCAAATTAAGCCTAGAGGAAGTGTGTTAAGAAATTTACTTTTAATCAGTGGATTAAAATATTAATTGGCATATTGACTGTGGAACGGTAAACAGCTCCACTAAATGTTAAGGATACTTAAAAATTATATCCTATTAAAGGATTAATAGACATATCTCACTTTTAAATCATAATGCCATCAACCAATCCTTTTATAAACTTTTTTACATTGGAGTTAAAATTTTACTGTATCATAATGAATTTCCAAGAAACAGGTGGCTCACCTACATAGTCCACTCACAAGGCCGCTTAACATGACTATTTTGTTACTACTTGAATGTTATATCTCCGTATCTGTCAAGTCTACGCCTAAAAATGACTTGATGGTCAAGTGAACGCACAACTATCAAAAACATGTCTTTCAAATAGTAACTAAATGCTGATAAATCCATATGATGGAATATATGCAATGAAATGAAACAAAACTGCTGATACACACAACGACATGGATGGCTCTCAAATGCATTATGCTAAAGGAAAGAAGCCAGACTCTTCAGAAGGCCACGTACTATATGAGTCCCATTTATATGGCATTTTGGAAAAGGCAAAATTATAGGAACACAAACAGATCAGGAGTTGCAAAGGCCTAGGGAAGGGGTTGACTCCCAAGTGACAATATAGAATATTGTTCTGCGTTTTGATCATATTGACAGTTACACTGTATGTGTTCGTCAAAATAGAATTACACACCAAAGAGTAAATTTTACCATATGGAATTTTTTTTTTTAGTTTCTACGGTTAAATGTTATTTTTTAAAGTAGTTTAGATCTGGAAAAAAAAAAAAAGGGGGCCAACAACAACAAAATGTTCTCTTCCAACCTTAAAAAGAGAACAGAGAACACTGCTCAAACAAAAGACAGCTGCAACTACACTGTTCTAACAGTGTAACATCAAGGCCAACACTTCTTTCAACTTCTGCAATGTTATCTCCCGGAATCAGACTCTGTCACTTCCATCTAACTCAATCTTTCTGATCTTCTGAATACTTTGGCTTTCTAACCTTGGTTTACCTAATGGAATGTCTCACATTCGTAATTCACCTCTGTCTGGACAATCACTCGATGGCATCCATCCATTTCTTCACTCTTGGATTTCATGTTAGTACTTATACTAATTCCCTTAATTCCTGATTCTACCCAACATTGTTCTGACTCGTCCCTCAGCTAAACTTGATCATGCCCTCTATTACTCTTCAACTGGAGTTCTTATCTACCACGAGTTACAATGACAAAGGCTAGCAACTTCATCTATTCAAGTGCTTCAAAAGTCTCCCTTGGGAAGTTATATCAGTGTTTTTTCACTTTAATAAATATGATATTCCTATTTCTGTCCAACCAAACTCTTGCTTATCCTTAAGTCCTACTTCCTGTTTAGGTTGTACAAATACACAGATAAGCAGTCAACTTATTCCTCACAAAAATCATGCATTTACTTAAGACTGGCATTAAAATTACACTCTTATCTTCCTTCTTCAGGGTAATATCTATGATTCCTACAAAACTGTTCATCATTTAAGGTTATATTTTATGTCCCCTCAAACCTCTCCAGTTTTTCTACACATTTTTTAAAGAAAGTGACCAAAATGGGATACTAGAGAGTAATAGGCAATTTACAAATAAATACAACATAATACTAACATGGGCCCCAAAAAAAGAATACCGTTTGAAAAGAAAGATCAGTCAACTATGTTATGGCCCCTTATACTAAGCTACAGAATAGGAATAGAAAAAAATTCATTATTTGTGAGACGTGGTAGCTCACACCTCCAATCCCAACACTTTGGGAAGCCAAGGCAGGAGGATCACTTGAGGCCAGGAGTTTGAGACCAATCTAGGCAACATAGTGAAAACTCCACCTCCACAAAAAATTTCAAAATCTTAGCCAGGCATGGTGGCATGTGCTGTTGTCCTGGCTACTCTGGAGAATTGCTTGAGCCCAGTAAGCTATGAGAGTGCTATGACACTCCAGCATCAGCAACAGAGCAAGATCTTGTTTCAAAAAAAAAAAAAAAATTTTTTTAAGAAAAAATCACAATAATGGAAATTTCCAAAGTTAGTCTCTTAGCAGTGAGTTTGCTATTTCCTCACAAACCAGGAGACTCCAATTTTTACCGTCACTGAGCCTTTACTATTTCCCATTCCCAGGCAAGACAAAGCTTCCCCAACTCCCACACCCCTAAAAACTCTTCTCACTATGAATTAACCGTAGTTATTTCCCCATGACAATCAGGTGGCCTTCATGTGGTTTTAAACTTCTTAGCTATTTTCTTAGTTCTATTACAGCCCATTGCTAGTAAGTACTTAGGTAACTGTTAAAACTAAGCCCTATAATCCTTTAGTCCCTTTCAAGTCAAAGTATCATTTTTCTGAACTGAAGAAAGGGAAACAAAATTGAGAAAAGTTTAAGCTGAAAAGCAGAGAAAGAGAATTATATTTTTTAAACTACATTTAACCAGTAATTTGTTTTTCCCAATGTAAATATTTACCTTTAAGATAATTAAGACACATGTGTTACATAATAAAACTTATACCACAAAGAATTTAAAAAAAAAAAAAAAAAAAAGACAAATCTACAGAAAACAACTAATTTTGAAAAGAGGGGATATAAAATATGGGTTTTTAAAAATGGAAATAGACTGCAGAATGTATAAACAGGGAGAAAAGGGTTGTAATCAAAGGGGGAAAGAAAAACAAATCTGTCCCCAGAAAAGCAGCAAAGTTGCAGATGCAAAATAGAATTTTATTTTTTGTGTGTGTTTCTTAAAAATAAGGTAACATGGCTGCTTGAAATTAGTTGTAAAGAGGTGAGGAAAATGAATTATCAGACCACCAGTGTACATAAAAGGGTACCAAATATTAAAGGTTTTTATGACAAACTCTTCCTAAAAATGAAGGATTAAGTAAGGAATAGATAGCCACATAAAACATCTGTGATTCAACAACAGACTTCGAGATTAGGTTGTTCTTCACATTTCTCTGGTAATACAATGAACAGAAAGCTGTATTGTGAAAATACAGAGAAGATGCTGTACGAACTACTTCTACCTCTTGACCTAAGTCATGGCATCAGCTAGGCAAAATCCTAAGGGGTTATAAAGTCCACCCCATACCCAAAACCAAAATCTACTCCCACCCCACCTTGACTCAATGGTTTTCTCCCACTGTGGTGAGGGTGGTTTTGGAAAAGCTCCTCAAATGCCAGGAAACACTGCAATACAAAAAGAAAAAACAATTCATAAGTACCAAAACTTAACTAACATTTTGGCCTCCCTCTCAAGGAAGATTGATATCATGGGAAAAGTACTAATCTAAAAACTAAGAAACCAAGTATATTTTGCTTGTTCAGCATTCATTCTAAGACTTTTTCTGTAATTCCAGGTAATGTGGAGGGTGGCGGGATGAACACCAGGCACACCTGGTATGTGCTACTCAGCTGGAAGAATATAAACCAGAAGCTGCTAACAGACATATTTGCCACTAATTGGACTGAAAATGAAGGTATCAGAGACGTTAGCAGAACTAAGGGATGAAAAGAGACATTCCTAATGATATCATTTAAGAACCTGGCTCCAGTTCTTCCTTAAGTACTTTTCCCCTTAAGTTAATTTCTATTGAGTTTCTGTGACTGAAAAGTATGTCTGGCCAATATGCCTGCGTTCTAATTCCACACTGAACCTGAGCAAGCTGTTTCTCATCTACTGGCCTTAGTTTCTTCTTTTATGAAATGGGCTTGAGCCAAAGTCTTCAAAGCTTTTTTAAAGCAGTGGAATTTTGTGTTTTCTTAAAAAACAAAATCTCATTTTGAAATCAAAAATAAAAATGACTCTATTCACATAAATGTATCTTGTAAGACCAAATTTACATCTACATCTGACCAAAATCAATGAGAAAAATGTATTTAAACCTTGCTTTGTAGCCAAGTGCAATAGTTCCCACCTGTAATGCCAGCACTTTGGGAGGCTGAGGTGATCGGATCACTTGAGGTCAGGAGTTCGACACCAGCTTGGCCAAGATGGTGAAACCCCGTCTCTACTAAAAATACAAAAGTTAGCCAGGTATGGTGATGTATGCTGGTAGTCTCAGCTACTCAGGAGGCTTGGGCAGGAGAACTGCTTAAACCCAGGAGACGGAGGTTGCAATGAGCTGAGATTGTACCACTGCACTCCAGCCTGGGAAACAGAGCAAGACTCCATCTCAAAATTAACTAACAAACAAACAAACTAAACCTCACTTTGAGACTGATGAGAAAAATTACTATTATAAAATCAAATGTAAGATATTTACTTAGTATGACCAAAATCAATAAGAATGAGGCATTTTAATAAATACAAAACCTTAAAACTGAAAACTACTGGCAAAAGATAAAAGCTTTGATTAGCCTCTCTCACGTCTGTATTTTGTTTTAGTTGCACATAAATTACGAATCCTGACTGAAAAAGAAGAGTAGCAAAAAGCAACATGTTTTCCACATCTGTCTTATGCTATATACTATTCATTAAAGATAAACAAAAGCTTAAACTTCTACACAAAAGAAAAATACCTGACAAGATACACTTTTAAGAGTCTCCAATTGGTTAAAATCAAGTACATGACAGAATTAAGCATTCAAGTGTATTCATTTTTTTAATAAGTTCAAATTCATTTCAAAATCCAATCAGAACCAAAAGTTTATAGAACCCAATTAGTGACTTCATAGAACTCTAGTAAAAAAAAATCTCTGAAGTCTCCTAAAAACATTTTTCAGTCTGACCCATATATACTCATTGCCTATAGAAAATGTGATAAAGAATATATTTTTAAAATCTAATGATCTTTTTGCAATAAGCCTCCTTCAAAGGAAAAGGCGCACCAATTCCTATTCAGCATCTCAAAATTAAACACACAGAGAAACAATTTTTATAAGACTATTATAATAATCTGTTCAATTTTACAACCAATTTGACAGGATAGATTATAAAAAGTGCTATAACATGTTCATTACTTCAGAAAAACTGCTTTAAGCTAGAAATGAATAACTTCATCTCTAAACTCAAGAAAGTTAACAGTCTAACAGAGGATACAATATATTCATTCATTCAACAAGGGTGTCTCCTCAGTGCCACCAGCCACTGTGCAAGCAACTGGGTCTAACAGTGAACAAGATACACATGATCCCTACTTGCATACATTTCGACTTTAAGAGCAGTAGATAACTAACCAAGAGTCTGAAAAAAGAGACCATATGAGTAAGTTAATTTTTTTTTTTTTTGAAAGACTGATGCCTACTATGTGAAGGTTATTATAAACTAGAGGGTCAAGCCCAGCAATCCACAGTCCAGTTAGGAGCTACTACAATGATGACAGTCGCTACAAAATAAAAGGAACTCAAATGAGGAGCAAGAAACTCAGCTCAAGTAATGGGGAAACAAAAAAGCCTCAGAGAAGTAAGTAATGTTGCCACTCAATACTGAAAGACAAGAAGTAGAATAGAAAAGTAAAGCAAGGAAATTTATAGATAACCATATGAATGCCATGTTTAGAAAACTTCAAGTAGTTCTTCAGTGAGTCTTGAACAAGTGAATTATAGCTGAAAAGGCAGATCAAGAAAAAAACAGTAAAGAATATTTTATAAGAAGAGAAAGTAAACACCTCCAAGACACTAAGGAATACTTTTAAGCAAGGTGCTTACATGACTAGGCTTACGTTTTAGAAAGATTCTTCCAAGGATAGCTAGCCTAAAAACAAATATAAGAAGCCTACCCACTTAAACAAGCACTATGTTTGCCAATAAATACACTGTCTGAAAGTCCTGATCTAGTAACTTACCTTGACAACCAAATACGGTATAACCAAGCACTCTTAAATTTCAGAAACCAAGCAAATAGTACCAAGTGCAGGGCACAATATAGTTGAGTAGCTATCAAAACAACAAAAAAAAGGAGAGTCACAATAGATAAAATGCTAAAAATGTGAAAAATGCAATGGTGCCAAGAGGTAAGAGAATTACACTCTTCTTGATTATACTCAGAAATGGGTAAATAACAGAGAAACTATTTTATTCCAGTGTAAGAATACTTCCACTTGTTGCCAATTACACACAGATGCACCCTTTATATATAATAATTAATTGTAATTCCTGACAAGCAGCTCAAACACCAAATTTAATTTAATACACAACACTTCAACCAAAGATTAGATTAGAAACAGCAAAGTACAGGCTGGGCACAGTGGTTCACACCTGTAATCCCAGCACTTGGGGAAGCCAAGGTGAGTGGATCATGAGATCAGGAGTTTTAGACTAGCCTGGCCAACATGGTGAAACATGTCTCTACTAAAATCACAAAAATTAGCTGGGCATGGTGGCAGACGCCTGTAATCCCAGCTACTTGGGAGGCTGAGGCAGGAGAATTGCTGGAACCCAGGAAGCAGAGATTACGCCACTATACTCCAGCCTGGGCAACAGAGCAAGACTCCATCTCTTTTAAAAAAAAAAAAAAAAAAAGAAAAGAAAGAAAGAAAGAAACAGCAAAGTACAACAAAGCTGTGATATACAACAGCTCTACACTAGTTAGCTTCCCACAGCTTAAAACTCTCCAACAAGCTGAGATGGAGCAGGGTAGGGGAGGACTTGCTATTTCGCAGAGGTTCCCATTCAATGAACTGGAAAAGTTCTTATTTCAAATATAACAATTCAATTGTTCTAAGAAAATGAATCCTACCTTTCCAGGGTCATCTTTCGATCGAGGCACTTTAAGGAAACACTTGTTCAGTGACAGATTATGTCGTATGGAATTCTGGAATTAAAGAAGAAAAGCCATAAGGACAATAAAATCCAAAAAACATAACCCATCTTTAAAAACAGAATTAGAAATCTAAACAACTCTACGCTTTAGAAGACAATTATGAATGGAATAAACTTTTTAATAAACTTCAAATTTCAAACTTTTTGACTTTCAAATTATGAATGCAAGGGGAAGTTGTTACTGGAAAATAATCTCTAGTGGATTTCATAAAATATATGTAGCATTTTAAGTGTTTAAGACTTTTAATGATACAAGAAGATGCCTGTAATGTAATGTTAAATATTAAATGCCAAACATAAAACTGGCATATGATACATATTATGACTTTAATTATGGTATATATTTTAAATGTATTTATTTATTCTTGGAAATAAGCCAGGATGCAAAATGTTAGAAGTTATTCTACACAGAATTAAAAATGATGACTATTTTCTTCACTTTACTTTTCTGCAAGGTCCAAGTGGTCTGTAAGACACATGTATTACCACTTTTTAATTAGTTTAAAAAATGTTAAAACACACACACACACACACACACACACAAAATTCCACTGCTCTATTACAAAAAAAAAACAAAACATATAGAGCCCCATTAGGTTCTCACCACAATCTGTAAAAAAGAAAACCACGTGGAAAAATACTGGCTACAGGGGGCTAGGAAGAACATCTAGACTCCTCAGTGTAGCAGGGAAGAATAACCAAAACCAAGGTGGGTAGCAGGAAAATGCCCTTAGAAACCTGCAGTCTGTGAAACAGAAATTTATTCATGAATAAGTAGGACTATACCACAATTCTTAAAGAATATGCCCCAAAGTCAATTTCTTCTCAGTTAAACGCTCCAAAACCCATTCCCAAATGGGTTTGTTCCCAAATGGCTAGTATTTGGGAGAAAAGAGGTCCAACTGCATTTGGCCATTACTCAGAATGGTACCTTTTGGGGTCATATTTTGGCACAATATCTGTTCTATTTTTTAATAAAAATCCAGTAGTCTAACAAGAATGCCTATAATAAAACCTCCCCCTCAGGCACAATATTGAAATTTTAAACATTTTAAAAAGATGACTACAGAATATAAATTCAAGACCATCTTATTACCAAAGCAGAAATTTAAAACTTATGCTTGGGATATAAACAGCTACACAGAAAGATGCTCTCTCCCAAAGAGAAAATCCTAGGTAAGCTTTAAAAAAAAAACAAACTTATTTTTAAGCCACATCAGAGAGCTCAAGTTGCAAGGCAACCAAACCACATTCCTAAGAAGAGCAAGGCTATTCAATGAGAAACTGGACACACAACTAAATCACTTTTGGCAGAGCACAGGAAAAAGAGGTGGGTACCATCCAAGCAGTTAAAAAGAAATTAGTTAAAATTTTACAAGCCAAACATGGGGTTTTTTGTCACTTTAGAGCAACAAAGACCCTGGACACAAGAGAAGTTCCCACACACTCTTAAACTCTTCTCCATAGGCTTTTACCATGTGTTCCTAAGAAAGAATGAGGGTAAAAAGGAGACCCAAGAAAGTCTCCCCTAGCGGCATAAACAGGAAGAAAGTGATTGACAGTGATAGGGAGTGAGGAGACAATGCCCAGCAACCTTCCATAGATTTTACAAAGCAAAACAAGAAGTTTGTGGTAAAGACAGCAAAACCTCTCACCTGTAGGACTCTGGCAAAGATTCTCTGCTTCTGGGAGAAGAATGGAAACAAAACCATGGTGCCTCTAGAGAGGGATCGGAAACTGTTCCCAGTACATAGGCAAATATGATCTGCTGCTGGAGGAAAAGTAGAAGCAAATCCCTTGAACTCTGGGAGAGGTACAGGAAAACTACTTTGGGCCCAGGATCCTACACAGATACCATGTAGAGGTCTGCTACACCTGGAGAAGAGATGGGAAACTCCCACCCAAAAGCAACTACAGATACGCAAGACTAGTTTGGCTGAGGGAAAGAAACACTGAAAAAGCCCACCCTAAGTTCAAGGGTCTACATAAGACTGAGGCTAGACCAACAAAACAGAGAAAACCCCTGCCTCTACCAAAAGCATAATACTAAATAACAAGGAAACGCAGTATACTGACAGAGAAGGGGCAAGAAATTCCCATGTGTAAAAAGGTAGGCAGAGACAACTAAAATTAAAGAGATGAAAAAATTAAAATTTCCTACAGTACCTAAGCCCCACTCTCCAAGCACAAGTTAACAGGTGCCTACTGCTGGAGGAATGTAAAGTTGTGGTATACTGAAGATAAAGATATCAATAAGAAAATCCAAATTACTGACAAACTGGCTCAATCTCCACAAGAATGGCCTGAGAAAAAAGATGCTTATCCATTTACAAGTACAAGTACTATTTACCTCAATGTCTACCATTCTTTTACACATATCTGGTCTCAGTCAACAATTAGAAGATACAGAAAAGAAAGGAAAAGTTACTGCCAAGAGATGAAAAAAGCAATAAAACCCAAGAGAAGGCTGAGGTGTTAGCACTATCAGAAAAAAAAATTTAAATAACTAGGGTTAATATGTTAAAGGATCTAGCAGAAAAAAGTAGACAACTTGCCTGTATAAAGAGATGGAGAATTTCAACAGAAATGTGAAAAATAAAGGGACAAATATTAAATGATAGAAATAAAAAACATGATTAAAGATTTTAAAAATTCCTCAAATGTTGCTCATCATTAAACTAGACACAACTAGAGAAAGGCTCAGAGAACTTGAGGGTAGATTAACAGAAATTTCCAGGTGGAGATGAGCACATTCACACAAAGCAAAACAAAAACAAAACAGATCATCCAAGAACTGTGTGATGACACATGCAATGCAAGTCCCAGGAAAAAAAGAAAGGAATGAGGCAGAAGGAAAATCTGAAGTAACAGTCAAAAATCTTCAAAAAATAATGTAAGACAACAACGTGAATATCCAAGAATTTCAGAGAATACCAAGCAGAATAAAGTAAAAGTCCACACCCCTATATTCATTACAGTGAAAGGGCTAAAAACCAAAATAAAGACTATCTTGAAGGCAGCCAGGGAAAGGAGATTACATATAGAGGAACAAAGATAAGAATTACAGTGGACTTCTCAAAAACTATGCAAGCCAGAAGGCAATGGAGTGACATCTTAAAATACTAAAAGAAAAAAAGCCTGTGAATTATATACACAGTGAAAATATCTCTCAAAAATAATGGTAATATAAAGACTTCCAAACAAAAAAAACTTGAAAAATTTCATCTCAGCTGACTGACACTGTTACAAGGAAGTTCTTTTGGCAGAAATATGAAATCAAACAAAAATGCAGATCACAAAAATAAATGAAGAGTGCCAGAAATGGTAAAAAATGAAGGTCAATTTAATGCTTTTAAAAGAAAACTGTATGAACATATTCAGACTGTAAAAAATTAAAAAGGGGAAAAGATAACTGTGCAAAGCAAATATAATTTATTATGGAGTCTGTAACTATATAAAAGTAAAACGTGTAACAATAGCAAAAAGGATGGGTTAAAGGAACTCTAAAGACATGGTTTACAAAATTCCTAAATTATACACAAAATGGTTTAATACTATTTGAAGGTAGAGTGCAGTAAGATGTTACAATCGATGAATATTTGCATTCCCTCAAAATTCTTATGTTGAAACCTAATTCCCAATGTGATGTTTGGAGGAGAGGCCTTTAAGGTGATTAGGTTACGAAGGGTGTCCTCATGAATGAGATTAGTGTTCATAAAAGAGGCTCAGAGTTTATTGCCCCGTTCTACCATGTAAGGTTATAATGAGAACACAATCATCTATGAGCCAGGAAATAGGCCATCACCAGAATCTGCTGGCAGCTTGATTTTAGAATTCCCAGCCTCCAGAATTACAAGAAATAAATGTTTGTTGTTTGTAAGCCACTCACTCCGTGTTTTCGGTTTTCTTTCCATTGTTGTTACAAGAGCCTGAATGAACTAAGATGTGTATAGTAAACCCTAGAGTAATCACTAAAAAAAATTTAGAAAAGGGGATAATAACAGAATTGTGGAGATAAAATGGAGTCATAAAAAATACACAATTCAAATCTAAAATAAGACAGGAAAAAATAAAGAGGCATCAGACAAACTGTAGTTCACCTACCCACCTTACAAGTTGAAGATGAGGAAAACATACAAATCAAGATTGTCACAAGAAAGATGTATCATTTGTAAATGGCTCAGTGTGAACTCATCACTTCAAAGGAACTATACACCTCTCTACAGTCTTCCTCCTCTACAAAAAGATTAATTGTTGGAAATCTTCAGGGTTCTGACCTATGTCTTTTTCATTTCTACATTTGCTGCCTAGCCAATCTCATCTACAGCCAATGACCACCTGTCACAAATCACTTAAATCTGTCTACATCCAGCACACACCTTTCTCCTGAGTTCCTAACGTGTATTTCCAACTATCAACTGTATGTCTCCAGAAACTCCTCAAACTCAACATATTTAAAACTAAACTCAATCTTTATGCCCAATGTGATTTTATTCCAGTTTTCCCTTCTCAGTTTAAAGACATTATTATTCACATAAGTGCGCCCATCAGAAACCTACATCCTTAACTCTTGTCTCTATCTTACAACCTAAAACAAATCTATCAGCAAATCTTACTAAGCCTCCCTTAGATTTGCCTATCTTACCCCATCTTTTCTGTGACTATCTCAGTCCAGGGAACCAGTCTCAGCAAAACTGGTATAACAGCTTCCTAACTGGTGTCCCCCTTCCTCTCTGCCCTGCTTCCATCAATCTCCACTCTGCGGAGAGTTACATCTTCACAATGCAACTTTGGTGCTACCCCTTCACTTCAAAACTCTGAATGCACTTAGGACAAAATCCAATATTCTTAAGCCTCCAAAGACTCTTCATGATCTGTCCCTATTTTTCTACATTCATCCCCTCCAATGTTCTCTCTCAGGTACTAGGCTTTCGACAAGTTGCTACATCTGCAAAGATTACTGCCCCCAGTCTTATTCCATCTTCTTCATGTAAATCAATCTACTCAATTTTCAATTCTTTCTTGCATTAAACTTCAGTTCTTTAGGGAAGCCCTTTCTGTGCTCACAGATTAGTTAGGTTCCACCGTAATAAACTTCGTCATCCTGAATTTCTCATCATATTTCCAATTATTTGTTTAATGGTCTTCCCCCTCCATGCTGTATTCTCTTCCAAAATGCAAATAGGTTCCAAGAGGGTAGGAACTTTGTCTTTCAACCCAAAAGCTAGCATACAATGTTTTTCATGTGGTAATCACATTATCTGTTGAAAAAAATATCAAAAGCCTATTTAGAATGTAAAAACACTCACAGAGATATGGAAGCCAAGACTTGTACATACATATAAAACCCATAAAGAAAAGGGGTTACTTCAGACCTTACAGCTTGAGTAGTCCCCATCTCCCATAACGCCAAGAAAAGAAGTTGGTGAAGTGAAGAGGCAGAAATAATTAGGTGATTTTTTTTTCAAGGCCAATCAATATGATGAAAATTCCTAGGCTCCAACTAAGGTGTCTAATTTAAAATTTCTGGAGTAGCGACCTGGCAATTCTAATTTTAAAAGCATTCTAAGTAATTTTTATTTTAAATTTGAATTTAAACTGCTACCACCAATCCAACCAACTACTACATTCTTATCCATATCTTTCTTCTGTGAGTACTGGTTTCTCTCCCCATAGGCACCTCCCCCAAAATCAGTGAAGTACTCATTTGTTCTATCCTACCTAAAATACATTCAGAATTGCTATCAACTTTCTAACTTCTTCTCTCCAAACTTCTTTCCCTGGGGTTTTTGGAGATAGAGACTGCCTCTAGCGAAGTTCCACTACCAAACACAAATATACTAAGTTGATGACTTCTTTGTAACTCTTTTTGGCCTTTGAATGTACGCCATAAAGGCATATAAGGCACATACCGAAAGTTTCTTCAATTTGTTTTCCATGTGATTACATTATTAATTCAATACAATGTTAGGCTTGTTTCTGCTTGTATTCTGTTTGAGAGTTTCCTTTTTACATCCCTTTCGATTTTTTAAAAAATATGTAAAACATGTACATGGGTTTAAAGTTAAACTATATAAAAAGGTATACACGTCAGGGCGCAGTGGTTCATGCCCGTAATCCCAGCACACTGAAAGGCCAAGGCAGGTGGATCACAGGGTCAGGAGTTTGTGACAAGCCTGGTCAACATGGCGAAATCCCATCTCTACTAAAAATACAAAAAAAATTAGCTGGGCATGGTGGCAGGCGCCTGTAATCCCAGCTACAAGGGAGACTGAGGCAGGAGAATTGCTTGAACCCAGGAGGCGGAGGTTGCAGTGAGCCAAGATCGTGCCACTGCACTCCAGCCTGGGCTACAAGATCAAGACTCCGTCTCAAAAAAAAAAAAAAGGTATACTCAAAATCTTATTTCCTTCTACATCTCTTCCACCTTGGTTCCCATCTATCCCCTAGAGGTATTTATATTTACTGCATTTCTAGTTTAAATCCCTAAATTTATTTTCACAACAATGAGCAAACACATAATGTATACTATTCCTTTTATACCCACACAAAAAGTAACATAATACACCCAGATACCACTTTTATATTTTTCTTTTTTTTAATTATCTTCAACTTCAACAACTTAGTAAAAGTTAATTTTTCTCAAAGTGAATACCATGAAGATTTATTATTTTATTTTATTTTATTTGAGACAGAGTCTTGCTCTGTCACCAGGCTGGAGTATAGTGGCATGATCATAACTCACTGCAACCTCTACCTCTTGGGCTCTAGCAATCTTCCCACGTCAGCCTCTCAAGTAGCTGGGACCACAGGGACACACCACCATGCCCAGCCTAATTTTTTTTATTTTTTATTTTGTGGAAACAGGGTCTTGCTGTACTGCCCAGGCTAGTCTCAAGCCATCCTTCTGCCTTGGCCTCCCAAAGTGCTGGGATTACAGGCATGAGCCCACCACACATGGCCTGAAAATTTAATTCCTTTTCCTCTAGTGCAGAATACAAAATCATTCAATTATGGAATATCCAAAGAAGTATTTTTAGTAATCTCCTTTCAAGGCCCTGACACAAAATGAAAGGGAGTTTAAATACTAAAATTCTATTTGAGTCTTTTTAAGTGACAGTGGCAACATATTGTCCTCTAGGTTGCGTAAGTTGACTCTGCATTTCTGGACAGGTGGTGACAGTTGCTTTAAGATCTTTCTCCAAACCTCTCTTCAACCAATAGAAGCTAACTTCATAAGTTCTAAGTGACCTCCCATTTTCCCATGACCCACCTCCTCTATACCTGAAGAACAGCAAGCAGCAAATTGCTGAAGTGTTCTAAACAAATCTAAGCAGAGTGAATGGGAAGTAAAATAGAAAAACACAAGCCTGTGCAAAGGAGAAGATAAACTAGGTTCCATTTGTCTCCACTAGAAGTGTTCGAAATATTTCCATGTTTATAAAAATAAATTAAACGTGATCATGCCACGTGCTAGGCACCAAATACTTAAAAACTGGGTAAAGTAAACTTTAATAGCAATCTCTGGAAATATTAAAGCAGTAGACAGGACTGGATCATCTCTCTCAGCATCTTCTAGTTCTAAGAGCAACATCATCCTTCTCTACCCATTAGTTCTCTACCTATTTAGTTCTAACAATGACATTACCCGTATTAGTTCTCTACCTATTTAGTTCTAACAATGACATTACCCGTCTCTATTTCTTCCAATTGAAACTGTATCACTACATCTAAAACAGTTTCAGACCCATTACTTGGACTGGTTATTCAAGAAATATCAGCAGAATGCATTTGACATTCTCAGGTAGACATCATCAAAAAATGAAGCCAGACAAATTAATGAGGAAAACAACATTCGAACTTTATATGCTATTCCTTAAACTTGGACCAAGCTCTTCAGTTTGGCATTCATATATTCATAGGATCTCCATATTCTGACTCTATCACACTCTACTGTAAACTGCTATAACCAAGTGATTCTTAACACTTGAACTTTGAAAAACACCTCCACAAATCTTATCCTTCAAAATACAGCTCAAGTCTCACTACCCCCATTGGCTGTCTAATGACTCCCCACTTCTTGTACTTCAGTAGCACTTACTCTCCGGACCACCAATTTTACATTATCACACTCCCCCATAAACTCATTAACTGTACCCTTCTTTTAACACTTTTTACTAGGTCACATATACAATGGATATTGTCATAGTTTACACACAGTAGGTGTGCCCAATTAGTCAACTATTTATAGCACAGCACTCTAGAGTCCTCTATTTCAGAGCTTTTTTACATAGCATAATAATTACTTGTTTATATGTATTCATCTCATCTAATGAAGACTGTATGCTCCCTAGGGCCCTGTGCTACTCTGCTTAGTACTACCAAAGCCTAGCACACTGCTTCACAAGAGCAGACAATAAATAAATCCTTTTCACATTAATGAATGAAAGACTAAATTAGCTGAGGGCAAGGCGCAGTGGCTCAGACTTGTAATCCCAGCATTTTGGGAGGCCAAGGCAGACAGATCACTTGAAGTCAGGAATTCAGAACCAGCCTGGCCAACATGATGAAACCCCATCCCTAGTAAAAATATAAAAAATTAGTTGGGCATACTGGCACGTGCCTATAGTCCCTGTTACTCAGGAGGCTGAGGCATGAGAATCACTTGAATTCAGGAAGCAGAGCTTGCAGTAAGCCGAGATCATGCCACTGCACTCCAGCCTGATCAACAGAGAGACTCCATCTCAAAAAAAAAAAAAATTAGCAAAAAGAGGAGGATATTATCTAGAACAGAGATTCCAAATTAGTAGTCCATAGGATGAACCCAGACACAAGACTTTTTTCTGGCCTGCAGAGATTCATGAAAATCAGAATTAGCTGACAAGAGTTAAAAATTTGGAAATTACACACAAAATCCAGATTTCCCTTTTCCTGGGGAGCAGAGTAGACTGGAAGATCTGCCATGTGCCCTGGAAAGCAGTAACTAGCTAGAACGTAACTGCTCCTTTTACATTAGACACACTTTTCCGTCTGGCAATTTTTTTGCTTTCCCTATTTACATCACCTATCTGGCATCTGCAGGCACTGAGGTTTACAATCAATGACACTGACCCATGAATCCTTAGTGGGCTTTCTAAGCCACGTATTCAAATTTTGGCCATTTCTACTCCCTAGCCACCAAGTGTTTCCATAACCACACAGGTTTATCAAAATTTTCTAGCCTTTCCTCATGCTAAATCTTGACAAAAAGGGTCTACAGCACCGTAAAGCCAGAAAGCACAGCTTAAACAGACCCACTACTACTTGCTTAGAATGATGCTCTGATTCATGTTTCATTCAAGTTTTATTAGGTATATCCTCCACTGAAACATTCTGTTAGGGTAGACTCCTATTCAAAATATACTGTTAACAATCACTTCTCATACTGAATTAGCCAGCTAAGGGGAATTTACCCTGGCAAATTAAATTTAATAAATATTTATATAGTTTTTGTAAAATTATGCATCTTTCTAATGGTTAAGAACATGAGCACTCAAAAAAAATCTCCAAGTCTGGTACCAAATCCTGACTCTACCTCAGATTCTCTAGCTGAGAAACTCCAGAAAGTTACTTAACTTCTCTAAGGCTTTGTTTTCTTACCTTTAAAATTTGGACAATAATAGTACCTACTTCATAAGGCTATTGTGTGGCCTAAAGAGACAATGGTGGCACTTAGTATAGTGCCTGGCAGAATGAAAATAATAAAAGCAGTTATCATTTTGAGTATCTGAGTAAAAACTAGTGAAACAAGATTTCTGAATTTTAAAAAATCTCTAAGTTCTATAATACTGCTATTAATAAAGTATATGATAATACAAGAAAGAGATTGATTCTATAGGGAGACAAAAAATAACACGAGTTGAAATAATAGGGCATTATCAACTGAAAAAAAAAAAGGGCAAAAGAGACAAAGTCCAAGGAGAAATAAGAGAAAAACAAAAGCGAGAAGGAAACAGATGTGCTTACTTACAGGGACAGTTAGTAGGTTGGAATGGCCAGAAGTAGTATATGAAAGGACAAAAAATAGAGCTAAAAAGGTAGATTGGGACCAAGATTCATGCTTTCATTCAAACTGCATTTATTGAAGCTTACTAAATGGAAGCACTGTGTGCTATGGTATGAAAGAGAAAGAGATGCAAAAACTTCAATGAGGCACAATCCCTTCCCTTACAAGGGAACCATGCACAGCACATCCTTGGTGCACAGTAAATCAGCAAATGTCTCTAATAAATCCAGTCAAATGAAAAAGGCAAAAGTGTTGAAGCAGGAAGGGCTAAGAGAAACTAAAGAGTAACTACCATCTGATGGTAGACCTAAAGCCCTAACACTCCCTTCCTCTACATGTATACACACACCCGACATGGCACACGACTGGGTAATTCCTATGTAAGAATATGAATATAACACGTGCAGACAAGGAAGTAGGTTGAGCCAGGCGCAGTGGCCCACATCTATAATCCCAGCACTTTGGGAGGCGGAGGCAGGAGGATCACTTGAGGCCAAGACCAGCCCAGGCAACAGAGCAAGACCCTAAAAATTAGCCAGGTAGGCGTGGCAGCACGCACCTGTAGTCCTAGCTACTCAGGAGGATAAGTCAGGAGAACCACTTGGGCCCAGGAGTTTCAGACTGCAGTGAGCTAGGATCGTACCACTGAACTCCAGCCAAGCTGACAGAGAGAGCAAGACTGTATCTAAAAAAAAAATAAAACTTAAAATAAAAATTTAAAAAGAGCAAGTTGAATTATTTGTTGTATAACATAAATTAGCTAGTACCTCAAAAGTCTCCTTAAAGTAGTAGCTGATTCCAGGGTTGGGAAAGGAAGATATACTATATAGCCCTGGAACACCTTATTTTGCCAAAAAGAAAGAAAGTGCTAAGCAAAGAAAAGTATGGGCCAACCTGTAAGAGCTCCTAATGGCCAAAGTTGCAACAATTTGAATGACAACAGTAGCACAAAGAATAAATATCTATGAGTGCATACTATTATAAATAAATGATTGAATAAATGAATAAAAGAGACTAAAGGAACAACTCAGCTTTTCAGAAGAATATTAATTAATAAATGTCAAAGGAATTAAGGAAAAGAGAAAATCACCATTAGAAAACAGTAATAATCAGCCAAGCTCAGTGGTTCACGCCTATAATCGCAGCACTTTGGGAGGCTGAGGCAGGAGGATCACCTGATGTCAGGAGTTCGAGATCAGCCTGGCCAACATGATGAAACCCCATCTCTACTAAAAATATAAAAATTAGCTGGGTGTGGTGGTGGGCACCTGTAATCCCAGCTACTCGAGACACTGAGGCAGGAGAATTGCTTGAACGCAGGAGACGGAGGCTGCAGTGAGCCGACATGATACCCCTGCACCCCAGCCTGGGCGACAGAGTGAGACTGTCTCAAAAAAAGAAAAAAGAAAGAAGAAAGTAATAATTGCTACAATTATGACCTACCAACGAATGCTAAAATTAATGGACAAAAGTTTAAGAAGAAATAAAGTACAGTAAGTCTTCATTTAGCACTACTAACAGGATTCTTGGAAGCTGCAACATTAAGTCAAAGTACTGCATGTCTTCAAATAATATCATTTCGTTATAATGTTGGTAAGAAAAAAAATATGGTCTCACTTTATGCAGTTTTGCTTAAAGTCACAGTTTCCAAAAACCTATCGAAGTTGAGGACTTACTGTATTTGCATACGCTCAAAGTATCCTCCCAAAACATTATTATTTACAAAATGATAAATAACTTTACAATGAAGAAACCGGCAGATATCCCCTTAACCAAAGTATCACAGGTAACATTCCCATTAAGACATACTTACATTATCTATCCCCTGATATATTATGCACAAAAGGCCACATCATATCTGTATTATTCTTCCCAAAAATGTATTACTTCATTTTAATCATAAGAAAACATCTAATCATGAGCAACTTATATTGCCCAGGCTGGTCTCAAACTCTTGTTCTAAAGCAATCCTCTTGTCTTCACCTCACAAAGCACTGGGATTATAGGCATGAGTCACCATGCCCAGTCAATTTCTTAGTTTTGATAATTGTACTATGGTTATATAAGATGCTAATATTAGAAGAAGCTGATGACGTATATACGGGAACCTTCTGTACGGCTTTTGCAACTCTTGTGAAAATCTAAAATTCTTTCAAGATAAAGATTTTTTAAAAAGTCTTGGCCAAGCACAGTGTCTCACACCTATAATGCCAAAACTAAGTCAGGCCAAGGTAGGAGGATCACCTGAAGCCAGGAGTTCAAAACCAGCAGGGGCAACAGAGCAAGACCCCATCTCTACAGAAAATTTAAAAATTAGTTAGTTGACCATGGTGGTGTGCTCAGGCACTTGAGCTTGGGCAAGAGAACAAGACCTTGTCTCTAATTTAAAAAAAAAAAAAAAAAAAAAAAAAAAAAAAAAATTGAAAAATTAATTACTAGTTGAATTAATACCTTGTTTTTTTTTTTAGGTTCAGTTCCAACAGTTCTGACCTCCGGGTGTGGTT